>NC_089233.1:5320791-5629060 GCF_963924675.1 Phocoena phocoena
GGGTGGGCCGCCTCCACAGCCGTCGGCCGGGGAGTGCAGGCGCGCGCCTCCGCGTCCGAAACGTCAAAACTTGCAGCGCTACCGCCACCGCCGCAGCCGCCCTGGAGGAGCTGAGGAGAAGCGGCCCAACCCTTCTGGAGCGAGCAGGGCTGGCCCAGCGGCCCCACCTGAGGCGGGCGGGGTGGGCGGGGCGGCCGCGAGGCGGGGCGGCCCGAGTGGGCGGGACTACCCCACCTGAGGCGGCAGGGGCAGTGGGAAGGAGGCGGGCCGAGCGGGCGGCCCGTGGTGGGCGGGTCAGTGAGGCCGTGTGGGCGGGGCAGAGGCGCGCTGAGCCAAGTGAGCCGAGCAACCCTTCTTGAGGCGGTGGGTGGGCGGGGCGAAGGTGAGCTGGGTCAACCGTCCCCACCTGAGGCGCACTGGGCTGCTGGGGCGCTGGGGCCCGGACCCCGCGAGGCTGTTCTGCTTGGAGCCCATACCGAAGTCCGTCAGGCCTTTGTGGTCCTAGAGCCCTGTAGTGCCCTCTCAGTGCGGGCGACGAATGCCCTGACACCCACGCTCTCCGCGGGCGCTACCCCCAGCTGCCTTTTGGGGACTCGGAAAGAGGGTCCCACGTCCCCCAGTTGTATTGATTTCCCTGCTTGACCCCTTCCTGCGCACCCGTGTCCCTGACCTCAAAGATCTGCGGGACCCCAGGACATAGGCTCTCATAGGTGGAGGAAAGGGGCTGCCACTTGCAGCCCTTTTTGGAAGCTCCTGATATATGAAAAAATTAATAAATGCCACGATCTGGTTACAGAAATAGCAGTACGTTTTTAAACTTTGCTCTAAGAAGGACCTTTAGTTCAATGCGATGTAACCGTGCTATTCACAAGATCGAGATTTAGAAGACCGTGGTGAGTGCAGGTGTTGTGGAGTAACTCCCCGTTCTGTCTCCATCCCAGCCCCAGCCCAGACCCTGAGGATCCAGAAAAGTTTTCCGAGCGGGAAACACGGCTTCGTATCTGAGACACTCATCCAACAGGGCAGGAGATCTTACGCTGGATTTTAAAAACTTCTATCTGGGTGCAATTTTATCTTTTATGGGCTTGTTAGGTCATGAGGCTTCTAAACTGCTCCTGTTATAAAATTCACTGGGAAATGTACACAAAGAAAGCACTGTGTGACCTAGGTGGGAACACCAGAGCATGAGATGCAGCTGGACTTAGAACCAACAACTTGGACTCTGGGACAATGTTATCAGGTTTTGCAAGCTATAAAGCATATCATGCTTGGGAACCAAAAGGTTATGTGTCCTTGGCTGTTGGGGGAAATAACACAACAGCCCTAGGCTTCAGGCAGTGGAAGCAGCTGCCTCTTTCCTAACAGATTTCTAGCATTTGACTCATAAGATTTGCCAGGTGGGTTTTATTTGCCATATTGAGTGAACTGATGACCTTATCATTATCACCGTTACCTATTGGGCTCTTCAAGGATGTCTGTCGGTTTTTATTTAAACTTGAAAATCGCTGCCTTAACTTTGCAGGTCAGGTTGGTTACCTTTTGTTTTAGAACCTCCCTCTGTGCCTTCTGATGAATGGGGTCATTTCACCCTTTGCTGCAAGGCAGTCAGCCGAGGAGGAGCCAGAAAGAGAGCAGAGGCTTAACCTTTAACACCCCACAGCTCAGCATTGTGGTTTGGGGCAATTAATAAACCGCCATAAAACCAGCACATACCTCAGATGGCCCAGTTTGATTTCCAAGGTTGGAATTTGATTGAAGGACCAGGTTCACAGTTGTATGCAAATCTTCAAACAGATATTTAACTGTCATATTGAACTCTCCTTTGTGGAAATAATTTCCTGGTTAGGACAGTCCTGCTCCTTTAGAAGTCTTAGGGGATGGTCAGCTCTTGGTCTACACCGACATCAGGACTAGGGCCACTCAGTCCCAAATAACAGGAGAGTATTGATTATCTGCTCTGTGCCAGGGGCTCTCCTGGGGGCAGGAGGAGTGCAGAGCGTACTGGCCTTGGCCCAAGCCTTTCATACATGTGCAGGAGGTAGCATTTAAGGAGGACTGCAATGAAAGCTGTAGTAGAGGTACAGTCAAATGTGCTATAGGTTTAAAAAGATGGGAGCACTCTCCAAAGGCCATTTGTATTAGGCTCTTCAGGTGTGTGGTTTCATGCAAACTTGAAAACCCTCAGTCTTAGTTGTTCTGAGATTTCGTGATGCTCGGCGTGAAGTAAAGTGAATCAATAGAAAGGAATGACTCAGGAGAAGGTGAGAGGCAGATTCTGCTTGCCGAGAAAGCACTGCAGCTGCTCTCCAACTGCCCGGAACCCCGGCCCAAAGGGCTGACCTGGCCTCAGAGAAGATCAGCTCCACACCTTCAGGGGCAGGCAACCAAGCTTTCCTCTCTTAGCTCCTGCTTGCGTTTAAATAACCAAAAATCCTGTTTATGTTAACAAAAGTTGTAAGATGCAATTGCCGGTGACAACATCAATAAGATTTTGAAAGCCCCACTCCAAACTGTCTCTTGTTTTGAGGTTTATGCCTTTTTTTTTTTTGGCCGTGTCGTGCAGCTTGTAGGATCTTAGTTCCCCGACTGGTGACCCCTGCATTGGGAGCACAGTCTTAAATTAACCACTGGACCACCAAGGAAGTCCAAGGTTTATGCCTTCTTCTGAACTTACTGTGGGGCCTGCCAATGGGCTCTCTGCCTTGGTGGGTGCCCTGGGATGTCCACAAGAATTCCACTATGTTTTGTGACCAAAGGGGTCCAAGCCGATAATAGTAATTTGGGGCAAATTACCATTTAAAGACCCAGAGATTAGATGTGGCTTTAAGTGTTCTTATTCTGAAAAAGCAAATGTAAATTGAAAACTCACTTGCCTTTCTGTAACTTCCTTCCAATCCAAGCAACACTAACTTCTCCAGCATGCCAAATTTATTTCTGCTGTAGAGTTGTTTTTTTTTTTTTTCCCCTAAGTTCCCCAACCAGGGATTGAGCCATGCCCTCGGCAATGAAAGCACAGAGTCCTAACCACTGGACTGCCAGGGAATTTCCCTGCTGTAGAGTTTTTCACTAGCTGTTCCCTCTGCCTAGAATGTTCTCCCCCCCACAGTATTTCCCTGTAATGTGGATTTCAGCCTACAGGGACCTTCCTTCACCTGAAGTATTGATAGTATTTCAGGCCACCTCTCACGCGGCATTCTATTTTAATTCTAATACTGCTTATCGCTAGCTGTGGTGGGCTGAATAAAGATTCCCCAGGATGTTCAAGTCCTAACCCTCAGAACCTGTGAATGTTACTTTATATGACAAAAGGGACTTTGAAAATGTGAACAAGATAAGGATCTGGAGAGCAGGGGATTGTTTTGGATTACCTGGATGGGCCAGTTATAATCACAAAGGTCCTTATTAGAGGAACACAGGAGAAGTCGGAGGAGGAGGCAATGTGATGGCAGAGACTGGAGTGATGTGCTTTGAAGATGGATGATGAGGCCACAAGCCAAGGAATACAGGGGACCACTAGAAGCTGGAAAAGGCAAGTATGTGGATTCTCCCCTCAGAGCCTCCAGAAGGAACTAGCCATGCTGACATCTTGGTTTCAGCCCTGTAAGACTCTTTTCAGACATCTGCCCCAGAGCTACATGAGAATGAATGTGTGTAGTTTGAAGCCACTAAATTTGCAGTAATTTGTTACAGTGGCCAGGCGAAACGAAGACACTACTAATCTTTTTCTTGTTCATCTTTTTGTTGATCATGTCCTCCCACCCACTACCCACCTTAAGAATACAAGTGTCACAAGGGCAAGGATGATTTTTGCCTTGTTCACTGCAGGCTGCTCAGTCCCTGGCACATAGTAGGTGCTCAAGAACTGTTAGGAGGATAAACATATGAGGTAGTCAAGATGCTCTTCATTTCATAAGAAACAACTACAGCGGGGGGTTGCTTTCTTCAGTTTTCAAAAAACAACAGAATAAACCACTGCAAAACAGATTGTGGGTCGGAAGTCTAGAATGGAATATACAGATTCTACTCAACAACTATCAAAGGGTAACAAAGCATTGGCATGAACAGAATTTGATAAAAAGCTGTGAATTTTCTAGCACAGTAAATTGCAGAGTAAATACCCAGTCACTGTTATATATTTATACGCTAAAAATGTTAGTGCTCAGAAAAGGTACATACTTATCAAATTCATAAAAACACTAAATGAGGGACTTCCCTGGTGGCACAGTAGTTTGGAGCCCGCCTGCAGACGTAGGGGACACGGGCTCGAGCCCTGGTCCAGGAGGATCCCACATGCCACGGGGCAACTGGGCCCGTGAGCCACAACTACTGAGCCCACGAGCTGCAACTACTGAAGCTTGAGTGCCTAGAGCCCGTGCTCCGCAATGAGAGAAGCCACTGCAATGAGAAGCCTGCACACCACAATGAAGAGTAGCCCCTGATCCCCACAACTGAAGAAAGCCCTTGCATAGCAACAAAGACCCAACGCAGCCAAAAATAGAGAAAGAAAGAAAGAAAGGAAGGAAAGAAGGAAGGAAGGAAGGAAGGAAGAAAGTTAAAAAAAAAAAACCCACAAAACACAAAATGATGTATCTAAAGCATAGGGTTGTATTCAACTCTGGTATAAGCCCTTCTAGGAATAAGAGTTAAATGCAACATGTATTAATTTACCATAAATGCTATATGATCATGAAGTTTCAACAGACTCCATAAGATACATATGAAAACCCATTTTGTCACTTCAGTGATATTCGAAACATTTCTGCTTTTCAACTTTATTCTGTTTAGAAAGCTCAAATCTTAATCCATCCTCTCTGTTGCTCAAGAATTATTAACAAGTATCCTGAAAATGTTATTTTGTTTATTTCTAGAAGTGATATTTTATCCAGCAACACTTCAATAGTTGTTGTGTTTTGTGTCAATGAACGCTTAAGTTTGTCATGATGAAATCCGAGCTGGAGGTGCTGAAAGGGCTCTCACTACTGACTGGTAGTTTAGCTGGGTGTAGAAATCATACCCCTCTTTTACGTTTTTCACATCTTTATCATTCTGTGCTGCATTCCAGGTAATTTCTTCAGAATCATCTTTTAAATCACTCATTCTTTATTTGGCTGTGTTAAATTCCTATTTAACCTGTCCTTTGAGTTTTAAAGTTCAAGATTTGGACTTCCCTGGTAGTCCAGTGGCTAAGACTCTGTGCTCCCAATGCAGGGAGGCCCAGGTTCAATCCCTGGTCAGGCAACTAGATCCCACATGCCACAACTAAGAGTTCGCACGCAGCAACTAAAACAAAAAAAAAAGAAGAAGATCCTGCAAGCCATAATGAAGATCCTGCGTGCTGCGGCTAAGACCTGAAGCAGCCAAATAAATAAATAAATAATAAATATTAAAAAAAAGTACAAGATGGTTTTTCATTTCTCTACATTCTATTATATTCCTTTTCAACTATCAGTTTCTTTTTTTAGAAAACAGCTTTATTGAGATACAATTCACATATAACATACCCATTAAAGTGTACAATTCAGTGGTTGGTAGTTTATTCATAAAGTTGTGCAACCATTACTGCCATCAATTTTAGAACATTTTCATCACCTTGAAAAGAAATCCTGTACCTATTAGCAGTTTCTCCCCATTTCTCCCCAATCCTCTCCCCCAGTCCTACACAACCACTACATCTGCTTTCTGTCTCAGTAAATTTGCCTATTATGAACATTTCATATAAATGGAATCATACCATATATGGTTGTTACAATTGGTTTCTTTCACTTAATACAGAGTTTTCAAGGTTCATCCTTGTTGTAGCATCTAACACTACATCGTTCCTTTTGATTGCCAAATAATATTCCATTGTATGGATAAACCACATTTGTTTATGCATTCATCCCTTGATGGACATTCAGGTTGTTTCCACTTTTGGCTATTGTGAATAATACTGCTGTGACCATTTGTGTGTAAGTTTTTGTGTGGATGTATATTTTCACTTCTTTTATGTACATGCATGGGAGTAGATTTGCTGGGTCATAAGGTCATTGTGTGCTTAACATTTTTAAGAATCACCAAACTGTTTTTCAAAGTGGCTGCATCATTTTACATTTCCACCAGCAATGTATGAGCGTTCTACATCTTTGCCAACACTTGTTATTGTCTTTCTTTTTGATTATAGCCATCCTACAGGGTTTGAATTGTGGTTTTCATTTGCATTTCCCTAGTGGCTAATGATGTTGAGCATTTTTCATGTACTTCTTGTATATCATCTTTGGAAAAATGTCTATTCAGATCCTTGGCCCTTTTTTAAAGTGTTATTTTATCTTCTTATTGAGTCATCAGAGTTCTTTATTTATTCTGGATACAAGTCCCTTATCAGATACATAGATTCACAAATATTTTCTCCTTTTCTATGGGTTGTCCTTTGAAGCACAAAAACATTTTAAGTCCTATTTATCTATTTTTTTCCTTTTGTTGCTTTTGATTTTGGTGTCATATCTAAAAAAACCATTGCCTAATCCAAGGTCACAAAGATTTACCCCTATATTTTCTTCTAATAGTTTTAGGTCTATGATTCATTTTGAGTTAATTTTGGGGTGTAGTATAAGAAGAGGTCTAATTTCATCCTTTAGCCTGTGGATATCCAGTTGTTCTAGCACCATTTGTTGAAAAGATGATTCTTTTCCCCATTGAATTGTCTTGGCACTCTTATAAAAAGCCACTTGAGGGCTTCCCTGGTGGCGCAGTGGTTGAGAGTCCGCCTGCCGATGCAGGGGACACGGGTTCGTGCCCCGGTCTGGGAAGATCCCACATGCCACGGAGCGGCTGGGCCCATGAGCTATGGCCGCTGAGCCTGCGCGTCCGGAGCCTGTGCTCCGCAACGGGAGAGGCCACAACGGTGAGAGGCCCACGTACTGCAAAAAAAAAAAAAAAAAAAAGCCACTTGATGTAAGGGTTTATTTCTTGACTTTCAATTCTGCTCAATTGATCTATACATCTATCCTACCACGACACTGCCATACTGTCTTCATTACTGTAGCTTTGTAGTAAGTTTTGAAATTGGGAAGTGTGAGTCCTCCAACTTTGTCTTTTTGTTTGTTTGTTTTTTGTCTTTTTCAAGATTGTTTTGGCTATCCTGGGTGCCTTGTACTTCCAAATCAGTTTTAGGATTTGCTTGTTAGTTTATGCAGGAAAAGCATCAGGAATTTGGATAAGGATTTTATTAAATCTGTAGATCAGTTTGGGAAGTATTATTATCTTAACCATATTATACCTTCTGATCTATGAACACAGAATGTCCTTCCTTTTATTTAGGTCTTCCTTCATTTCTTTAAACAACGTTTTATAGTTTTCAGAGTACAACTTTTATACTTTTGCTCAATTTATTCCTAAGTATTTTATCTTTTGGATGCTATTATAAGTGAAATTGTTTTCTTATTTTCATTTTCAGACTGTTCATTGCAAGTGTACAGAAACATAATTGATTCTTGTAACCTGCACTATTGCTGAACTTGTTCATTAGTTCTAGTAGTTAGACTGAGGAAATTCCCTTCTATTCCTAGCTTATGGAGAGTTATTATCATGAAAGAGTGTTGGATTTTGTCAAATGCTTTTTCTTTGTCTATTGAGATGATCATGTGTCTTTTGACCTTTATTCTGTGGATGTGGTGTATTACAATGACTGATTTTTATGTGTTGAATCCACCCTGCATTCCTGGGATAAATTCCACTTAGTCATGGTATATAATACTTTTATCGTTGCTGGATTCAGTTTGCTAGTATTTTGTTGATGACTCGTGTCTTTATTCATAGGGGATATTGGTGTATTGTTTTCTTGTGATGGCTTTGAATGGTTTTTATATTAGGGTAATACCAGCTCTATAGAAGGAGTTGGGAGGTGTTCCCTCATCTTCTATTTTTTGGAAGAGTTTACGAAGAATTGGTATTTATTTTTCTTTAAACGTTTAGTAGAATTCATCAGTGAAACCATCTAGGTCTGAACTTTGCTTTGTGAGAAATTTCAAAATTACTAATCCAATCTCTTGCTATAGATCTTTCAGTTTATTTTTTAGAGTGTTATTTCCTCAGGTTTCTATTCCTTCATGTCTTTCATTGTAGGGCGCGGCCGGATAGCCATTGCGCATGCACTAAGTATGCCGCTAGGGCGTATGCACCTAATATGCTAATCAGGTTTTGAAGCAGTGGCCTATCCAAAGTCCGGCTTGCGAAATGCGATAACCATACGGACGAATCAGGGACTTACACGAGTCCTTAAGCCCTTATATAAGCAGACAGGCTCGAGCGTACGGGGTCTTCCTTCCATCCGCCCGAAACCAAGCTGTACTCCAATAAAGTGTGATGCGAGAAGAATCTAGCGTGTGGTGATTCATCATTCTGCTGGTCAGAAGCGGCTCGCCGCGTTTCATCATTTACGATATTACTTTATAGTCTCTACCAGATACTTCTGTGTGGTTTTTGTTTGTTTGTTTAATCTTGCCGGGTTTGGTTGTTTATTGTTTCATTCATCCATGGTTGTATCTGCTGATTCTCTGGCATGGTGGATCCATCATTTCCTTATCTATTTTGGTAATTTTTAATTATGAGGTCATCTTTTGTAGTGATCCTTTGTCATTAGGAACCCCATGTGGCCTGAATTGTAAAGTATTCCTCCAGAAGTGTTTTGTATTTGTTCCTGCCGGGTACTCCAAGGAGCTCCCCCAGGAGACTATAAAATTCAGACTCTGTGCCTGCCCCATATCACAGGCTTGGGCTGTTAATTTCTCTTGGGATATTTTTTTTTTTCTGTTCAAGACCCCAGTTAAGTCAAATTCCCATGTCCTCCCCCTGGGCCAATAAGTATTTAAGTATTTTTGAGTGCCCCTCTTATTGACACGTGGTCTTTTGAGGGTCCCACTGTGTGAATGGGTCTTAGTGTCTGCTCTCCTTTTTACACAGTCCTTATGTAGGTAAAACACCTAACATTCAAAACACCTGAACATTTGGGTCCATTTCCAGCTCCCATACTCCCATCCACACCCCTAAGAGCTGCCATATCCTCTGTTCCAGGGCTCGGGTTTTCTTCCCTTTGTGTTTTTGGTATCTGTTTTCCTTTTATCTTGCAAACTCAGCTATGTATTAACATATTTTTGCTACGTTTAACCTATAATTTAAAGTATTTGTAGCTGGAGAAATTCTGGGTCAGTCAGCCAGAAACCTAAAAGGGCCTTTGTAGTTTCCTTGTGAGACTGCTTACGGAGTGATAAAGGCTGGGAGAGCAGGAAGGATCGTGTACCAGTCTGTCTCTATCTGTATGTGGGCCTGGGCAAGGCATTTTTCACTTCTTGGTCTCAGTTTTTTTCACCTCTGTAATAGGGTAGTTGGTCTTCAAGTTACTTTTAGTTCTAAAATTGTCTGTTTTTTTTTTTTTTTTTTTTTAAACTTCTGTCCACAGTGCTGATTTTGAAGTCTTTCTTTTTCTCTAGGTGCAGGTTGGTCTCTGTAAAGAGAGGCTCTTTGCCAGAGGCCAAGATAACCTGAGCATTCTTTATTTTTCCAAGGGCAGAAAGGGAGACACTGGTCTGTTGTCCTGAAAACACCACAGTGAGTTGGCTTCACGGGGAAATGGCCAATCTGTGGAAGCGGATCTGCCTGGCCTATCTTCTTCTGCCTTGTCTTGATTTTTCCATGGGAAAGCATCAGCAGAGAGAGCTCCAGACTTTCTTTTCCTAAGCAGATTTGTTTTCTGTGTTTAGCAAATTCCAAACATCGACCACATCTGCAAGTTTCCTCTTTGTAGGACTTAAATCGTTGCTGGGTATGCCCAATGTTTTCCCTTGATAAACAAGCGCAGTAAGTTCTGGAACAATTTTACCTTCACTTGGGAATTTTTCTGAGAGAGAAGACTTGGGGAAAGATGCTCTGAAGTGCTTTTACAGAAATCTATTGAGCCAGATAAGCAATTCTCATTTCCTTCCCTGGCCCTGCTGTGAAGCCACAAGGAAAACACCTGGATTGTCAAGCAGTTCCACAACGTGAACAGCAGGGGGCGCTGAGGGGGTGGAATATAAGGGAATATTCTTTTCCACTAGGATGATCTGTCTTTCAATGTTTCAGTTCTCTTTCAGGGAGAGCAGAAGCCTGTCTCTGATGAACTTTTTTTTTTTGTCTGCAAGCCCACTTATCACACACCCGTCTTTGTATCCATGTGCCTGCTGGGCACCACCTCATCACATGGGGCCCCTTCAACTTTGGGCCCTGGCATTTCCAGTGAATTTGTTTCCAGACCAGCTCAGACCTCTGTAACCTTTCTTTCTGTCTACACGATGCTTCTGCTCTGACTCTGAATTTCCATGGATCTATGAGAGCAATAAACGATGAGAGAATGCAACCTTTTACTAAAAGGGGAAGTATTATCCCCGTGGATCTTGAAATTCAGCACAAAGTGAAAATTTCCATTAGGCAAATGCATACAATTATAAATAATTAAGCAAAGGCCTTGAGTAGTAATTTATGTGTTTCTTTAAAAATGTCCCCAACCTACTGACATTGGCCAGGAAGCACAAGAAATCTTGAGAATCAATGGAAACTCTGCTGAGTGCTAAAGGCAGACTTTGCCACGTAAGCCGGTTTGTAATGTCCCATTAGTATCCAATGACTATAAAACTTTTAGGATGCGTTTGGCTATGGTGTCAGGCGGTACCTGGGGCCCAGAAGTAGGAGTCACAGATTCATGGTAGAAAGAGCTTTGCTATTTTAATACTCTCAATAGGATGCACTTAACAATGAAAAGCATGCATTCTAGGCTTCATCTGTTGTGTTTACAGATATTGAAAGTCTATAGTTGCTATAACCTTGGTAAGGCAACAAGCAGGCACATAACGGCAAGTTTTCTACTATGTGGGCTGGAGTTGGGAATGGCAGAATAGACACAGTTCTGGCCAAAGAGATGAAGTAAACAAAGATCTGCTGAGGGGGAAAAAGCAAAAGAGTTGGGGGTTCAGGCAGCCGTTTGCTTGGCTCCCTAATAGCTTCCCAGAAAGCAGATGTGACTTCGCTGCTGCCATCTTCCAAGCTCGAATTAGCAAACGAGACTGACATCAACAAACTGAGATTGGCAAGTGGAGAGAGAGAGAAAAGGAGGACCCTGACAGTATCAGTGAGCACAGAGTTTTCTGTTCTTTGTTGCCGAAAGCATTCCTAAAGTGACGTACATTGTCATTAAAATTTGGGAGAATTTGAGATTGTGTTGAAGTCAACAAACACAAATGAATCTTCAAATGAAAAATCCAAATGGTGAAAAAGAGCTTCTTGAAACTTTAAATATATTTACATTTCTTCATCTGAGGGATGACCATCTTTTGGAGATAAAACAAAAAAGACCCATGGACTGTCAAATAAGAACGTGATTATAGAGACCAAAGGGGGAGAATGTTATTAAAATTGGGACTGTCTTGGAAAATCCCCTATTGTGTGTTTATATCCTCAGGCCACTTTCCAAGAGCACTTTTATTTTACTTAAATTGAAGAACACAATTTTACACCCACTTTTCCAAGAAACACATTTCTGAATCATTTTTCAAAGTTGGCAAATAAAAACCGTGTAGAGATAAATCACCTGCTTTGCTTAAATCACCTGCTTTGCTTTTGAGTCAGCCATTGTTCCCACCAAACAACAATGATGACAATATCCCCAGGGGCCCTGAGTAGAAAAGTCTTCATGCATTATTGTTAACTAAAATAATAGAACCATCTCTAGGGCTGTAATTGAGTTCATAATTCTTGGAAGATTTTTCCCATAGTAGCAGCTTTCTTCTAAACGTGAAAGGAGATGAGATTTTGGCACAGAATATCAGAGCTTCTGAGGTCATGAAACATTTGGATCTTTGATATTAAGCAGACAAAATATTTGGGTGTATTTCCTTTCCTTCTGACTGAGCTAGATGTTGGGTTATCGGGTTGACTCTTGGGTGTAGACTCAATGGATTCTTCCTCCATGTAGAAACAGCAGCTGGGAAAAAGGAACAGCGTTTGTGCCTTGTAATGTTGCCAGGCTGTTGTCAGCCTGACTCGACATCGGGGTAGCCCTAGGCTCCTGAGGCCTGTCCCCACTGTGACTTGGTGACAGGGGTCTCCTGCTGCCACTGAAATGGGACAGGGCACCAGGATGGTGTGCCTGACATGGCGGGAAGGGAGTTGGATGGTAGGCCTGGTGAATTTCATTTCTGTTTAGTGATAACAGTCCCTATGTGACTTGGAGCAAGTCACATCCTGTCCCTGGGCCTCCATGTCCTGGTAGATCGGAATGAGGGTGGACAGTCCTGCAGATGACCCCGAGGGCAGCAAGAGGCCTCTTTTGTGGCATTTCTCTAGAGATGCAGCTACCCGGCCAAGCTCCCTCTCAGAATACACAGGAGCGAGAAGCAGCTGTGTAGGCCAGCCGGTTACCCTGTCCTGGGACTGCTGGCTGAAGGGAGGTCATGGGTTCACATTCTGAGGCTGCAGCCTGCCCCTTCCCTCCCCTGCCAGGCTGCCTTTGATCTCCAGATCACTTCACTCCACCGTCAACAGACATTGCAGCTCACGCTGAGATCTGCGGGGGGGCCAGTTCTTTCCCCCTCACCTTCAGGCCCTGAGCCTGTTGGTGGAGGCACATGGAATTTCCACACCCCTCACAGGTTGTGCAACTACTGTATAGATGCATTTTAAGTTTAATTATTGTTATCATTACTTTGTGCAGAGTGAACACTTGTTGATTTATTATGTTTTTCGATGGCCCACCCATCTGAATCACCGATGTTTAGCAATCGTCATGGGAGAGAAAGGGCTAGGTAACCAGGCTGAAAGCAACCATTCCTGGGTAACCATCTGGAGAAGACTGCTTTGGAAGAAGCCAGGAACCTGCTGGAATTTGAACCCACATGTAAGAGATCTCCATTCCCTGATAGATTTGTTCTAACCTGGTTTGCCTGCCTCTCTGTGGAATACCTCTCTCCCCTTTCTGCCTTTTGAAATAATTTCTCCTGGCCTGATTTTGCTGCCTCTGCACCAGTGAGTAAGCAAACCCTCTGGTCACCTGCTTGCTGTGTGTCTTTGGGCAGGATACTTCCCCACTCTGAGCCTTTTTTTTCTCATTTGAAACATGGGAATGAGATGCTGTGAGCTTTACACACAGGGCACTGATGGAGGCTGCCACAAGGTGCTGAGTGAGGGGTGGGCATTCTGAGACGCCCTTTCGTCGACCTTCCTTACGTCAGCGGCCATGTCTCATCTGTAGGGTTTCACTCCAGCTGGGTCACTCCAGGGAGCCAGATACTTCCTTGTTTGGGTGGGTCACAGTATGACTCACCTTGACCAGCAGCTCACCCTTGAGTCACCAGGAAGCCCGGGATGGATGTGACATCGTCGGTAAACACAGCCAGTCATAGATATGGGGGCAGCTCTGTTTGTCTTGGAGATAAACGCCACCACTCTGGCTGGTGCTCAGTGGAGGAGATGAAGGACGGCAGGCCCTGGGCATTAACTTGGTGTGATGACGTTCTGTGGAGGGACCCCAGCATCTCAGGGTGGGAGACATCCTCAGGGGTCATCCTGTCACTTTGCTACAGGAATCGAGAAGGGGGAAGCTGTGTCCTCAGCTGTGCAGGGAAAGGGTGCCCAGAGGCAGCCGTTCCTGTTGCCTGGTTTGCTGCTCTGAAGCTGAGCTCTAGTCTCCCCTGGGGTTGCTGTTATTTAAAGTCCAGGCAGAGAATCCCCTAATGCCCTGCTCCTGTCCTTATGTGTCTCAGCTCGACTATGGTGGCTCCCTTGAGGGCAGGGTGGGCTCCGAGCTCAGTGCCTGTGTCCACCACGGCAGAGAACGTATAGAGACCAATCTTCTTCCCTGGGTAAATGGAATACCCATTGGGACTGGAGTTTGCCATTTTCTTCAGGGCCATATCATTCTTGGTGATGACATGCTTCTGGACCCCAGGCTCTGGCCCAGCCCGGCCCCCCACTGATGTAGCAGGTGCCCCTGGCTCCCTCCAGGGCTCTCCCGGGGCCAGGCTGGTGAGGCATAGGGCCTGTAACATGCCCCGTGAACCCTACTGGAGTCTGAGGCGGATGGAAAGGTCAGGAAGATGATCCCATCTTTCTTTGAGGATTTGCTATTTTGTTCATCATAGTTTTTTTTTTTTTTTTGCAGTAATTTTGATTTTCTAAAATGCCGCATTAAGATATCTTGCTCACCGAGTCAATTCTGTGCTGAGTCAACTGTCACCCTCACCTCACCTGTCTAGTCCTGTCCTTCCTGAATGCCCTCTTGTTGCTGTCCGTGAATCAGAGAGGTGTGGATGGACAGAAGGAGATGATCGCCCTGGGCCGCCCAGCCCTGGAGTTCCAGCTTGCCCTGCAGGGAAGGTCAAATCCCAGGGTCCAGGAGGGCCTGGTGTGTGCCCGCTGCCCTGACTGCCCGCTCTGCCCACTAGATGGCGCGCTGGTTGCACGGGTTAGCACGGGGCCCCCTCCACCCCAGCTTTTGTGAATTGCTGGCCAGTTTGGAGAACACCTGTCCAGTTGATCCCCACCGTGGGCCCAAAGCATAGACGAGACTGAGGCACGGAGAGGTGAGCTGAGGTGACACACCTGATGCCTTTAACATATTAACATTGGCTGTGGGGTCTGGCATTGTACCTGCCACAGCCAAACTCCCCTTCCTCCTGGATCACTTTTTCTTGGTCTGTTTTAGAGGCACCTGTGCCAACCTGGTGAGAGCCATTGGACCCCTCCTTGGAAAAAGTTTGAAAATAATTTCCTGGGCTTCCAGAACAGCCCAGGAATAGATGAAGCACCTCTTTCCTGCACGTTTGCAGTATATGCGTTTGATTTGGGGTTTAGAGTTAACTCCTGACATTCTGTTTCAGATACGAATTTAACCATGCAATCCATCCATTCCTTGAAGAAATATTTATTGAGCACCTACTATGTGCAAACCACTAGAGATACTTGCCTTTGTGGAGCTCATGTTCTGGGGAGTTGGGGGTGGCAAATGATAAAAACAGGCAAAATTATAGTAGTTATTAATGCTCTAAATAGTCTCAGTTCTCCCTTTTCTGGGCGCATGGTAGGATTTTACTCCCTGATCTTGCGATTGCGTGAAACCACGTGGCCAGTTCTGCCCAGTGAATTGAGAAATGCTGTTACTTCCAGGCCAAAGCATTTAATTGCTGACGAGAGACCCTCTAGAGCCTTCCCTCTGCCCCTGGACGTGGAAACTAGAAACATTTCAGATGGAGGCTGTGCAGTCAGCCTACCCTGAGCCTTGTAGCACAAGTGAGAAATCAACATTTGTTTCTTTAAGTCACTGAGATTTTGAGGGCGTTTGTTATTGCAACAACAAAAGAAATCTTAAACAATTATTCAAAAGTAATTTGGGGGCTTCCCTGGTGGCGCAGTGGTTGAGAGTCCACCTGCCGATGCAGGGGACACGGGTTCGTGCCCCGGTCTGGGAAGATCCCACATGCCGCGGAGCGGCTGGGCCCGTGAGCCGTGGCCGCTGAGCCTGCGCATCCGGAGCCTGTGCTCTGCAACGGGAGAGGCCACAACAGTGAGAGGCCCGTGTACCACAAAAAAAAAAAAAAAAGTAACTTGGCTAACTTCTCTTCATTTATTTGATATTTATTAATATGTTACTTCTATGATGACAATAAAAATGATATTCTTAGGAAAAATAAATAAAATGTCTATTAGACCCCAAGTGGAGATGTGTGGGAGACACTGGATGATTGAGTCTGGAGTTAGGAGAATATAAATTTGGGAGTCATTGACGGAAAGATGGTATCAATAGTTTAATGTCTCAAAACACTTTGGCTGGTTATAAAGAGAAACTTTGAAGTGCAGCGTTATAGCCAGGGCCAATTCTAAGGGCTTAGATGAGGATTAGGGAAGACGATGTGGTGAGTTTACTGTCACCTTTGATGGTGTCAGGGAGGTTATTCTGTTCTCTTTGCTTTAGGAATGTCAAGGTCATGGTCCATTGCATCATGCAATGCTCCTCCATCCTAATAAATTTCATCTTTTGCTAAACCCTGGGAGACGTTCTGCTTTCCCTGAGGAACTGACATGCTTCCTCTTTCCCCAAAATGAAAATCATGAAAAGATTGTGTGTCTTTTCTCTTCAGTTGCCAGGGAGCTCAAAGCCAAATTTGAAACTCAACTTTACTACATTAACCACTTGCACCTGTAAAGCCTACATATCTGTGTTTTTACTTTCCCTCCCCCTGACTTCTTACTTTAAATTCCCAGTCTTAGTTTAAAAAATTTTTATTTTATCATGTGTTCTTTGCTAGAGTCATCTCAAGTCTATATGGAATGAGGTGGAGTGTAAAATAAAGAAAGGAATGTAACTGAATAGAGTTGCAACTCATTTATAAATGAAAAAGATATTGAAAATTTGTCTCTAAGGTAATTTCCTATATGCAGTCTTATATTCCAGCTGAATTTCATTATAAAATTGAAAATGTGTTCCTCAAGGAAAAAGAATCCTAGTTCTGAAATGTTATAAAAATCACACTTTTAAATTGCAGCTAATATGTAAATTCACATATCTTAAAGAAAGCAGGTTATTGTAAGATACTGAGAATAATATGCAAAATAAGTCATAGAATACAAATGCAAAAGAACTAGAGTTGTTTTGATGTTTTAGGACAAGGATTTAAAGCTTGTGGGAAAAAGAATGTTGAGTGTTGCTAACAGGACATGCTGCTCTGTGAGACTCCACAGCCCACCTTTTTCTCGGAACTACTGAAGCAGGTTTCTCAGGGCTTAGTCAGCCTTGACTTTGCCACACACCTATAAGCACCTGATTTATTAGTCTGTCAATATCGGCTCTTCAAATCATTCGTTTTTTAAACTTATTTAAAGAGGAACTGGTCTAAGTAATATACAGTAGGTGTGAATTCATGGATTTGCTGTTTTCTTAATGCACATTTAAATCAATGCATAGCTATTAAATGAAAAAATGATATAGTGTGTTCCCCTAAAAGCACCTCTTTCACCACATGCCCCCCCCGCAGCACGTGAGGGGTTCTGCTCGCAGCCTTTGGAAGTTGCCAGTGGGTCTCGAAAACAACTAGATAAACTAGGCTGAAGGGAGGAGGGGCCCTGGCATCAGCTGAGATACATGTGTAACTGATTCAGCAGAGGGGGGAGGCTCCCCCCAGTTAAAGAGAAAATGAGGTGAAGTGCGGATATTCTTGCAGAACACACATGACAGAGTCCTGTAGAGTGAATGCTGCATAGAACCCTTGAGAAAGATCTTTTTGTATACGAGTAATCACTGCAAAAAAAAGCCAGCTGGGATGAGGACACCGCACTGCAATATGGTCACCACCCGCACCTAGTCCCCCTCCGGCTCTTGCCTGTTGCGATGCTCACCCATTTGGGCCAGCTGTACGAATACATCATTGGTTTCCAATAGTAAATCTTACTCTTGGCTTTTAGAACTGTGGTTCTCAAATGCCGTCCCTGGACCAGCATCAGCATCACCTGGGCACTTGTGAGAGATGCAGACTCTTGGGCCCCACCCCAGCCCTGCAGGGATTCCGATGGATGCTGACGTTTGAGGCCCACTGTTGTACAGTCAACAGAAGGCCATTGGCAAGGAGACCTGGGTTCAATGTCCAGGTCTGTAGCCAACAAGCTGTGACCTAACGTCAAATGACTCACGGACTCAGTTTCCTCAACCATAATGTGAGAAAACGCCTGGTTCTGAGCAGAGGTTCCCAGCCCAGAGGTCTATTAGAATTACCTGGCATCTTCTCAACTATGATGCTGCTACACCAGCTGCTGCAATACAGTCAGCCCTCCATATCCATGGGTTCCACATCTGTATTCAACCAACCTTGGATATACATAGTATTTCCAACTATTTACATAGCATTTACATCGTATTTACAACTATTTACGTAACATTTACATTGTATTAGGTATTATAAGTAACCTAGAGATGACTTAAAGTATACGGGAGGAAGGGCAGTAGGTTTTATGCAAATACTACACCATTTCACATAAGGAACTTGAACATGCTTGGATTTTGGAATCCTCTGGGGTCCTAGAATCCCTCCTGGATACTGAGGGATGACTGTACTTTATGTTTCTGTTTATATTAAAGTCTGAAACAGGCAAAAACGAATCTGTAATGGGAACAATCAGAGCAGTGGTTGTCTGGGAGGGGTGATTGGGAAGGGGCGGGAGGGAAATTTCTGGGCTGATGCTCCTATTCTGTCTCGATGGGACTATGGGTTACCCAGGTGTATGCAGTTGTCAAAAATGTATTGAATGGTACGCTGAAGATTTGTGCATTTTATTGCATGCATATTTTACCTCAAAAGAAAAACAAAAGAGCTGTAAACAAATATCGGACTCTAGTTAATAGTTTATGTGCCGAAGTGTTTAGGGATGAAATGCACTGACATCCCAATTCATTTTGAAATACATCAAATTATTAGATGGCTTGTTGACTGGACAGAGAAATGGCTGGTTGGATAGATATGTGATAAAGTAAGTATAATATTCAATAAGATGTTAGTTGCAGAATCCAGGTGGTGGGTATACGAGTAATCACTGCAAAGTTCTTTCAATTTTTAAGTTTGAAAATATTTATCATAAAATGTTGGAGGGGAAAATTCTGATGCTGGTATTCTACACTCACGTCTATTAGCTCAGGATCCTTCCTACCATTGGAAGGAAGGAAACTTCTACCGTTGGAGGGAGGTACATTTCTTTCTACAAGGTAGCAGTTTTTAAGCCGTTCGTGCAGACATTCTGGGGAGAGGTGACACATGGGGAGACTGTTGGTTTTTACTCCTGACAATGAATTTATTGGGCTGGAATCTTCCAACAGGTAACGATAATGGGAAAGGCATAGGTGGTGCACCTGAGCTTCATTGCTGTTAGAGCCACCCCGCCCCTCAGCTGCAGGCATTTGGGGCCCCGGCTGCCACCTGTTCTCTGGGTGCAAGATTAGGGCTCCCCTCTGCGAGCTTCTACTTGCCTCCACCACCAAGGGGAGCTGTCACTCCAGCAGTTGCCTGAAGTGCCCACAATATTCAAACCCAGAGCTTGGGACGATTCTGATTCTGTGCCCCCTGAGGGGATTACAGGGCTCTTCCCATCATGCCTCGCTTCCCCTGTTAATCCATAACCCCAAAAAGGACCAAGCCTCCGAGCCATGGACCGTCTTTCCAGATCTGCATGTTCTCTGACTCAATGCACCTCCCCACCCCCATCCTTCCTCAAACTTGACTGATGGCACTGTGAGATCCATGGCCAACAAACTCCCTTCTGGGTGTGTTCTCCTGGCTCTTACCTGGCTCGTCGCCTCGCCCGGTGCCCTCTCACGGGTGCTCTTCTCTTACACCCCACGCACTGCAGAATCCTGCAGGGGTCAGTATCCTCCGTGCTCCCGTGACATCTCCTTCTCATTCAAAACCCAGCCATATCACCTGCTGTCCGTCTGCTGGTCATCTCATTTGCTGGGGACATGGTTCCTGGCTTACTGTTTCCTCCATCCTCCTGTCTTATTCTCCAGGACCCATGGGGATGAACAATCCTACCCCCGGTCTCTCGCTACCTTGATTCCCTCACCTCCAGTGATCTTTCCAACACTCTGATCCAGCCACCCCTTCCTGTGGTCACACCCAGGACCCTGACTTTATCTGGAAAAGAGATCCAAGCATCTCTCCTGCCCCCCACTCGCTCTAGCACTCCCGCCAGCCTCATCCGGAGCTCCCACCATCTCACGGAATGACTCCCTCCCTTACTCATCACCCCTCGTTTAATCACCTCCCCTGTCTCTCTCCTGCCGTCATCCCCGACTGAGCACACCCCAGCGTGGTTGACACACACACTGGCTGGCTCTTCTCCATCTTCTCCCAGCATCCCTGTACTGCCCGGCAATCCCACTACTTTCCCCGTAGGTTGTTCTCCTACTCTCTGCAATGAGGACTTCGTACCTCCTCTTCTCTCCTCGGCTGCCCAAGCTCCTACCCAACCCCCTTCTGCTTAGCGGACGCCCCCATCTCTAACTTCATCCAGGAACGACAAGCCAGCAGAGTGAGCTCTCTCCTTCCTGCCACCGTCTGCCCGCCGCTTTCCATTCCCACTTCACAGCGGAAGAATCGTGCCTTCTCCTCCGTGAAGCCAGCTGCCCCCCTAGATCCGGTGCCCATCCCTTCTTGCTGCTCAGGCTTGTCACTCTTACCAGATCCCTGTTTCCTAGTCAACTGGAAACTTTCACTAGAGGGCGGAGAACTGGCTCTATAGCTGGGGACACAAATGTCACTGAATTTTTCTAATTGCCACCTGGCTAATGACAGGCCTGGGGGGGGCGTCCGGTCTTGGTACAAGTCTTTCAGGTGACCCTGGTCTTTGGTCCACACGTGTCCCTCTCGGGGTGGCTTCTGGGAATTAATGAGCTCTGACACAGAACAGCATCTCAAAGCTCTTCCAGACCTGCATGTCCTCATCCAATCCCCCCACCCTCACCCCGCCCGGTCCAGGCATTCTCACCCCCGGCAGGTGAGGAAAAGGACACCTCTGTGTCCACGGAGGACATACCTGAGAAAGCACAGCCAGAGCTCCCAGCACTCAGAAGATGCTTGCTACCCCGGGATGGTCGCGCAGGGGTGTGTAGGGGGCATGTCTGAGGATGCTCCTCCACTATCACTGAGCCCGGGGAGGTGAAGGCGCTCTGGGTGTCCTCGCTCAGGGAGGGGTCAGGCAAGGAGGTCAGAAACCCAGCAAAACATTGTGCAGCAGCCAGGTTAACGGGTTAGATGAACGCAAAGCAGCATTTTTAAAGCCGAGAGCTGCCTGGAAACGGAAGGACGATGAGGCCCACAGTGCTTGCACTTGTGGCCATTAAAATACCTGCACAAAAAACAACACAGGTGTTTCAGAGCACACACGAAAACAAGTGTACACGTGGAGCCCATCGGAATGGTTATCTGTGGAAGGGGGAGGTGGGGTAACAGAGACAGGAGTGGGGTCTTGCATGGGGTCCTGCTGCCATGGGCCATGGGCTGGACTGAGAGTGGGGTACACTCGGTGTTCTCAGCTGAATTCCCCGCATCTAACGCAGCAAGGTGACCTCACCTGTGACTCTTACTCCAGTCTCCCCTGTGAAGTGTGGGTACAGCTCACAGACCCACACTTTCCTGGGCCTCACAGCCCCTCGGAAACAAGCTTCTGTTGGTAAAAGCCAAGAGGCCACTCCTTGCTGGAAACATAACTGAGGTCCCAACCATTAAAAAGCAAAAAGGTTCCAGCACCCACCACCTGCTGGTGCATTTCCCTATTTCCAGTGACACTCAGCACCCGGGTCTGGGCCTCGAACTCCTGGGGTCTGGTCGGCCCAGTCTTGGGGAGCCACGAGGGTTTGTGTGTTCATTGGGGGTGGGTACTCCTCTGGGGGAAAGGTATCAGCACACCTACCTGAGACGACGGGGCCCAAGGGGCTGGTCTCAGAGCCGGGGGTCCTGAAGTTAGTGAGCTGGGCCTGGAGGGGGCTTCCGGATCCCTCTTGTCTGCAGACCCGTGGTCTCACACCAACGAGCTTCCCGGGAACAGCGTCTGATTCCAAGCTACCAAGGTGAGTGAGGAGTTGGGAAGAGTCGCACGTGGTCAGGGGGTTCTTGGGGGCCCAGAAGGGCCGTGCCACTGCCCAGGCCCTGCCGATGGTGGCAGGAGGGGATGGAGCTCCAGAGGAGGAGCGAGGGGCAGTCGAGGGGCCATTGCCGCGCTGTGGTAGAGAGACCCTCACTTAAGCTAGACCCGTCTCCTCAGACCCTCACGAGGAAAGTGGAGGTTTGCTCTACTTTTATGTAGAAATCCACCCAGATTGGACATTCTCATGAGAATGTCACTTAAACAGAACAGACGTCAGTTTGCAGGTGAGAACTTCCGTGTTCATAGCCCTGGGACACACACCCGACCTTTTCATGGAGGAAATCAGGAATTTGGAAAGTCGCTGTCATTTTCTGTGCAAAGGAAACTCAAATGTTTCCCTCTATAGAAACTTGTAGTTAGAAAAGAAGGCAAGTTGCCAAGGGGGCGGTTGCGGGCGGGGGGGGGGGGAGAGAAGGACTGGGAGGTTGGGATGAACAGATGCAAACTATTATGTAGAGAACGGATAAACAACAAGGGCCTACTGTAGAGCACAGGGAACTATCCTGTGACAAACCATAATGGAAAAGAATATAAGAAAAAGAATGTATATATATGTATAACTGAATCTCTGCTGTACAGAAGAAATTAATATAACATTGTAAATCAACTATACTTCAACAAAATGAAAAAAAAAAACAAGGCAGAAGTCTGATCTCCTGTTTCTTGCAGGTGAATTAATCACTTCTCATCTTGTAATATTTACAGAATAGGGATGATGAGCTGAGGGGAAGGAGAAAAAAGAACCTCTTAAAAAAGAGGAATTTTTAGGCACAAAAAGGAAACTGTATTAATCAAGGTTCTCCAGAGAACGGAACCTATATATATATCTATCTATCTCCCATGATCCAGCGAAGTTGATACATATAATTAACCACCATGGAAATCATACCTGTTAAGGAAGACAAGATGCTCCTTAGAAAGGAGGAGAGGGCTTCCCTGGTGGCGCAGTGGTTGAGAATCCGCCTGCCAAGGCAGGGGACACGGGTTCGAGCCCTGGTCCGGGAAGATCCCACATGCCACGGAGCAACTAAGCCCGTGTGCCGCAGCTACTGAGCCTGCGCTCTACAGCCCGTGAGCCACAACTACTGAGCCCATGTGCCACAACTACTGAAGCCCGTGTGCCTAGAGCCCGTGCTCCACAACAAGAGAAGCCACCGCAATGAGAAGCTTGTGCACTGCAGAGTAGCCCCCGCTCGCCATAACTAGAGAAAGCCCGTGTGCAGCAATGAAGACCCAATGCAGCCAAAAACAAACAAATAAATAAGTAAATTTATTAAAAAAGAAAAGGAGGAGACACAGGTGATGAGGTTGGGTAGGAGCCTTGAGTGGCTGCATAGGAGGACTTCTGGGTGTGGACCAAGTGGGTCCTTCTAGAACCTTCTAGGAACTGTTCCTCTCATGTTATGGTCTAGCACACCTTAGCATTGGAAAGCACAATTCCTGCTTTGCTGGGATTCCAATAAAATGGGAAAGCAGAAATGGCTGGTTTTCTTTAAGCTGAAATTTAAGATGTTTCCCAGGGTTCATTTACAAAGCAGTTCATTTAATAATAATAACTTTTAGCCACCAACGATAGTATTGCTTTTCCAAAAAAAAGAGAAACGTTTCTAATGGGCTGACCATGAGTTGCCAGCCTTGTGTTGGCTCATGGTGGAATAATCAGGCCAGGCCAAGCTGGGGGGCACCCACATTTTTGGGTTCTTCCTCCCATACAAGGTCCAATGCTGCCTAGACTGACCCCATGGAAGAAACTGCTTCTGAGGTTGGGGCAAAGCTCTCTCCCAC
The DNA here is from genome assembly GCF_963924675.1 of Phocoena phocoena. NCBI lineage: Eukaryota > Metazoa > Chordata > Mammalia > Artiodactyla > Phocoenidae > Phocoena > Phocoena phocoena. The sequence continues at coordinate 5,344,264 of NC_089233.1, forward strand.
TTCCCCCTTCTTCCTGTGGTCCCACGTCTCACAGGTGCCACAGCAGGACCCAGCCATCCTCTCTGGGCCCAATGACCCAAGTGGTGGGCTGCTTTGCAGACAGCGCTGGTGTGGGAGAGATGGCCAAGTGTCCACTAAGTCCTGCTCTCCATCTTAGAGTTTAGAGTTGGGCTGGTGCTATGGACTGATCTCCGGTCCGTGGTCTTGGAGGGACGAGTCTGAGTCACAATCTCCTGGGTGCTCAGTGAATGTCTGTGCCCCACCAAATCCGTATGTTGAAACCCTAATCCCAAGGTGATGGTATCAGGAGGTAGGGCCTTTGGGAGATGATTAGGCCATGAGGGTGGAGCCCTGATGAATGAGATTAGTGCCCTTATAAAAGAGACCCCAGGGAGCTCCCCTGCACCTTCTGCCACATGAGGATACAGAGGAAAGATGTCATCTGTGAACCAGGAAGCGGGTGCTCACCAGACACAGAATCTGCTGATGCCTTGGTCCTTGACTTGCAGCCTCCAGAACCATGAGAAATAAACATCTGTTGTTTACATGCCACCTGGTCTATGGTATTTCTGTTACGGCAGCCTGAATTGACTGAGAGGTGGGAAGGGGAGGCCCAGCCTGTCTCTGTTTTCCAGCAGCACCCATCGCTTCTCGTGTTTTGGTGGGCTCATACATGGCAGGCTGTGTTTTCCCAAAAATGACATTGACACTGTTTCTGGTCTCATCTGTACTTGCTACTCTCCCCTTGAGAGGTGGACCAGGGGTGGGTCTTTGTGACAGCCTCAACCAATAGACTAAGCAGATGTGATCTGTGGAACTTCCAAGCCAGGACTCAGAAGGTGATGCAGCTTCCGCCTGTCTCTCTTTTGTGACATGTGTCGTTTGGAGCCTGAGCCACTTTGCATGAGTTTGGCTGCCCTGGAGCTGCCATGCTGCAGAGATCACAGGGAGGTAAATGTGCACGAGGCCCCCGGTTGAGTCTTCCCGGACCCCCTCCCCCCATGTGAGAGACCCTGAGCAAGAGCCACCCAGCTGAGCCCAGATCATCCCACATTTGTGAACCAAAAAATGTTTGGTCATTGTTTCAAGCCACTGTTTCAGTGTGGTTCGTTACACAAAAACAGATCAGTGGAATACCACGTGGCCATATTCACCAATAGCATGTGAAGCAAAGTGAAGCGGGTTGTTTCCAGATCAAGGTGGTTATGAAGTAGGGAGATCATATATCCGAGTTTGCCCTTACTGAGTTTATTGTCTTGGTATAATTCTTAATAACACCCCCTTTCACTCTCAAAAGTGTCCTGGTTTGGGAGATATGTTATATAGTCACCCTTTAAGAACCAGATGTGTCTTATAACTCTCTTTCCTTCCCTTGGGTTGGTACAGACAAGCATAGTAAACTTGGAGGAGCCCCAAGATGGAAGGGACCTGGGTAACTGAATCACTGCATAGAGGATGATTCCAGATCCCAACTCAGGACTCTAAGTGAACAAGAAATAAACTTCCAAGGTGAGTGACTTTTTTTGAGCCCTGACGCAGTTTATTTGTTATAGCAGCTAGCATGACCCTTAAATTGGTTATGAGCAAAATTAGAAATCTCCATCTTGGCTTACAAAGCGAGAGTACAAGGCGTCAGTGTCAGGAATCTGAGCCTGTTCGTTTCACACCTTCAAACCCCTAAATTGTGTGGATCCATAGCCAAGGTTGTGCAATTTTTGTGCACAAATAAATATATGTATATCTTTTAACGATTCATCACAAGCAAGAACAATGTTTCAGTCAGTTTACTTCCCAGTTCTGTCTTTACCAGATCAGATGTGCTTGTGACTGTGGATTCTTCAGGTTGTAAAGGAAGAAAAAATCATCTGTGTTCAAGATGACTGTGGGCTTTGGGAGTCAGGTGGGCTTCGTGTAAATTAGTGTGAAGATGTTTGCTAGCTGTGCTGCCAGGAAAACATCACTTAATCTGTGTCCCAGGTTCCCTGAAATGACGATAATAATATTGACTTTCCTCTCCTTTTTTCTCTTTCTCCCCTTCGTAACATCTTGACAAGTTCATCCATGCACACATATGAAATAAGAGGTCCCAAAGTGCATACGGTGAATGGTACGTCTGTCTGGGTGACTTTCAGTCTTCACCTTGAACTTGGAGTAAAGTGGTGCTACAGAGAGATGATGGGTCAGGACCCACGTCCTGGTGCAGCAGATGCTCTTGGCGCCTGTCCCACCCCATGTCCCCACGTCCACCTCTGACGTCATCTGCAGCTCAATGGAAAGCTGGTGAGCTCAGGCCATGTGCAGGGGTGGCCCTGCCACCAGCGGGCCCCAGGGACAGCCTTCACCAGTGGAAGCAGGAGCTGGTGCACAGATGCCCCGGTCCGTGGTCTTGGAGGGACGAGCCTGAGTCACAATCTCCTGGGTGCTCAGGTGTCCTGGGTGGATTGAGAGCTGGTGGCCTTCAGGGGAGGCAGCTCAATCACCGCTGATGAGCTTTTCCTTCTTCTCACCTTATTAGATTCCTAGGGCTGCCACAAGAAAGTGCCACAAACTGGGTGGCTTAAAACAGCTGAAGTGTATTGTCTCACAGTTCCGGGACTAGGATGGCAGAATCAAGGTGTTAGGGTCATGCTCCCCCTGAAAGCTGTAGGGGGTTCCCCCCTGTGGCGTCCCTGGGCTTGTGGCTGCATCACTCCAGGCTCTGCCTTTGTCATCACGTGCTTTCCTTGCGTGTCTCTGTCTTCTTATAAGGACACCAGTCATCTTGGATTAGCAGTCTACCCTTCTCCAGTATCACCTCATCTCAACAAACTGCAACGACCCTATATCCAAATAAGGTTACGACCTGAGCCTCTGGGGGTCAGGACTTCCCATCTCTTTTGGAGGGATCTGTTTCATTCTCTTTGATCCCTCCTTCCTCTTTCCCAGGATCACCTCCAGTACAACTACCTGACCCAGTCCTTGTCACAGGCTCTGCTTTTGGGGGAACCCAAACCAAAATACCTGGGGCCCGTCTCCCAGCTTCACGGTTCCCCAGCTCCGCGTCCTGACTTACTGTGTTGTGAGGTGTGTTAGTCTCTCCGTGCCCTGCCACGCTGGAGGTTTGTGACTCAGATCTCCGTGTGCTGCAGATCCGGGGGCTCTGTGGGGCGGCAAGCTGAGTGCTGATTCTGGGACTCCCGCTCCTTCCAATTCTAGATGCTGCCGTCCTGAAACACGGCCTTCACAGCGAACGATGGAGGGGAAGAGAGAGGGTGGGAGGTTGACAGAGGCTTATATTCGGGTGTGGAAGCAGCATGCATGACTCCTATGCATATTCTGTGTCCTAGAACCAGTCCACCGGGAAATGTCATCTGTGTGCCCAGGAGGAGAAGGTGGGCTGAGGGAGTATCTGGTCTGCTTTTGCCAAACTCGCCCTCTGAAATTGCAGTTTCCTTGTCTATAAAATGGGATTCACTTTTGCCCTGTATCCTTGAGTCTCAGCTCTGAGTTAGGAGAGCTGCTCATGACAGCCTGGCGGCACACAGTAGGAACAGACAAGTGAGACTCTGGTTTGTATTGCGGCCAGGTGGGGCAGCCGTTTGATTGCCACATCAGCTGCTCATCCCTACGGGGCCATCCCTAAGGAAGGATTACAAGTCCCAACCCACTGACATCAGGCTTGGCCATGGGATGAAATGTGAGTGGAACTCCTGGGGGTCAGGAAGGATCTGTTTCATTCTCTTTGCTCCCTCATCCGTCTTTCCCAGGATCCCCTTCCATTTTCTTGTCCTACATTACCCCTTCCCTCTGCTGAAAACCCAGAATGTGCCAGTAGAAGTGGCCCCTTTAGCCTTGGTCCTAGAATAAAGAGGACAGAGAGAAAAACCATAGCTGACCTGCAGTTAACAATGAAGATGATGAGAAACCAGCCTCTCTCCCTATCTCCCTCCCTCTCTCTCTCTTTTTTCTTTCTTCCTTCTTCCCTCCCTCCCTTCCTTCTTTTCTCCCTCTCTTTTTCTTTGCCACTGGGGGCTGTTTGTTACAGCAGCATAACCTAACTTTTCCTGACTGATACATCAGCAATGCCCTCATCTGGCCTTGTCAATGTCCTCCTCCCTGACACGGTCCCTGAGTAAGGAAGTGTCTCTTGACTTGGGTCCCAAATCCTGGTGTGGAAACTTTGTGATCCAAGCTGGATCCTATGGAGCTCCCTCTTTCCTAAGGTCCAGGAATTAGGGACAAAAGACCAATTATTCATATCTGTCAGCCCCAGAAGATGCAATCAGAGAGAGGCAGAGAACAAGACAGACCATATCTGCCCCCAGACCCTAAGACCCATCTGGTCTGGACTGAGCACCTTGCTGCCTCATGAGAGAAGAGGGTGGGGGTGGCTGGCCCAGCCCTCTGTTACATCCGCGTGGGAGGAGGAGGAGGGGGCCAGGGAGGAGGGTTGGCCAGGCCTGAGTCTCATCACTCCCTAGGTTCACCAGGATCACAAGTCAAAGGAGAGAGGTGAGTCCTAGGGACATGTGAGTCCTCAGATAACAGTGACCTTCCCACTAGCGAACGGGCTCCAAAGTGGCCCTGGGACTCAGACCCGCCCATCGAGGCTACCCCCACTCCCTCACTCACAGAGGGGGGCTGGGGTCATGTCAGGAAAGCTTCCCGAATGAGTTTTCACCCTAGAAGACACGTGAAAGCCAGGTGAAAATATGTTTGCAAAACTGCTTTGTAAATAGTGAAGCGTAACGCATATGACGGATGTAATTTTGAGAGAGGTGGAGGAGAACTCTCATTTTAATCCAGGGAAGCTTCCTGAATCAGACCTCTCTTTCCCGGATCCTGATTGCTTGTGGAGGATGCTGATTAGAAGACGTGGGAAATACTTCTTTCAATCTAGAACAGGCAGGTGGATGTTTTGGTAGTAGGTTTTCCTATGGACCAGGCGGGTGGAAAACTTTATCTAGAAGTGCCTCCCGTTAGTGTGGAATCAGCGGCATCAGATGCCTCTGGAGACAGAGGCTGCTCGTGGCTGAGAACTTGCTTTCAATTCCACCTCTCAGCCAGCAGGAAACAGAAGCTCCGAAGACCTTAAAGGAAACCGAGGGGCAGCCATAAACTCTGTTTACAGCCTTCTAGGGCCCGAGAGAACCGCTGAGGAAAAGGAGTTGTCTAAGGAACCAGATAGTTATTCTATTATTATTATTTTTAACCTGAAAATAAAAACTCACCGCTGATCTATGAATCATGAACCGGGCTGACCACGAGGCCTCCAGCCGGAAGGGTCGCTGAGGCCCTGGAGGTGGCTGGCCGGGCCCTCGGGAGCAGTTTCTTCTCCTCTGGGGCTTGGGGTGAAAGCGTAATTTTCCTTTCTCTCCCTCACGTCCAGCCGTGCCCACCTCCAGTTTCTTCCCCGGGCGGCGCTCACATCCTCGTTTCCGATGATGCTTCCCCTCCATTTCTCCCTCTCCTTTTTCTGAAAATTAATTTATTTATTTTTGGCTGCGTTGGGTTTTCGTTGCTGCACGCAGGCTTTCTCTAGTTGCGGCGAGCGGGGGCTACTCTTTGTTGCAGTGTGCAGGCTTCTCATTGCGGTGGCTTCTCTTGTTTTTTTTTTTTTTTTGGCTTCTCTTGTTGTGGAGCACGGGCTCTAGGCACACGGGCTTCAGTAGTTGTGGCATGTGGGCTCAGTAGTTGTGGCTCACAGGCTCTAGAGCACAGGCTAAGTAGTTGTGGCACCCGGGCTTAGTTGCTCTGCGGCATGTGGAATCTTCCCAGACCAGGGCTTGAACCCGTGTACCCTGTATTGGCAGGCAGATTTTTAACCGCTGCGCCACCAGGGAAGCCCTCCCTCTCCTTTTTACAAAATGTATTTCTCCATCCACTCACTTCCTTTCTGCTTCCTGGGAGTGATGACCAATACCCCACAGTGCTAATATCATATAAAACATGCCAGAAAGTGCCAGAGCACAGAGAAGAAGACACCCCCTTTTTCAGACACCCCCAGGCGCTGTGGCTGGAGGAAGGTGGACTACGGCCCAGGGCCCAGGCCCTGGATGACCCTTGGGGGCCTGGTTGCCGAAGCAGCTCTAGGACGTGGTGGGCTTGATCAGCTGGAGGCAGAATCACAGAGCAGGGGTCACAGGGCACTGAGGGGCTGGTGCAGGAACTGCTGGTGAACGCTGGACTCCCTTCCGCAGGAGCTCAGGGCCCAGGTGGACAGGTAGCTGGGCAGAGGGCACTTTGGAGAGATTTAGGTGAGAGGGGCGTGGGAACAGAGAGGAGCCTGACACCCTGGGAGGCATCCCATACCTGGGGGGCTAGGAGCTGTTCTAGAACCCTCCACAGTGCTGCTCTTTTCTCCCTCACTCACCCCTGAGCCTTAGTGGGAGCAGTGGGTGAGGTGCAGACACAGGACCCTCTCCCTCCCACCTGGTAGGTAACCGGTGAGGGGCTGGTGCTCACTCTTCAGGGGACATCCACCCATCCGGCAGACACTGACTGAAGTCTTCTGTGTCGAGCAGAGGCTTTAAGCTCATCGACTCTGGGTGCCTCCACCACTGACAAGCTGTGTGACCTTCGGCAAGTGACTTAAACTCTCTGTGCCTCGGTTTCCTCATCTGTAAAATATCTTATTCACAAAAGTTAAATGAGGTAACATTTGTAAAGCATTTGGCCGAGTGCCTGGCGTACAGTACACATGATATATGTGTTTGTTCAATAAAAATAAGCTGGGAGACGAGGGATGTTCCTAACTCCATGGAGCCCCCACGTCGGGGGTGGAGACAAAAAACAGACATGAACCAATAAATGATAGAATTGCAGTGTCAAGAGGAAATTAAATCAGCAACAGGATAGAGGGTAAGTAGCAGGCAGGGGAGTGTTATTTTAATCAAGGAAGTTAATGAAGGCCTCCCAGAGGATGTGGTTTCTGCATGGAGACTGAAATGATGACCAGGACCAGCTGTGCAAAGATCAGAGGAGTGCAGGAACTTCCCTGGTGTCCAGTGGCTAAGACTCCGTGCTCCCAATGCAGGGGCCCAGTTTCAATCCCTGGTCAGGGAACTAGATCCCACGTGCCGCAACTAAGAGTTCGCACGCTTCAACTAAAGATCCCGCACACCGCAACGAAGATCCTGCATGTCGCAACTAAGACCTGATGCAGCCAAATAAATAAATATTAAAAAAAAAAGAAAGATCAGAGGGGTGGATTCCAGGCAGCGGGCACAGCATGTGCAAAGGGCCAGTGCGATGGAGGAAAAGTTAGGCAGGTGTGGCTGGAGCGTGGGGGCCAATGGGAGAGGTTGTGTGTGCAAGAGTTTGGAGAGAAGAAGGTCCCACGGGGGTTGGCAGTCGGGGGAAGGGATTGAGGTTCTTTTTTAATTGCAATAAGGGACTGTGTTCACTTTCTAGGGCTGTGGCAACAAAGTACCACAAACTTGGTGATTTAAGACAGAAATGTATTTTCTCATAGCTCTGGAGGTCAGAAGTCCAAAATCAGGGTATTGGCCATGGTCCCTGCAAAGAATCTGGGCTGGGGGGAGCCTTTCCTGCCTCTCCCAGCTTCTGGTGGGCCCAGGTGCTTCTTGGCTGTTGCTATATCCCTCCAAAGTCTGTCTCCGTCTACACCTGCTATTCTCTGTGTGTGTGTGCTCTCTTTTTTTTTTTTAAAGAAAGAAATAGAAATTTAAAAAATTTTATTGTAGTTGATTTACAATGTTGTGTTAATTTCTGCTGTACAGCAAACTGATTCAGTTATACTCTGTACCTTTTTTATATTAGGATACCAGTCATTGGATTTAGAACCTAAATCTAATATGATAGCATCTTGAGATCTTTAACTTAATTACATCTGCAAGGCCTTTTTTCCAACTAAGTTAACATTCACAGATACTGGGGGTTAGGACTTGGACACAGTTCAACTCACTCAGAGACCACTGGAAGTTTAAGCAGAGGAGAGCTATGATCTGCCTTATGATTCAACAGGATCACGCTGGCTGCTGTGTGGAGAAGAGCGTGAAGATGGGGAGGCAAGTGCGGGCTCTTGCAGGAAGCTGAGCCGGAGATGACGGGTGAGAAAGAGAAAAAGGCATTTTCCTGTTGGACATAAACAATTTCACGGATCACCAACCTCAGACAAAGCCACTATGTGACCACGATGGGTTAAGACAGCAACAACACTCTTCTGAAATCACGTCTGAACACAGACAAAAAACATGGACATCATCCAAACCGCAAAATCAACCAAACATCTCCCATCCTGGCTAACGTGACTCTTCTTTCCTTTTTAAACTTATCACAGTTCTAGCTTTGTCCCGTCCTTCTTACCTTCTAGATAAGAATTATTAAGATGCCCAATCAGAGCACCACCCCTGATTCCTGATAGCATCTAACCCAGAGTGAAGGCTTGATTCCCTGAACCCTCCCCCAGATCATATGACAGAAGCCCAAGTCCTGTACGAGGTCCTGACTGAGATGCCCCAGGGTTCCCCATGGTGTGTGTTCACGCTTGCTGCATCAAATTAACAAGCCCAACTTTTCGTCGACAGCCGTGCTCCTGGTGGTCTCTGGTTGAGGGGCAGGGGGGCTCGTGGGACCAGTGCCCCGAGCTTGGTGTAATGCTGTGCTGCTGCCATAATGAAATTCTTAATAGTTTTTTTTTTTTTAATTAATTAATTAATTAATTTTTGGCTGCTTTGTGTCTTCGTTGCTGCGTGCAGGCTTTCTCTAGTTGCATCGAGCGGGGGCTACTCTTTGTTGTGGTGCGCGGGCTTCTCATTGTGGTGGCTTCTCTTGTTGCGGAGCACGGGCTCTAGGCGCGCAGGCTTCAGTAGTTGTGGCGTGTGGGCTCAGTAGTTGTGGTGCACAGGCTTAGTCGCTCGGTGGCATGTGGGATCTTCCCTGACCAGGGCTTGAGCCCGTGTCCCCTGCATTGGCAGGTGGATTCTTAACCACTGAACTACGAGGGAAGTCCCTCTTAATAGTTTTTGAACACGGGGCTCTGTACGTTCATTTTTCACTGGGCCCTACAAATTCTTTAGCTGGTTCTGCTGACGAGCGTTGACAGGGGCTAATGCCAGGGTCATTGTGGTCCAGAGAGTGACAAGTGGGTGGATTCAGGACTGTTTTGGCCCCCATCCAAAAAAAGTGAGAAAATGCAAGGAAGAGGGAGAGAAATCCTGAATGTGGGGCTGTGTACACTGTGCTCTTTATCAAAGTGGGAAATAATTGGGTGGTGAAGTCAAGCAGGTTTGGGAGTGGGAACGGGGAGACAAGAGCCTCCACGGGGTGAAAATATACTTCTTATCACACATTAGGAAATAGACACGGGATGTGACATTTTAAAAAATTGGTGACTCACTATTGTACTACTATTTTGCAAGCTATTACCACAGGGGACGGGGTAGGGGAGGCAGAACTGAGGAGGAATTGGGACTTGGGGATCTTTCTTAACTGCATGAGAATCTACAACTATTTCAAAATTAAAAGTTTAATTAAAAAAATTGGTGACCCAGAAAATCAGGACGTGAGTGGAACGCCAGGCAGCTCCGGGCAGGTGTTGCTCATCTGTATTCATCGGTTCTTGAATCTGCAAGGAGTTGGGGGGCAGCTGACACAGGCGGACTCAGCCCAGTGAAGGGCCGTGGATGGGGTCTGCAGGGACAGTGGCAGCAGCTGTGGCACCTGAGCCTCCTTCCTGGTGTTCTCGAATCGGGGCTGATGGGGTGGAGAGCATCTCATCTCTCCGAGGTCCTGCCAAACGCCGGGCATGGACTTGACAGAGGAAAGTTCCTTGAAGAAAGTGCCTTGGGCACTCAGCTCCTTTAGCCGTTTCAGGTCACTGCAGTAGGGCGGTCAGGCACGGGGAGCTTTGGGCTTGGGGACCGTGACCGGGAGCAGAGGCCAGAATGACTTCCGCTGGTCTCCACTTTCATGCTTCCGTTAGCAAGAACTCGTGTGGCCGGGGGGTCGGGGGGAGCATCTCATCTTGATATTTGCAGGTTTATTCGTGGAACTCCCCACACATCTGGAAGAGAATATATGACTTGCCCCCTGGAGGAAATAGTTAAATGAATCGCTAAAGCACAAAACATTCCTGTAGAATTGCTCCCATATTTTATTAGACGCAGGTGAGCATGAATTATTGTGAAGTCAACAGGAGGGTTTGCAAATTCGGTTCTTGCCTTTCCACAAACAACTCTTCTATGTCTAGATTGTTATGGAAAGGCTTTGATGGATGTTGGCTTGTGATGGGACTGTTGAATAACTCACGCACTTATCCATCCATCCGGCCAGCCGGCATTTATTGGGCACTCACTGTATGCCAGGTAATGCCAGCTAAGTTGCAGCTCAGGTATCATTCTCACTGACCTGCCTTCCAAAGACACCATCAGATGTACAAGGTCCTTGTGAGATGAGCCAATTTGGGGCTTTACTGTCGTGGGAGGGACACCATGTTGGGGGAGTGGGCTTCCTTTCGTGTATCTCAGGAGGCCACTGGTCACAGAGAAAAAGGCCCATTTCCATATACCTCTCCATGGTTGGAAATGCTACTTACATTAAATTTCTCTTTCTTAGAATCTCCTCATTTGTGTCAAGGTGTGAAATTTCTTGGGGGAAAAATGGACACAGTCATATAAAATTAGCTTTCAAGTTGAATGGATCTTATTAGTTTCTCACACTCCATGTACTTCTGCCAAACTGATCCTGGCTGGGCACCCAGGGGGTCTGGTTTCCACTCAGAATGCTCAGGATGGGGTCGGGAGATCTGGGGATAGGAGGATAAATGTCATTTGTTTCTCCTCTCCTATATGGCAGTTAAGCATCACAGCATGGCTTGTAGGATCCCTGGAAACCCGAGGGATTGGGGACCCTTTCCCCACGCTCCTTCTGCCCCCACAGAGAGGGGGTGGGGGACAGGAGTAGAGTTTACCTCTCTGAGCTGGGGATGGGAGCACAGTCACCAGTGACAGGGTCGGGCTCAGCAGAGGGTGGGGCTCACCCCACCGGGACCCCGGACTTGGAGGGCTGCCAGTGGCACTGCAAGCTGATGTTCTGCGGGCGGGGCGTGGAGTCCGCCCCGAGGAGGGAGACTCCTTGAAGAAGAGCAAGGGGTGGGAAGGGCGCCCAGAGGCACGGCCTCTGCTGCACGGTTGATGTCTGGGGTTCTCACAGCAGCCTGTGGGACGCCTGAGCAAGGGAGTCCCTCCTGCCCCCAATTTGTGGGCAGAGAAATAGCTCAGCGAATTCAATAACATGTCCAAGATTACCCAGTGAGTTCTGGAGGCTGGACTGGAACTTACCATCCTTTCTCTACACCACGGCTTCCCGGTCAGGAGCTCTGTGTTGACCCCGCCCCAAGGCAAAACAGTGCTGTAGAAAAACAATTGGGGGTGTCTGTGAGGAGGGCCCTGGGCAGGGAAGGGTGCCCTTCACTGCATCTGTCCTCAGGTGAGGTCAGTTGAGAATGACCCAGGGACGCCTAGAAGCATCACCTCTCCTCTGAAGACTACAGTTCATGATCAGGCCAGGCAGACGCACGTGCTCTCCTTTTCATTCCAAGTAGTAGGCACCTGGATTGCTTAGAAATCCAGGAAACAGAGTTGGTTAGAAACAGGAATTCCGATGAATTGCTCCTGAAATCCAAAGAGCCCAGGGAACCAGTGGGGGAGGAGGGGCATCTGGTTCTTAGGAATCAAGTGCTCATCAGCAGCGCTTTTGGTTCAAACTTTGAAATTCATACTGAAAAGGGGTGGAGCCCTCCTTCCTCGGTCTTCTGTTCTATTCAGCCTTCAGCGGATCGGGTGAGGCCCATCCACTCTGGGGACCATCCCACTGATTCAACTGCTAATCTCATCCAGAAACACCCAGAAAGAATGTTTAATCTGGGCATCCCATAGCCAGTCAGGTCGACACATTAAATTAACCATCACAGCTTGGAAAGTTTCTTCCTTTCATTCATGAAATTGGAGGCATGGTCTTTGTAGCTCAGCTTATTTCCTGGGGGAGGAGGGGAAACATTGAGAGCTACTGGGGCCCAGGTCAGGACTGAATTCTTTTTTTTAAAAAAATATTTATTTATTTATTTGGCTGTGCCAGGTCTTAGTTGCAGCACACAGGATCTTGGTTACAGGATCTAGTTCCCTGACCAGGGATCGAACCCAGGCCCCCTGCAATGGGAGCGCGGAGTCTTAACTACTGGACCACCCGGGAAGTCCCAGGGCTGAATTCTTGGAGTCAGCAGTAAGGAGTGGAGAGAGGAGGCTGGGCAGCTTTGGTGAGGAGGGTTTAAATGCCAAAAGACAGGAAAAGGTATATGAAGAAGCATCCATGTGTGATATTCTTCGAGAGTCATAGATGGGATATAGATCAGAATATCTTTTGATAGTTTTTATCTAATGGCATTTCTTGGAAGGTGCTGCCACATGGGGCTGTGGGATTAACTCAGATACGTTTAGAGAGTGGCCATCAGAATCTGAGAACTCAGGTGTTGTGTTCAGTTGCACCTCCTATTAAAATAATCACTCAAGATCTGAGCTCTTGTGTAATAAAGAATGTGACTGGTTCCTGGGAGGGAGCTTCTAAATCTTTGGAATTCCCTGAGTGACAGGAGTGTCTGTTATACATGGTGGACTCCTAGGCCCACAACTAAGTTTAGGTTATTGAGACGACTCCGGATGGGGGTGGCCACACCAGAGACCAACCACATTACTAGCAGGCTGGGTCCTTGAGCCAGGTGATGTCAGCCTGCTACGATCTGAATGTTTTTGTCTCCCCCAAATTCACGTGCTGAAATCCTAACCCCCAATCTGATGGTATTTGGAGGTGGGCCCTTTGGGAGGTGATTAGGTCATAAGGGTGGAGCCCTCATGAATGGGACTGTGCCCTTATAAAAGAGACCCCAGGGAGCTTCCTAGCCCCTTTGGCTATATGAGGACACAGTGAAAAGATGGCCATCTGTGAACCGAAGCAGGCTCTCACCAGACACTGAATCTGCTGGTGACATGATCCCACATTTCCCAGCCTCCAGAACTGTGAGAAATAAATGTTTGTTGTTTGTAAGCCACCCAGTCTATGGTGTTATAGACTGCTGTTTATAGCCACCCAGTCTATAACAAAATATAGACTATACAGTTTATATAGAGAGTCTATATTTTGTTATAGTAGCATGAATGGACTAAGAAACAACCCAAACTTTGCGGGTAGGATGGGGTAGGAGGGTTGGAGATTGAGTTCAGTCACCTGGCCAGTGATTCAACTAGTCCTACCTACAGTGAAACCCCAATAAAAGCTCTGGGCCCTGACACTTGGTGGAGATTCCCGATTGTTGAACACATGGGTATGCTGGAGGGTGACACACCCAGACTTCACGAGGAGGGGGAACAGAAGATCCTCCCAGACCTCGCCATGGGGCCTCTTCACTTGGCTGGGCCTGATCTGTATCCTTTATAATAAAACTGTAACCAGAAGGACAGCACTTACCTGAGCCCTGTGAGTCATTCTAGCAAATAGTTGAACCTGATGGGGGATGTGAAAACCATCCAGATTTGTGGCCACTTGGTCAGAATTGTGGGTGGCCTGGGGGCCTCCAAAGTGTGGCTGGTGTCTGAAGTGGGTGCAGTCTTGTTGGACTCTGTACCCTTGAACCTGTGAAACTTGTGCTAACTCCACAGGGGTAGAGTCAGAATTGCACTGCGGTAACTGCAGAGACAAGAGAACACCATGCCTTACTGCATTTCTTTCAGGCAAGAAATATCTTTTGTGAGCTTATTTTGCGTCAGGCATGGCAGTGGGTGCCACACATCCCACCTAACTGTTGAATGTCATGTTACTAAAGGAATTCATGAAGCTTAGAATATCGCTAGTGTCAAAGGGGCGACACTGTGAAAAACACACTGAGATCGGAATGACTATTTTTAGGAGGATGCACAGATTTGGAGAACCAGATTTTCACATAAATTCATTAAACCAAGGAAGTCTAAACGCTTCATGAAGTTAAGGGCTGCAAAGTAATCTTCAGGCTTGCTTTAAGAGGTATTCTGTTTGTGAATAACTTGGAGTCGTTTCTGGCTAGAGAAAGGATGCTGGCGGCAGACATCCCTGCTCTGTCCTTAGGTCTCCTGGGATGTGCCAGTTGCACTGAGTTTGTTGACTACTAGGTTGGGGTAAACTGTTGGCAGGGACTTGGGGTGCGCCCAGGGCATAGTCTACTAAGAGGAAGAAGGGCTTGGGGACATCCTGACCCTCATGGGGATGGGTGGGCACGGGCAGAGAAGAACTGGTGGATGAGGGTCTGCAAGTTCCTTTACTGAGGTGTTCCTGGCCTGGAAGCCAGGCCCCCTGTTTCTAAGGTGGTCAGTCTCTGTTGTAGGGACACTCACTGGATTAGGGCACCTCGTGATTCAGTATGATCTCAACTCTAACCTTATTACATCTGCAAAGACCCTGTTTCCAAATAAGGTCACCTTCTGAGGTTCTGGGTGGATATGAATTTTGGGGGACACACCATCCAACCCATTACACCCTCTAAGTGTCAGTCAATTGGTAGACAGACCAAGGGGACCAGAAGAGGCCCATTGTCAGCATTATCACAGTACAGCTGAGCTGGGAGGTTATCTCAATGGGAAGAGGGAATATTTATAAACTCCTGACACTGTCCCCAAACACAGGAGGCCCAAGGTCACTTCCTTCTTTACTGTGAAGAACCTCCTGAACAGCCTCTGCCTTTCCTGCTGTCCTCAGCTCTTTGGGAAGAAGCTGAATCCTTTATTTAAGGTCTAAAGAGATTGTCTGAACAAAGACTAATGGGTTAAGCCCAGGGACAAGATGACAAATTGTTCTCTTCCGCTGTCTCAGCCCCAAGGAAGGTTCTAAAAAGAGACTAGGATGCTCTGGGCTGGAGCAGAGGGCTGGATGTGGCCCACCGCGGCTCGCCCCTCTGTCTGTCCATCCCACCCTGACACCAGCTAGACCCCCAAGCAGAGAACAATGCTGCTGCAGCCAAGAGCAAATGGTTTCTGACTCCAGGCAACTTGTTATTCTTTTGTTCAAAGAATAAAAGCACAGTTTGAGACCAGAGAGAGGAATTAGGCCCCTAAGAGTTCTGATACCGGAAGGGGGTTCCCTGCTCCTTGCCTGACTTCCTCCACCTACCCCTGCCACCTAGACTCCAGCTAGGCCAGTGAGGGGAGTCTGGTCTGCACCACTACACGGGGGGGCCAGAGCGGAAGGCCAGGTCCTGCTGCCCAGGTGCGTGGGCTGGCAGAGGAGGGGGCTGCCACCCCACGTGAGAGGCAGGAAGGACTGTCCCTTCTTCCCCATCCACCAGGCCCTTGCCCAGGGTGAGCGGGCAGAGGGTGGTCTTTGATTCATGGTAGCACCAGCCCCGCCCTTGACAATTGATCACAGTGGTCACTTGTCCACCATGACAGGGATGGAGAAGGGAGAGCCGGGTGGGTGCTTCTCCCACAGTCTTCCTGGGAGGTGGAAGTGAAAGCAGTTTCTATTTTATGGGCCAAGGTGGGAGCAGAGGAGGGGAGCTCAGCCTCCTGCTCAGCGGGTGGCCAGGGCTGGGTTTCCCATGGGGCCCGACAAGGTTCGGACACCCGCTGAGTTTGGATCCGTGAATACCGGGCAAGGCCTGTGGTCTCCGGCACCCAGCGGACTCAGCCCCAAGACGAGGTGGCACTCAGGACGGCTGTTTCCTGGCTCTGCCCCCACTAAACACGGCAGGGAACTCCGGGAGGCAGGAGCCCACCCAGTGCAGAGCTGAGGGCTGGCTAAGGGGCCAGAGCGGCGCTGTGGTGCTGGGGCCACAGGTGCTGGGCTTGGGGCTGGAGGAGGACATTGGCAATGCTCAACTTCTTCCTGAGAAGGGCCTGGTGCAGAGCGCCGATGGCGATCCTCTCAGATTTCCAAGCCGCTTGTGGCGTGGGGGGCTGGGCGGCGTTGCAGAACAAATGGGGAGTGGAACTGGGTGTGGCGAGGGCGGGAGGCAGCCTGGCAGGGTCTTACCTTTGCTGTCTGCCTCTCTGACCCGTCCAGAGTGAGGAGGCCTCTCCATGCTATCTGCCTGTGCCCGGGAGGCAGGCTGGCGGCTCTCAACAAGAAGCATCAGGATCCAGCGGGCCACGGCCCACCTGAGTGGGGCAGGTTTTCCTCTCTCTCCTGGCTTTGCAGAAGGGCTGCCCTGGGGGACAGTGTGGGTGGCCCTGGGGACCGGAGGGAGATGAGCTCAGCATCGCAGATCTTGAACCAGGGGCCAATCTGAGAAGTAGGAGGATTTGAGGGGTCAAGGACCAACCTCCCAGGGAGTCCCCACGGCCAGCCCAGGGCACAAGAGGGCCCGGGGGTGGGGTGGAGTTGGAGGAGGGCCCAGCCCAGGCTTGAGGAGCGTCCGCTGCAAGCAGGAGTAAATAATGAAACACTGCAGCTACTTACAGAACCACCATCTGAAGGATGCTTGTGGATTTTTTTTTTTTTTTTTTTATGTTTAAAAACTGCGTTGGGTCTTTCTTGCTGCGCGCAGGCTTTCTCTAGTTGTGGCGAGCAGGGGATACTCTTCGTTGTGGTGTGCGGGCTTCTCATTGCAGTGGCTTCTCTTGTTGCGGAGCAAGGGCTCTAGGTGCACAGGCTTCAGTAGTTGTGGCTCTCGGGCTCAGTAGTTGTGGCTTGTGGGCTCTAGAGCGCAGACTCAGTAGTTGTGGCGCACGGGCTTAGCTGCTCCGCGGCATGTGGGATCTTCCCGGACCAGGGCTCGAACCCGCGTCCCCTGCACTGGCGGCTGGATTCTTAACCACTGTGCCACCTGGGAAGTCCCGTGGATTTCTTTTGACTTCTCCTTTGCACCCGTGGAGTGTCTGCCTCATGTGTTCCTACCTGCCGGAGAAGCTGAGACTCCAGGCTGGCTGTTTTAGGTTTGGTTCCTGGTTGAGCAGATTGCCCCAGAGGCACCAAACATCTGGACTTCCTCGGCCTCCAGTGTACCCCAGCCAGTGGGGATTGCCGGAGTTGCTGCCGGGTAGCCCTGTGCCCATGCCTGCTACATGAGCCATTCATTAGGTTGTGTAACAGACAATCCCAGTTAGGAAAAGGGAAACCACGTGGGTATTTTTAAAAAAGAGTGAATTTGTTGGTTACTCTAGTGATTAGAGAGTGGAGAAGCCAAAGGGTAAAGTGAGGCAACTCATGGATTAGCAATGCAGGAAGCCACCACCATCCCTGGGACTGGAGAGGCCAAGGGAGGAAGTGGTTATACTGGACCCCGGGATCTGGAGCCATTTGGTGGAAGGGGGAGTCACGGCAAGAGCCACGGACCCTCGGGAGCTGGGGCTGCAGAGGCAGGGACTGTGCAGCAGGTGCCAGAGACGTGGAGGAAAAGGAGCTGTGCGGAGAAGTGGGGGGACAGACCCTGGCTTCTTTCATCCTGCTTTCCAATTTTTAAATATTTGGATAAAATACACATAACATAAAATTTACCATCGTAACCATTTTTAAGGGCACAGTTCAGTGGCATTAAGCACATTCTCATTGTTGTGCAACCGTGACCACCGTCCGTCTCCTGACCGCTTTCATCTCGCACAACTGAAACTCTCCTCATTAAACCGCAGCTCCTAGTCAGCTTCTCCCCTGCTCTCCCCAACCACCTTTACTTTAGCTGCCGCATGTAAGTATGATCTTTCAGTGTTCGTCTTTTTGTGACTGGCCTATTTCACTTTGCATGGCGTCCTTAAGTTTCATCCATGTTGTAGCATGTGTCAGAATTTCCTTCCTTTTTAAGGCTGAATAATATTCCATTGTATGGATGGACATTCTGTTTATCCATTCACCTGCTGATGGACATTTGAGTTGCTTCGAAACCTTTTGGCTCTTGTGAATAATGCTACTATGAAGAGAGGTGTACAAATTTCTCTTTGAGGTCCTGCTGTCAGTTCTTTTTTGTATAAACCCAGAGGTGGAACTGCTGGATCCTACTGTAATTCTAGGTTTGATTTTTCTGAGGAACCACCATACTGTTTTCCACGGCAGCTGCACCATTTTACACCCCCACCAATGGCACACAAGGGTTCTAGTTTCTCCACGTCTTTGCCAACAACTTGTTATTTTCTGTTTGTTTTTTTCTTTGTTTGTTTTTTAAATAGCAGCCATCCTCACGGGTGTGAGGTGATATTTCATCGTTGATTTGTATTTTTTAATGATTAGTGACTTTGAGCATCTTTTCATGCACTAGTGCCTCCTATTAACCAAACTTACCCAGAAGCCAGAGGGCAAGTGGGCTTGGGAAGTGTAGTTTTTTGCATTACAGAGTAGAGCAGGGAAGGCAAGGCCCAGGTGACAGCTGTGGGTGCGTGTGAGGTGGGTGGGTAGAGCAGGTGGCACTGGAAAGCCAGCAAGTATCCAAGGTAGTGGAAGCTCACAGAGAACAGTAGTGACATAAGGGACTCAATCTCCAGCGCACATCAGTGTCCTGAGGAGGAAACCAGAACCCAGGGAGGGGTAGGGACCTGCTGAGATCTCAGAGAGCAGGTGGCAGAGCTGGGGTTTGCCTGACTTCCAGATGAAAGCTCTTCCCACTCTGTGCTCCCTGCCATCCGCATGGTGCCTGCAAGGATGAGGCTCACCGGTTATGAATGTGCCTTGCATCTTCACACCTCATGGTTTTGCTTGTGCTGTTCCCCCTGCTTGGAAGGCTTTTCCCTCCTTGCCCACCTGGCAAACTTGTACTCTCGGCAGCTCAGCTCAAATGCCCACTCCTCTAACCTGACCACCAGGGAGAGCAAACCCCAGACCATGAACTATTGGCTCAATCCGTCTAAACAGCACAGAACAGTGACGGGGTCCCTGTCTTCACTCCATGTTGGATGCCTAATGTTTTTCTTTTCCCAGCATGCTGTCCATAGACTTCTGATGACTCCAAATTTCCTCTAGGGGTATCCCCCCACCGTTTCTTGTGGATTGGGTAGTGATGACACCCCTCATCCCCAAGTTTATTATGCAATCCATCTTCCTGGTCACAGTGACTGGCCCTGAGACTTTAGCTGAGCCCTTGGACAAGAGAGACCGTCTTCCACAGGGCTGGCAAGGCCATGAAGATACCATGGGGACCAGGCCTGCCTGAGAGTGAAGCCAACAGAGGGGAAAGCACAGTCCTGGGCTGCAACAGCAGTGAGTCTTTACAACATTGTTTCTGTGCCTGGATACAGCTATGCCTGAAGCCACCTTTCACCTGTAGACGCTAATAAGTTCCCTCTTTTTGCAAGACCAAGTTGTGTTGGGATTTCAGTCACTTACCACTGGAAGCCATGATTAATGCATGTGCCTTGTGCCCAAGTCCTGGCCTTACATGCCTTGTTGATTCAGAATTCCTTGGCTCGCAGCTCTGTAGGTCTGGTCCCCAGGACAAATGGTCCTTCTGAATATCCTGTAGTATGTGGTCTGCACAGAGAAAAGCAGATCAGGAATCGGTGGGATACCACCTGGGGAGTTTCAAGTCAGGAGGGCACACTTTTCCTGATTCCAGGCTCGGTGACTTGCCCAAGGCCCCCAGGTGGTGGGTGGTGGAGCTGGGACCAGCCGGGAGGTCGGGCCCCTTGGCTGCTTTGCTCGAATCTGGGTCTCTGGCAAAGGCTCTAGGGGGGTCTCCTTGTTAGGCCAGGATAAGAGACCCGTTCCTCTTCCTGAAACAGCCACAGAGCCGAAAGAGCATTGCTTGGTGAGAGAGCAGAGCGCTGAGGCTTGGAGGCCTCGGTGGCCCTGCCCTTGCTGAGGCAGGCCTGTCCCCTTCCCAGTTGCCCAGGAGGGCCACTGCAGGGCACATGGTGCCCTGTGCTTCAGGGACAAAGCCGGAAAGAAGCCCCAGTGCCTCGTCAGCTCGGCACCACCCCCCGCCCTCCCCGGGCACTTTACACATTCAAAACCTATTTTAGAAGTAGCAGCTCATCTGATTCTTTTTAATGCACTTCCAGGCAGCACAGATGTGCATCAGGGAAAGAATGTTCCTTGAACCAAAGTGCTTCTGTGGGCCTCATGATCCTCTCCCTTGGTGCCCACTGCCAGGCCAAGAGCCTCCTATGAATCACGCATTGGCTCTGGTGATGGCTGCACACAGAGGGTACAGCTCTTGAAAAGGGAGGGGTGTCCATTGTGCACTCAGGAGGCAAGGGTCAGGGACTCCGGCTGCGGGGAGGAGCAGACTCTGAAAGGGAGGATGGATGGGGGCTGGAGGAGGTGAAGCTGGCAGTGTCCAGAGCCCTGCCGCCAGGTCACGTGGGGATGGGCACCTGGCTACTGCCCCTCCCGCGCTGTCATCCATATGTGAGAGACTTTATCCTGAATGGAGGATCTGGCACCTGAACAGTCCCAGATGGACTGGCTTGCAGGGAGGTGGGGTGGGGAGGGGACCGACAGATACAAAACAAAGTGCAGGGCGGGGCGGACTCTCCACAGGTGAGGAAAGGACGAATGACCAGACTGAGAGATGCAGAGCCACACGGCAACTCCCAGATCAGAATGATCGCACAGAGCTCCTTAAAACACAAAGAGACATAAATTAAGCCTTGCAAGCGCCTGTCCCGAAAAATGTGTCAGCCAGACAGATGACGGAGGGAAGACGTCTGATGTTTCTGTCGTTTGCAAAAATACATGTTTTTGATTTGGAGGAGGAGGCACCAAAAGCCATGATTTAACTTTTAAAGGAATTTTCAAAGGTTGTTTTTTTTTTTTTTTCCAAAGCTGAAAAATGTCCCTGGAAGGGAACGTGAGCCATGTGTTATTGAGAGATGTCAGTCTCTCCCTTCAGTGATGTGAAGGAAGCCCAGGGCTACACCAGCCAAGCAGGTATTCCCAACCACGGTGGTCTCCTGGGGGAGGGCCCGGTGCAGGGGGCGCAGAGCTCAGCTCCAACGTCCATTACACACTGAAGGCTCATATGCTGAAACACTCAGGATCTTTCTCTGACTCATGATGTCAACCCACTTCCTGGGCAGTGTCCCTGTGAGTCTGGAAGGCATGGAGCTGCCTGTCTCAGGGGGCAGCCACTCATCCCCAGCACCCTACGGATGAGGACTCAGGGGAAACCAGCAGGAGTGGATCCAAGGTTTGTGAGGCCTGAAGCTCAGCCCATTTGATGGATTCTCTTTGAGAGAAAGAATACATAAATACAATACGGATTTAGGTATGAAAGCAAATGTTGATTTACAGTGAAAAAGGAAATCACCACCAAGTACCGGGAGCCCTGGGAATCTAGGTCTTTATCTTCTGCAATGCCTTTAGGCAATTTACGAGACATGTTTGCTGAATCCAAGCTGACTTCTCTCCCCACCTAGAACACTCTATGACTGCCAGCATCTTCCAGCTCTTCCAGGGGCCCAAGCAAAGGAGGGGTCCTGACACTGGGGCTTTGTTAGCTTTACCGAAAATCTGCCCCTGGAAAACAAGGCTGCCTAGAAAAGTCATATCTCTGCCTTGCCTGGGTCTGCCTGCAGTGGGACCCAAGATCTGTGAGTAAATAAGAGGCAGGAGGATTTGGAAAGACCCAGGACTCCTGTGCTCCGGGATTTGGGGGCAGCTGCCCAGAGGCAGCCAGGCGTGGGTTTGCAATTTCAGTTGATGGAAACCTGGCCAACTGAATCATATCCTGTTGGGAGAAATATCACATAGCGAGAAGGGGCTGGTAAGCCGGGGCCTGGAGACAGCTGTGGGCAGAGCCATCCAGCTGGGGCCAGGGAGGAGGCATCCTGGCTCTGGCATCCAGGTTGTCTGCCAAGGCTGATCCGTGGTGTGGGAGAGGGAGCCTCCGGCTGCCTAGACCCAGAGCCCCCGCCCGAGCTTACCTCACTCTCCTTGCTCTGGTTCCAGGCTAATCAGGTGAATTTGTGGGCATCACAGTCATTCTCCTGGAGGCCTGCCTGCCGGACAGGAGAGTGCAGATGGTGTGGAAGGAGGTCTTTCCACCAAAGTGGCCAGCCGACGGTTGTCTGGCTCTCCTTAGAGCCTGCCAGAGGGAGAGAGGGTGCTGTCCTGTCAACCTGCACATCCGATAACTGTATTTCTCAGGGCAAATCATTAAATCGACATCATGGTTTTTATTTATCACTTTCTTTGAACTTGGTTCATGCCCGCTCACCCCCAAGAGAGATGGAACGATTCACTATGCCCACAAAACCACGTCTGGTGCAGAGCCAGCGCCATAAATATCACTCGAAGGAATGGAAATTAGATTTTGAGCCTGCAGGAGAAGGCCAAGCCCAGACAGTAATGCATTCCCAAGGAAAATGGTCACCTTGTGAGGGCCAGGCTAGGGGAGCAGCTGGCCTGTCCTGGGCGCTCTCTGATGTCTCACAGTGAGCTGTGGGTTTTTTTTTTTTTTTATTGGAGTGTAGTTGATTTACAATGTTGTGTTACTTTCTGCTGTACAGCAAAGTGAATCAGTTATACATATACATATATCCACTCTGTTTTAGATTCTTTTCCCATATAGGTAATTACAGAGTATTGAGTAGAGCTCCCTGTGCTATACAGTAGGTCCCTGTTGGTTATCTATTTTATATATAGTGGTGTGTATGAGCCATGGGTTTGAAGTGAAAACTGCCACAGAAACGTGGGTATCCCTTTGTTATGGGCTGAATTGTATATCGAATCCTCCCAATTCATCTGTTGAAGTCCTAGCCTCCAGCAACTCAGAATGTGACTCTATTTGCAGATAGGGTCTTTAAAGAGGTAATTACATTAAAATGAGGTTGACAGCCAGCTGGGAATGCTGCTTTCAGGGTCTCGGAGCCGAAGTTTCTGTACAAGCCCAGCGGAAGGCTCGTCCAGCACGCTCCAGGGCTGCCCTCCCTGCCGGCTTTCCGCTGGCACCACGTTCACTCAGGAAGGCCCTGGTCTTCTCTGCCCTGTTTGTCCCGGCTGTGACTTTCCTCATGCCACCCCTGGAGGCGGCCCCTGATATGTGTTTGGAGAACACACGCAGGCTTTCGAATTCTTTACCGATGTGGAGTCAACTACCCTCAGCTTTGGGTAAGAAGCCAAGGGGGCCAACAGTCAATTCCAATTCCAATTACATTTTGTAAGTAGAGATCATGCAGATGTCAGTGTTGTTTATTCCAAGGAGCCCATGACCGGAGCGCCAGCCCAGCCTGGGCGGCCCCTCCACGGGAAGCCACGAGTCTGTTTCCAGGCAGGCTTCAAATGAAGCAAAGTCTCCACTAGCTGTGACCACCACTCTGCTGCCCATCACTTCTGAGAAGATTCTGAACTTCTGCCCAGAAGTCTCCATTCTGGAAGACTGCATGTTTGTGGAAGACTAGTGAAACAGGATGTACCCAGCCAAGGAGAAACAGCAGGGCATTGTACACAGATGAGGAGAGGGACATTTCTTAACCGGGTCCCATTTAATGTGGGCTCAATAAATGTACGTTTGAATTGAAAAAAATATTAAGTCGAGGTCATATGGGTGGGCCCTCACCCAATAGGACTGGGGTCTTTATAAGAAGAGGAGATTAGGACACAGACACACAGAGAAGGAAGATCACGTGAAGAAACGGGGAGACGACGGCCATCTACGAGCCATGGAGAGAGGCCTCGGAAGACATCAACCCTGCTGACACCTTGATCTTGGACTTCCAGCCTCCAGAACTGGGAGAAAATAATGTCTGTTATTGAAGCTGCCCAGTCTGTGGACTTTGTTAAGTCTTCCTGAGCAAAGTGATACATTCTTCACCCCACCCTGCTGGCCCCTGTGGAGCCCTGTGGATGAGAATGCCTGCACTCTCCTGGGGCTGCTCTCTCCTCTCTACTCCCTGCCCTGGAACTCCATCTCTTGCTCACATGGCTGTGGCAGTCTCCTCCTCTCTGCAGCCAGGGTGAGTCTTCTAAAGCCCAAACTGACCACCTTCGTTCCCAACTTGAAGGCCTCCATGCCTCTCCACTGACCAAAGATAAACCTCAAACTCCTAAACGTGGCCCTCTGAGCCCCCCTCCTCCAGAGCTTCATCTGCCCCCATTCCTACTTCCTACTTTGCTACAAATTGTCTACACTCTCCCCTCACTGCACAATTTTGGGTCTCTGTGACTTAGTTTGTGTATTAATTTGCTAGAGCTGCTGTAACAAAGTACCACAGGTGGGATGGCTTAAACAACATACATTTATTGTCTCACAGTTCGGGAGACCAGAAGTCCAAGATCAAGGTGTGGGCTGGGTCAGTTCCTTCCAAGGGCTGTGAGGATCTGTTCTAGGCCTCTCTCCTGGGCTTGTAGATGGCCGTCTTCTCCCCGTGTACCTTCCCATGGCATCTCCTGGTGTGACTGTCCCTGGGTCCACATTTTCCCCATATAAGGACACAGGTCATATTGGACTAGAGCCCACACTAATGACCTCATCTTAACTAATTACATCTACAAGGACCCTATTTCCACATATAGGCACATTCTGAGGTGCTGGGGGTTAGGACTGCAACATATAAAATTTGGGGGGACACAGTTCAACCCATTACACGTGGATATGCTGTTGTCTCCATCTGGTATGTTCTTCCCCTTGTTTCTTTTTCTGGATAACTCAGTCATCCTGGAAGATGTAGTCCCAGCTGGACCCTGCCCCGCCCCATCCCCTCCCCATCCTCCCCTTACTCCTGACCTGTGCATCCAGGCCCCATTCCCGTGGGCCCTACCCACCCTGGCCCCGCCTTGACCACACCCCAGCACCACTCCTCTCGCACCCTTCACCTGGCTGTCCCAGTCTGCACCGAGTGTGGGGTCGCTGCACCCGCCTCACATCCCCTCCCTCACTCTCCCCAACCCCAGGTACCTTGGGTCCCCCTCTGCTTTGTCCTTTAATTCTGCTCATCATCTTCCTTCTCCCTCTGCCGTTGTTTGTTTCCAGAATTAATGAGACTGAAATTACTTTTCAGAACTTTTGGGGGATTCGGGGCGTCCCTTCAGGAAGGCAGGAGATGCCTGGGGGAAGCCTGGTGCTCCTGAGTCGTTGAACAATTCTGGGGTCGAGGAGGCACCCTGCAGGAGTGCTTCTGCAGGATGCAGTCTGCAAACAAGGATTGTTGATGTGCACGTCGCCGGGCCTGGGGCAGGAAGGGGCGAGCTAGCGGCTCCTGACAAGAAGGAGGAATGTTAGTAACAGCAGCGGCTCACCTCTGGGTAATTTACCAGCCGTGTTGATGCCACCGTCTGAGTTGATCCTTATTAACAAATGAAAGGGACTTCCCTGGTTGTGCAGTGGTTAAGAATCTGCCTGCCAATGCAGGGGACACGGGTTCGAGCCCTGGTCTGGGAAGATCCCACATGCCGTGGAGCAACTAAGCCCGTGCACCACAACTACTGAGCCTGCGCTCTAGAGCCCGCGAGCCACAACTACTGAAGCCCGCGCGCCTAGAGCCCGTGCTCCACAACAAGAGAGGCCACTGCAATGAGAAGCCCGCACACTGCAACGAAGAGTAGCCCCTGCTCACGGCAACTAGAGAAAGCCCGTGCACAGCAACGAAGACCCAACGCAGCCATAAATAAATAAATAAACGAAACAAAACAACAAAAAACAAATGAAAGGCAAAAAATTCATGCTGGCATTGTTTCTATCCCCATTTTAAAGACTGGGAAACTGAGATCTGCCTCTTTGGAACAAGGAGATGTGACAGGAGAATGGGGAGGAAACCTTGAGCTTGGACAGGGAGTTGGGGTCCTGTTCTGAAACCACAGGAAGGGGAAGCCACAGAGGGAAAGGTGGCTGAGAACCAGCACAGCTGTCTCTGTGCTTAGCATCTAGGCCAAGCTCAGCACCTTGGCTGCATGAGCCCAGGACCAGCTGCAGGCCTGCATGGGGCCCACCAGACCCCCACGTGGTGAGAGAAACTTCCTTCTACCCCAAACCCTGGGCTGAACTGACCAAAAAAAGGACCTCCCACATTCTTCAGGTTTTCTTTATTTGAAAAGCCGTGTTCAATAACCCCATCAAAGATGCCAACTGACCAGACCCAGAGAGTGGCTGTCTCAAGGAAACAGTAAACTAGATGAAAGATGTCTTTCTCCTACTTGGTTGACATGCTTGATGTGTGATCGCTCCTATGACAACAGAAGGTATATAAAAAGGCTCAGTTACGGTTTCTTGGAAATAATAAAATAACTTGGAGGGACTGGTATGCCAAGGAGCCTGCAGATGAATGTCTGGCTGTAAAAGAGGACTAGCCTCATGTTTTGTCAAGTTGCAGCTCAGCTGCCTGGCGGGTGAGGAACGGAAAGAGGGATTATTTTGAGAATGGTTTAGGATGCATCCAGAAGGGTCCAGTTCATTGTATGATCAACATTCAGACTTGAATGAAGGGAGCGAGCATTACAGTTTTCTCGCTTTGAATATCCTTTTGGGAGATAGCAGTTTTAGGACTGAGTATAAAATCTAATAATTATCAGCTACTCCTGTATAGAGAAGAAATCCATGTTCAGACTCTATAGCATGTTGTGCCACCTGGAGGTGAGGGGTCATTACCTCCACATTACAAATGGGAAAACTGAGGCTCTGCAGGCACAGGGACTGTCCAAGGCCTCAGAATAAACAAGAAACAGAACTGGGAATCAACCTAAGAATCGGCTAACTTCCAAGCCTCTGCCCTGTGGTCACACGGTAATATAATGATTTAAAACGGACTGTTCTCTTCCAATTGTACTTTAAAAATATGTAATAGGAAAGCTCCTTTAAGAAGACTTGGAAATAAAAGCTTCTGTTACCAAAATAAAATCCATTTAAAAAAAGCCGCTCATTAGAACATAATGGGATATATTCATTAAAATTATTGGCTCCACGTTAGCTTTCTCTGCCCTTGTTAATTTTAAATATTTTAAAATATGTGGCAAGACAGACCTGAAATTATTCGTTTAATTTATTATGGTAACATCTTAGTGTTTAATGTATTTCCAACACCTCTGTAAAGCAATATCTCACTTTGGTGTCTTTTTTCCCCTTCTTTTTCTTTTCTATCTAAAATTAGAGTTGGCTTAAAAGACATGGAAATGCAGGGCCAGTGTGGAGGTGGGACTCTCCCTTCTAGGAATGTTTTATTCCAGTTCCTTGAGTTAATTTTTTTTCCCAATTTTATTTGGGTATAATTGAAGTATGTGAAACCCTACATAAAGTGTACCATTTGATCCATTTTGACATATATATTTATATATCCATCACTATACTCAAGATAAACATTTCCATCATGCTCCCCCCCAAGTTTCCTCATGCTCCTTTGTAATTCATCCTTCCCCTTCCTGTCCCCAGGCAACCACTGATCAATCTTTTGATTACTCTGCATTTTAAAAGAATTTTACATAAAGAAGACTTGGAAATAAAAGCTTCTGTTACCAAAATAAAATCCATTTTAAAAAAGCCACAGAACTGTTATACAGTATGAAGTCATGAAGTTATACAGTATGATTTTTTTTTTTTCGCTCTGTTTAGTGATTTGAGAGTCATTCACACTGTTATATATCAACAGTTTGTTCCTTTTTCTTGCTGAGTAGTATTCCACTGAATGGATATACCACAATTTCTTTATCCATTCACTCATTGATGGACATTTTGATTGTTCCCAGCTTTGGCTATTTTGAACCAAGCTGCTATAGACAGGTGTATGAGACTTTGTGTGTACACAAGATTTCATTTCTCTTGGGTAAACATCTAAGAGTGAAAAGACTGGGTTATATGGCAAGTGTATCCTTAACTTTCTAAGGAAACTGTCAGATTGTAATCCAAGGTGGGTGTACATTGTACATTCCCATCAGCCAGGAATGAGAGTTCCTGTTGATCGACATACCTGTCAATTCTGGCATTGATTTTTTTTTTAACATCTTTATTGGAGTATAATTGCTTTACAATGTTGTGTTAGTTTCTGCTGTATAACAAAGTGAATCAGCTATATGTATACATATATCCCCATATCCCCTCCCTCTTGCATTTCCCTCCTACACTCCCTATCCCACCCCTCTCGGTGGTCACAAAGCACCGAGCTGCTTCCCACTAGCTATCTATTTTACATTTGGTAGTGTGTATATGTCAATGAATTCTGGCATTGATTTTAATGTATAGTTTTGGACTGTGCCAGGGAATAAACTATTGGCTTATTTAATGATTGTCTATCTCTAAGTCCCATCAATGTTACCTTCTAAATATCTCTCCTTGCTCACTGCTCCTGCCTTATTAACTCTCTCCTAAATGGCCTTCCCAAGGGTACTTTCTCCCCTTCAACCCAGGCTCCATGTGCCAACCAGTGGGGTCTCTTCACGATGCAAAACTGGAGGCGCCTTTACCCTGTTTAAGACCATGTCACAGTTTCCAAGTAGTGAGAATACATCTCTCCCAGAATACAACTATAACCCTGTAAGATCTGCCCTGATGGCCTAATCCCATGCCCCAATTCCCAGAATCCAGTCTTCCTTCTATTCTTTTAGTGGTTAGATTCAGCCAGAAAACATGCTTTGTTTGGTTCCTACCTGATGTACGCACATTGTTTTATGATTTTTTTAAAAATTTGGAATGATTTGTCAACATTAAATTTTAAATCCATAAAAACATTTGTGGGTGGGCATTCCCCCTGCGACAGATGTGAGCCAGAGCCGATGGCCGCTCCTTTAAGACAGGGCAGGTACCTGCCCACGCCTCACCATGTGCCCCCGCCCCCTTTCCGTGCACCTGCTCATCTCCACTCACCTTTGCTAAATTCACACCTGTTCCTCTTTCAGATCTGACCTGAGAAGGGGAAGCCTCTGAATCTCCCATCCTGCCGCCTCCAGCACAGGGAACCCACACAGGCAGGGAGGTCTCCATATAGCGTGTGTACCACGGGCCACGCCTCCTCTCCTCCCGGCCCTTGACTTCATGAAATTGGTCTGAAGACCGCTCAAGACTCCTAGGATGTGAACACAAAGCCGCTTCGGTCTCTTGGGAGGCAGGGTAGGGGACTGAGGCCGTTACAGCAGCTCTGCAAACAGGACGAGAGTTAATATGATGCATGAAATAGGATTTTCAAGTCTGCAGCAAGATACAGATTAGGTCTAGAGAGGTAAGAATTCTGGAAATTACCTTAGCTCCTCCTTTAGTAGATCTAGAAGCAGGCCTGGTAGTCTGAATCAGGGAAATCTGCCCCTTCAAGCCCAGTGGCTTTTGCAGGAAGTGGGGTGTGGGCACAGGGAGCTGAGCTGTGTCATTCATACACGCCTCTCCTGGTACTGGAGGTGCACATGGGTGGGAGCATTACACAGGGGCTTCTGTTTCAGTTTCTTTTCAGGATCTGGGAAGGGGTGAGGTGGCCTCCCAGGCGGCCCTGCCCCAGCTGGTAGGAAGAGGGAAAGCCCTGAGTCCCCCTCCTCCAAGTGCCGTTGTTATGTGACGTGGGTGGAACCAGAAATACACTCCCTTGAGAAGGATGAGGAAGCTGGACTTCTGCCTTGACCTGGGGTTGGGACCTGTGGGCAGGGATACGTGGGCTGCAGGCCTGACCTCCGGGGCCCTGATCGGGGATGGGGCACAGCACCCCTCCCAGAGGCGAGAAAGGTCAGGGTCGACTGCAGCTCTGACCAGGTCCCAGGAGAACAGACCTCCCTCACCCCTTCACCCAGCGATGGACCCTCACAAGTGGCAGGTCTGCACACAGACCCTGGGAGCAGGACCAGCTTTGTGGGCATGTGGCCTGTGCAGTCCACAAGGCCTGTGCTCAGAAGGGCATGTGCTTGGTTTAATGCTCTGCTGTCACCATCTTGAAATGCATAGCAGTGTTTGAACCAAGTGCCCCACATTTTCCTTTGGCTCTGAGCCCTGAGAATTACGTAGCCAGTTCTTCTTAGCAGACACCGGCCACATGTTCATCCGAGGATGCGATAGAGTCCAGGGCCCCTTTCCCCTGGTGCTACAAGGTCATAAAACTACCCACCATCCACATTAGCCAGATACCACCTTGAAGGGTGAGGGGGACTTCTGGGGACCCGAGGGCAGAGAAAGCCTGAAGTGACTACAGAGACTATTTAGATTATGGAAGGATGCCGTGTTTACAAAATTGGATGAAATTTTGTTTTCTTCTTCCCTTCCCCTTCCTCCAGCTACAAGGGGGTCTGGGAGGAAGATCAGATTACCTTATAGAGGAATAAAGAGGCTACACTTTTCACATGTGCATGCAGTGGGAATCTGTGTGATCCTGCTAAAATGATGTATCTCTGCTTTTCATCCAGCGACACCTTCCTCAGGAGACCCAGCGAGGTGAGACAGTCTGGGAGCCAAGCCTATCACAGGGACCCCGCGTGGTGGAGAAAGCCTGCCCACATTCCCCTAGACACCCTGTTGGACTGCCAACCTCTGAATCCCTTCTTAGCCACTTGGCTTACCTTCCCCCAGCTTCAGTCTTATCGTCTGTAAAATGGGATATAATGGTACCTACCTCACCTGGTTGTCACGACAATGAAGTGAGACAATGAACAGAACACACCCAGCCCACAGCCCAGCATGTGGCAGGAACTTGGTGGGTGTTAGTCGGACTGTTTTCCAGGAAAGTCATGTGCTGGATGAACAGATAAGTCCCCCCTCCCCCTTAGACCTGCCTCTCCAACTGGTCACCACTGGCCATGTGTGGCTATTTAATGTTAACTTAAAATTAAATGAGATTAAAAATGCAGTTCTCGATTGCGTGAGCCACATGGCAAGTGCTCAAGAGCCTCGCGTGGCCAGTGGCCACCATACTGGATGGCGCAGATGGAGAATATCATCCTCCATCATCGCAGAATGTTCAACAGGACAGCATTGCCTTAGGTCAGTGAGCAGAGGCGGGTCCCTAAAAGGAACAGAAATAAATAGGGAGGGCAGGTTTTGATGGGGTGAAGTTTGGGGGCATCACTTGGGTGGGAACCAGCTGTGGGGCGACAGGAGGGGATCTGAGAACACACAGCCCTTCCCAGCCCACCTGTGAGAATCCAGGACGCTGGCTTCATCCTCCACCCTCCCCAGACAGTCCACGGATGAGGCAGTCAGTGGGGTCACTTATGAGCCAGGGGACATGTTGGATGCCTTCCCTGGCCCCGGGGAGACCTCGGAGGTGGCGCCTTGAATTTCCTTGGCAGTACAGCGAGAACAGGCAGTCACGCTGAGTCCTCATTTGTCCTCCCTAAGTGCTAAGTGATCCGTGATACACTGAGGCCCCGACTGTTTCTGAAGGGCTCTTTTAAGAGATCGCCAATAAAGTTCTAAAAGGATCGTGCCTGTTTGGGGGAAGATAATGCCAGAGTGGTGCCAGGAGTTTGTCAGAAGAGATTCCAGCCAGGTGAGTATTCAAGGAAGGAGATGAAGTTAGCGCTGGGAGACAATGAATTAGATGGCTGGATGTGTCACTGTGATAATGATGAATAATAAATGACTCAGGAGCTGCTGTAACTCACAGAGCAGGAGAGGAGATTAGGGAGGGAAATTTATGGCCTTGTAGTGCGGGGGTGGGGGGTGGGGGGGGAAAGAGAATGCCTCAGACGTGCCCTGGTCTTTTGAAGAGAAACCTTCTCGAAGACATACTCTGAAAGAAAAAGAAAAAAGCCTCTTGTCAAAAGTGTCCAAATTTCCTAGAGACAAAGGATCTCTGGCTGTTACAGACGATCTTTCCATCTAGCCCCATCCTTCTGTGATCCCTCTCCCCGCCTCCCACCAGCTCCTGCCAGCCAGAATTAGGGCAGCAGTGGGGACAGGCCACTGCTCCACCCTTCTCTGCAAATGGGCCATGGCCAGGGTGAGAAGAGCCACCAGCTGGAAAAGGACATTGGGAGATGGGATGGGTTTCAAGAGTTTCACAAGTGCAGGGAGGCTGACATTGTTATTAGGGCCCAGGGGTTGTCTTCTTAATATCCATTCAGAGCAACCACTGGAAAGACAGGAGTCAGAAGTAAAATGGGCCTCAGGTCTGTGGATCGATGCCGATCTTTAATCATTTATTCATGGTCTTCAGGGGAGCTTCAGCACAGCCTGTGTGGGAAGGCACTGAAGGGGGGACCTGCAACCCCGCCCTCCCTCCCAGGCTCTTCCTGCCAGCTTGCAAATGTGCATAAGCATCTCCCAGCTTACAGAACCCTGCCTTGACCTCCCTTCTCCTCCCAGCTCGGCCCTGTTTCTGGGCTCCCTGTCAGAGCACAGACTCTCGATCAGCTCCCTGCCCTCGCTGAATCCATCCCTCTCCGCGCCCGCCGTCTGCTGCCCCCGCCGAAATCACTCACGACAAAGTCACCTCCGAGCTCTGGGTGTCCAGAATGAACGGGCGTTTCCGGTCACCTCGCTGTGCTCTTGGCAGCGTCCAGTACGCTTGGCCGTTAACTCCTTTCTGAAAAGCCTTTTCTTTGCTTTCTTGGCTTCTGTGACCTCGCTGTCCCGTGGGTCTGTGACCTGTGCCGGGTCTTAAATTATAAAGCTGACTGAGTGACAACAGGGTGAGGATAATGCCATTAAAAGGAAGTTTATTGTTACTCACATTTCCCCTGGAACAGAGGCGCACATCCATGCAGGGCCCGGTGGGAAAGCACCAGAGTCAGGAGGCAGAAGCAAGAGGAAGGGGAAAGCACAGGCCACATCCTTTATTGCGATCCTCGGGGGAGAGGCAGGGCCGGGGAACAGCCTAGGATTGGCTAGTTTGAATAATGGCGGCAGGGTCTGAGCTACAGGGTGGTCTCTAGACGTCTGGTGATTTAGGGCAGAGGAAGTACTGGGCTGGTGGGTGAGAGTTAGATAAAGGAGATGGTTGGGGGTCTGGACTTGGGATTGTTAGAAGGTTTGTAATATGATTTTCGCATGCCCGTGAAAGCTAGACCACAGGGGCGGTGTAAACAATTTGACTATTAGTTTGGCCCCATGATTAATAGATGCCAAATAGACACATGCAGAATCTAAGAAAACTCAGGACAGTTTGCACCAACCTTTTGGCAGCGTTTAATAGGCCTTGGTGGAAGTATATTCATCACAGAAATTGACAGATGCTACACATCAGGGCTCCCCTATACCAGAGAGCCGGTTGTTAAACATTTACCAGCACACCACTGCCATGGTTCATCCGCTCTGTGGCCTAAGCCAACGTGGGAGGAGAGGTTGGGGTATTTATCACCCCGCCACCCCGCCTGGCTGTGCCTCTGGCATTCTCCTCCTGCCTGGCAGTGCCCCTACAGCTCCCTGCCCTCTGGGCTCCCATCACTTGGTCCCTCTGCCCTGAGCTCGTAACAGCTTCCCACTGTTGCTCGAGCCTGGGTGCCTCACCCCCCAGTAACTCAGCCTCCTTGTTAGACTCTCTCAGCCAGGCCATTTGTGCATCGTAATTCTCACCAGGCTCCCAAGTTAACTAGGCTGCCAGATGCAGATTTTGCTGGGCAGAGCCTGCCCGGATCCCCTGGGATATACTTCTCAGTGGACTCCAGCCTGAGAGCCAGCTGACAGCATCTGCACTTCCCTGCCTGCCTGAAGGCTTTCCTTGAAGCTGCTCATAGCTGGGCATTATCGCCTCCTGAGGGTCACCTCACCCAGCGACTGCCAGGAGTTAGAGGATAAATGCCTGAGCTTCCCCTGTCCTCTCAGGTGGGTGACTCTGGCCTGTGCCACATTCCAGAGAGTTCTTCAGTAGGTCAACCTCCATTGTCCACAGGGGCAACTGGCTTGACAGCAAACACCACAGACTAAGTGGCTTAAGCAACAGAAATTTATGTACTCACAGCTCTGGAGTCTGGGAGTCTGAGATCAAGTTGTCAGCAGGGTTGGTGTCTGGTGAGGCCTCTCTTTCTGGCTTGCAGACAGCTGCCTTCTCACTGTGTCCTCACATGGCCTCTTCTCTGTGCTAAGGGTGCCGCTGGGAGGGAGAGTTATTGTAAGTGTACTAGGGAAGAACAAATCTGAGTCCACGTTGGATCTGTTTCTTTTTACTTTAACCTTTTGCTACCAGTTGCCCATAGCCTGAAATATACATTCTCAAGGTATAGCACTTTTCCATTCATACAGAGACAAAAAGTTGCAGAACAGAGAATAACACTTGTCTTGTTGGAGGTTTACAGGAACACTGTGACCTGACCTCCCTGGACAGCTGCAAGAACAAAGGATTCTGGCACCAAGAAGTGTGCAATGACCAGCCACACCCACTCTCCTTTTAGCATAAAAGAAGCCTGGATTCTAACTCGGGTAAAATGGTTCTTTGGGACACTGGTCCATCATCTTCTTGGTCTGCTGGTTTTCTGTATAAAGTTGCTATTCCTTGCCCCAAAAACTAGTCTCTTGATTTATTGGTCTGTTGTGTGGTGAGCAATGAGCTTGGACTCCATAACATAAAGACACCAGTCCTATAAGATTAGGGCCTCACCTTATGACCTCACTTAACATTAATTACCTCCCTAAAGGCCCTGTCTCCAAAGACAGTCACATTGGGGGTTAGGGCTTCCACATATGAATTTTGAGGGGGACACAATTCAGTCCAAAACACCTGCCTTGCCTCAGTCCCACCCACTGGGTGGGTGCTTCCTGGGGTCTGGGGTCACCTCATCTCAGGTCTGCTCTAAGACACTACTGTATGTCCCAGTCCTTCTCAGACTGTCCTCTCTAGACCACAGGCTCTCTAACCAAAGATGGCACCACCACTCTTAGTAAAGGTGACAGGCCAGTGTGGTGAGTCCCAGCTCCCACCAAGGACTCCCAGGCTGGGGGTGGTCTCTGCCCTCCTGGCTCCCAGCCCAGGCCCCGTGCTGCTTTCCTGGCCTCTTTGTTGACCCCATAGGGGATTTGGATGGTTCCAGCTAGCTTGCACCTTCCAGGGGGGTGGGAAGCCATCTTCGGGGCCAGTCATGGGGCCCCTGAATTCCAAATCCCAGATACAGCTGATGTGGAGGGCCAGGGAGGCCCTTCTGCTGTCCAATCCTGGAGGGCAGAGGTCTGTGCTGGGGCTGGGACAAAGCCTGCCCCGACGACCCCTCTCAGGCTCTGGCCTGGGCCAGCGCTGCCGTGGATGAGAAAAGAGGGTGTCCCCTCCTTCAGGGTTCCGGGATCCTGGAAGGGAGCGAGACCTCTCAGAGCAGGCAGTGTGGCTCATCCATTATTCATGTAGCCCTGGGCTGCCCTCTCTAGAGCAGCTCCACTTGGATGTGAATTCCAGTCTGGTTTCAGAGTAGCAGGGACCCAGTGCTGTGGCTGCCGGCCCTAGAAGGGGAGTAAAATGTTCCTACCTGATCCAAAAGGGCCTGGGTATTTGGATCCTGGAGCCTCAACCTGCAATGCATCTATGGCCTGTTTTAGTTTGGACAGCTACTCACAGAAGACTCCTTTTTGCCATCCATCCTGATAGTTGGGGAGGGAGGCACGTTTCAGTAAGTGCCTGCAAGTCTCTCCCTCTATCCAAAGGCCCCGTGGCTTGCATGGTCCAGGTCACCACTCTGCGTTTGGGTGTTGAAGGCTGAGGTTAAAATGTTAGGCTGGGGCTTCCCTGGTGGTGCAGTGGTTAAGAATCTGCCTGCCAATGCAGGGGACATGGGTTCAAGCCCTGGTCCGGGCAGATCCCACATGCCGCGGAGCAACTAAGCCTGTGCTCCACAACTACTGAGCCTGTACTCTAGAGCCCATGAGCCACAACTACTGAAGCCCGTGTGCCACAACTACTGAAGCCTGCATGCCACAACTACTGAAGACTGTGCGCCTAGAGCCTGTGCTCTGCAACAAGAGAAGCCACCGCAATGAGAAGCCCTCACACCGCAATGAAGAGTAGCCCCCGCTCGCTGCAACTAGAGAAAGCCCATGTGGAGCAACGAAGACCCAACGCAGCCAAAAACTAAAATAAATAAATTAAATAAATCTAAAAACTAAATGTTAGGCTGTAGTTTGTACACAATGGAGGAAGGGGCCGGGGCTGAGTGCTGCATGTCGGTCACCAGCCACCAGCCACATGTGGCTCTTTATATTAAAATTAAAGTTAAAATTCAGTCCCTCAGTCAAATTAGCCACATTCAAGTCCTCAACAGCCTCAGTATCGGGTAGCACAGATACAGAACACTTCCATCATCATAGAAAGTTCTCTTGGCCAGTGCTGGCCTAGTGCACTCAGCCCTGGTTGGCCCTATGGGTGAGTACGTGTGGTTCTCAGCTCTCACGGAAGAGAAAGTGTCCCCTGAATGCTTGTTAATCGCGTAGCTTCCTGGAGAGCAGCTGCTAGCCCAGCTCCCAGTGCCTGTGGCCTCCTTCTCTCCACCCTCTCCCATCTTCTTCTTCTGCTCCTGGCCCTTGGCTGGCCCTTCCTAGGTACCCAGGGCGAGGCTGGCCCATGGATGGATCTTCCTGCCACTGTCGACCCCTACCAGGGTGGGGGCCTGGGAGTGGACGCGGGTGTTCTGTGTGGCCGCCCCTCTGCACAGCCTGCGTGGTTCTGGGGGTGCTGCTGCTCTGGGACTGTGCCCAGAGTGGGACCCGTGTGCCCTGGGGAACTGCCAGGGGGTCTGCAGGGGTCTGATCATTATGGACTTCATTGTGTCCCAACTCCCCAGATTCATTTGTTGAAGTCCTAACCCCTAATACTTCAGAATATGACTATTTGGAGATATAATCTAAAACTGGGGTTTCCAACTCCCGGGCTGTGGACCTGTATCGGTCCACGGCCTGTTCGGAGCCGGGCTGCACAGGGGGAGGTGAGCGGCGGGCGAGTGAGCGAAGCTTCACCTGCTGCTCCCCGTTGCTCGCATTATGGCCTGAACCATCCCCCACCCACGCCTGGCTGTGGAAAAACTGTCTTCTACGAAACAGGTCCCTGGTGCCAAAAAGGTTGGGGACTGCTAGTCTAAAAAAAAAATATATATATATATATATATATAATATTACATTATATATTATATTATAATTATATATTATTATAATACAATATATTATATATATTATATTATATATTATATATATATATATATATATTACTACCTACAGCCCACCCCCAGAGCTCCTGAGTCCACAGGTCTGCAG
This sequence comes from Phocoena phocoena, assembly GCF_963924675.1. Lineage (NCBI taxonomy): Eukaryota > Metazoa > Chordata > Mammalia > Artiodactyla > Phocoenidae > Phocoena > Phocoena phocoena. Next base: position 5,381,210 of record NC_089233.1, read on the forward strand.
TGGGTCCAGAAATATATATTTTTTTAAACTCCCAAGATAATTTTTTTCACTTTTTGAGTTAATTTGAAACTTACAGAAAAGCTGCAAAAATAGAACAGACAGTTCCCATATACCCCTTATTCAGCTCCCCTTACAGTTACCACCTCACCTATCATACAGTGATGGAACTCGAGGATTAACATGGCCACAATACCAATAGCTGAATTACAGACTCTGTTTGCATCCCCCCATTTAATATTCTTTTTCTGTCCCAGGATCCTACCCAGAACACATTGCATTTCATTGTTATTTCTCTTTATTCTCTTCCAATCTGAACTCCTGAGGTGATTCTGACACAGTGATTCAGGGACGTCACCCTGGGAGACACTGGTCTATGAATTTATCCTAGGAGACAGCAAGATGCTGAGGAACTGGGACCCAGGATGCTGATGGACGGGAGAGACTGGGGACATCCAGGAGAGGCGGTGCTTCAGGGGACCAGGCCCCAATGTTGCACGTGCATGTCTGTGTGCACGAGTGTGTGCAGACACACGCATGTGTGTCCACATGCATGTCCATATGTCTGCATGTGCCTGTGTGTGCAAGTGTATGAGTGCAGCCTCATGTCTGGGTGCCTGCGCGTTTGTAGGCATCTGTGTGCACGTGTGTGTGTTTCCATGTGTGTAGGCACGCATGTGCGTGTGCACGTGTGTATATAGTTGGGCGGTGAAGGGCAGGGAGACCAGTGGATCTTGAGGCCTGTAGGGCGGCTGCCAATGCAGGGGAAGCCCCCCGAGAAAATCCAAAAGTCTCTTCACTACCAAATAAATATTTAATGTAATAACAAAAGACTAATGTCAAAGATTTTTAAAAACAAAGTGAAACTAAAATACTATACATCATGAAAAGCCAGGGAGGCACATGAGGATGTATCCTACAGCTTGATGATCCAGGGCAGCCTTTCGTGGTCCTGGAGATAGATGCTAATTAACTTCAGGCTTATTAGGTTAAGTATCAATGTTAAAAATGTAAGAGCTACTGCTAAAATACGAGAAAAAGAATGTATACCTTCTAAAACAGTCGAGGGTAGAAAAGGGCAACATTTACCGAGAGCTCCCTGTGTGCTGGCGCTGCTCTGGGTGACTTCTCCCCACGGTCTTCTGCGTTAGGTTTATTTTTTTATGTCCATTTCACAGGCGGGAAAGCGGAGGCACCGAGAGGTCAGAGAGCCTACACTGGGTCACCAGCTCCAAGAGGCAGAGCCAGGATGGGGGTCCAGGCAGTTTGGCCCAGTGACCTCGAGCTCATCATCACTCTGAGAAAGAAGAAAGAAGCAAAGGAAAAGTATGGGAAACAGGAGCATGTACAGGGCAGATGTTCTAGATTCTAGACCCAGTCTACGTGCTGAAGGGAAGGAAGCTGGGGCTCCGAGGCTGCACCGCCAAGGTCACGTCAGGGGAGAGGGTGGACAGCGTGGGGGGCCCAGTGTAGCCTCCCAGCCTGTCGCCCCACACAACCCTTCACCCTGAGTGGGCAAGTATCCCTGACAGCAGCAAAGAAGTAAAAATACAGGACTGCCTGCGTCCTTAATAATAGAAGAGGTGAGTCACTGTAACCAAACTGGAGACCACCCAGGACTCGAATTGCGGACAAATCATAGAAAGAACAGCAGCTTTCAGATGTGCCGGGAAGCTGAGCCCAGAGCTGAACCTGGGAGATGGGGGTTAGGGGTCTCATTTTGGGGAGTAGGATTTTTAAGGTCCCTGCTCCATCACAGGTCACCCAGTCAGCCACTCGGGGCACGTCATTTCTGAGATTCATTTAAGCAATATTTGCTCCTCTACCACGTTAAGCAAATCTAAACCTTTTTTTGACGGTAAGTCATAGAGGGACATTAAGTACAGAAATGATATTTGTTTGCCTCACAAACAAGCATGCTTCCTGTTTCACAATGAGACCATCTAGGTATGTGTAGGCATGTATTCCATTGTTTTCTGACGGCAGAAGTAATATATGTTCATTCTCTAAGCTTGGAAAATACGGAAGAGGACAAGAAGGAAATTGAAAGTCACCCACAATTTGGAGACTACAACTGTCAGCACTTCTATGTACATAAACATGTTTTTTAAACATGAGAATATGCAATTTAACGTATATAGTATATTATAGTATGTGCTTAGAGATACATACACACGTGGAAAACATTAAAGAAAAGGCATGATTAATACAAATTGAGGATCGTGATTAATGGGGGGAGTGAGGGCTGGGATGGGGAGGGGCATGCAGGAAACTCACATGAATGGGCCATATTTTTATTTTAAGCTGGGTGGTGGGTACTTGGGTGTGTATTGTTCTTTAAACTATATTTAAAGATGATATATACTTTTTGGCCTATGATATAGTTTACAATTAAACCATTTTGTTTTTAATGGCATTCCTCCCCACTTGTTTATTTGACAAAACACTTGGTGAGCACCTCCTGTATTCCAGGTGTTGTCATCCACTGGGGATCAACACATAAAGATCTCTTCCCTGGGAGCGTGTGTTTGAGCGGAAGAGAGAGACAACGGAGATCAGGAGGGCCAGAGGGCAGTCTGTAATTTTTACAGAATGGTCAGGGGTTGCTCACTGAGAAGGTGAAGATGGAGCAGAGACTTGGAGGAGGTGAGGGAGGGCGACACTTAGGTCTCTAGGGAAAGACCCTTCCAGGAATCGAGAACAGCCAGTGCAAAGGCCCGGGGGTGGGAGAGTGCTGGGGGGCATTCTCGAACCAGAAGGAGCCCCTGTTTTGCAGCAGCATGGGGGCGGGGGATGGAGGAGGATGAGAAGGAAAAAGAAAAGTAATCAGAGGCCAGACTGGGGAGGGATTGGTCAGCATTACAAGGACTTGGCTTTTCTCCCAGGGAAATGGGCGCCACCGGAGGATTTTGAGCAGAGAGCTGGCGTGAGCTGGCATGATTTCACAGGGTCACTGTGGCTGCTGTTGAGAATGGATTTTGGGAGGCAGAAAAAGGGAGACCACTTAGGAGGCTTGTACAGTATCCAAGGAGAGATGGGAATGATTCAGACAGGGGTGGTGAGACATGGTCAGATTCTGGGTCTTTTCTGAAGACGGATCCCACAGGACTTCCTGTTGGATTAGGCGTGTCAGAGGAAGAGGAATCAACGCCACTGCCAGGATATTTGATCTGAACAACGAGGAGGCTGGAGTGGCGATCTTCCCCCAGGTGAGGAAGCCTGCGTGAGGGGCAGAGGGAGGCAAGAGGAGAACCACGGGGAGTGTGGAGGGTCCTGGAGGCCGAGGGGAGTGGTACCAAGAAAAAGGATGCTGTCGACGGGTCAGATGAGCTGCAGATGGAGAATCAACATCGGATACAGCAACCTGGGGCTGTTGGCAACCTTGACAACTCCAGTTCTGGTGAATGTCACAGGTTGTACAGTGACCCCCCCAAAATATAGTCCCTAGTACCTGTGAACGTGACCTCATTTGGAAAGGGGTCTTTGCAGACGGAATTAAGGTAAAGATCTTGAGATGAGATTACCCTGGATTTAGGGTGGACCCTAAATCCAATGATGCGTATCTTACGTGATGCAGAAAATGAGAAGACACACAGGGAAGAGGGCCACGTGACAACAGAGGCAGAGACTGGAGTGACGTGGGGTCACCCAGGGTTGCTGGAAGCAACCAGAAGAGGGAAGAGGGACCTGGACCAGATTCTCCCTCAGAGCTTCCAGGAGGAATGAACAGTGCTGACACCTTGATTCCAGATTTCTGGCCTTCCTGAACTGAAGTTCTTTTAAGTGCCCCAGTTTGTGGTGCTTTGTTACGGTTGCCCCAGGAAGTTAATACAGCGGAGGAGTCGGAGTGTACGCCTGGCTGGTTTAAGAGAAGGCGGGAGGAGAGCAATGGGGGTGGGGGCTAGGGAGGGAAACGGGGTCAAGACGAGGTCTGGGTGTTGTGGATGCACGTGTGGCTGACAGGTAGGGGTTTAGGGAGGGACGTTCCCTCCTGGCTGCTTTGATTTGCCTGAAACACAGAGTGACCATTTTCCATGTCTTCACATTTTATATCATTTTGGAGTTTTTAATATAAACTGATGGATTATTGAAGACCATTCCATTATTCATCTGGTGAGACACGCTTAACTTTTGATAGCAAGCATCATTTCCCACCATTCCTTTGAAGTGCCCGGGGCGTCCTGACACCACCCACACACCCTCCTCTCCAGAGCGGGGGGGGGAGCTCTCGGCCTGTGGGCTCTGAATGCGGTGTGGACAGGGCCTGGGCCTGGAATCCAATCAATTTCTGGGGCGACGGAAGCTTACAGCTGTCGGGGTCTCAAACAGCCAGCTCTGTCTTGCAATGGCCTCACGTACTCGTTTAAAATTCCAGAATTTAATCATCACGCTTGGCATAAAAATAAGAGGGGTGGGTGGCAGGATAGGAAAATACAGATGGAAACGCACAGGACCACAGGCCCTAGCTTGAGGTGGGAAGTACATTTATTCCCCCGGCTGAGTAGAGTGGATTCTGGCAGTGAAACCGATTGCTTTGTGCAGCTGGGCACCCAAGCGCCAGCCGGCCTATTGCTTCATCCATGTAGGTGCAGCCATACATATATGGGGATATATGTATACATATAGCTGACTCACTTTGTTATACAGCAGAAACTAACACAACACATGGGAGGGACATGTCCTGCCAGGGTGGCAAAGCCGGCCCTTCTGAGAGATGACACAGACCTCCCAACAGGGCCTGTGAACGAGGCCATGAATCCTTGCCAGGGTGACATCTGTCCTGGTTCTCTCTGGCCCATGCGAGGGTTTCTTCAAGGCAGTTTTGACTATGCACACACATATTGCTTGGAGCACCAATCCTTCACCCCCGGGAAAGCCGGAGCGTCCTTGTTTCGGTTCATTTACTCAAGCCTTCATTCATTAAAGGCATTACTGAATGCCTGTCACGCGTGGGGCACCCTGCTTAGTGTCAAATAAAACAACCAATTCCCAAATACTTTTCTGCCCAAGGCCAGGTGATCCAGGTAATGGACTGGAGGGTTTAGAGTCTCCGTGGATTAGAGGTCCTTGTGCAGAGTAACACATTTGGATGGGTTTAGCCCCGGCTGAAATAAGCTTTAAATGTGGCTTCCTGTGAATAATACAGCGAACCATTCATCAATTCTGCACACCTCCAGGGACACTTCTGAGGCTGCTGCTGGGTCTTCAAAATGTTTCCTCTCCTGAGGAAGACTGGTTGCTCCGGGATCCTGGTTTTGATTAGTGTTGCAAGTCTTCTTCCTCAAAGCCAGGCAGCGTCTGAGACTTTAACCTCATCATCCCTCTGTGTTTCTGTATTGCTGCCCTGCCAGTGAATAACTGCATCAGGTTCCACGTCCTAACCTTCCTGCTCTCATCGCCCACTCCTCTCCTGGCTTCTTCCTAATAAGAGGTCTGTCTGCCTGGCAAGCGAGGAAGCCAGCCCGGCTCTGCATTACCGGTGTGGGCTTTTCATTTTTATTTATAGGGCATGCTGTCTGGGGTAAGCCAAGTGCTGGATCTTCCAGGGTATCACGGAGGAACCATCCCCACACATTTAAAAAGTCTTATACCTGTCTGAACAAGAGGTTGCCAAGGGGAAATTTATCCAACTAGTTGTTTTTTTATTATGATGAGAGAAAAAGTGTCCTGGCTGATAGCTGAATGAGCATATGCTGTAACACGGCCACAAGAACAGAGTTTGCAAAGAGGCTTCTACGTGTTCGCAGGGATGGCTCCATGGAGAAACTCTGTCCTTTTCCACCGCCCCACAATTTTTCCTATGATTTACTTTGGTGCTAATGTCGTGTGTTCCGTGGCTATTTCTATATCCTATTCACAATTATAGCTGCTCCAGTGGAGGAGCTGATAATACAGAAATGGCAGAAAAAATGTTATTATCTTCCAATACCTTCTTGTCTTTTTAGACCTAGGCTAAGTAGAACTGGATTTCTACTCTCCCCAACTTACCCTCATTTCAGGCTGTGTGAAAAGATGAGAGGGGCTGGGATTATGGCAACCCGCCTCAGTTTCTGTCGGGAGGCTGGGCCTCTGGGCAGGGAAATGTTGACCAGAGAACAGTGCAGTGGGAGGTGCCATCATTCATACAAAAGCCACGTGGCTTCCAGCCACTTTCAGCCAAACATCTTTTTTATTAATATCAAACGAAAGTGCTTTTGGCTGTTAAGAAAACAGCTCTATAAAATGTGTAAGTATAATGATCACATCCTCAGTACAGTTGATAAGATCTCCTGTATGGAAAACCGGTGCTTTTACCCTTGCTTTTTATCATTTGCGAGTGTGACAGGTAATGAGAACATCAATCTACATGGATCAATAAAAATAAAATTTACTGCATTTTCCTGATATTAATATCATCTTGGATTGCATGACACCCCTTTTCTCTGTGATTAATTCAGGCTTTTGAGAAAGCTTTGCTGTATTCACCTAAGATAGTAGTTCAACAGGGTCTAATTGCTGGGGCCTGGTGGCAGAAATTGGTACCAGTTCGTCGACTGGCAAGGGCAGAAGGGACCAGCAGGAGACTGCTGGTCTTCAGGCATCGTTCAGCTTCCTGGCATGTGGCTGAAGATCTTGCTTGAGCTGAGGGCACAGGCATTTTGGAGGTTCTGCAAATGCCTGCCATGCATTGAGGGTGCAAACTTTGGAGGGAATGAGGGCAAGTAAATAGGGTGACGTACATCCTCATTAAGACAGGTGTTTGTGGGAACTAGAAAATGGTCTTCCTCTGTATGTGTAACTTCTCAAGGCCAGCAAAGAGGATAGATCATAAGAGATGGTCGATATGGCATTTTCTCCACCAGGAATGTCTATTAGCCAACAGATCTGCACATTTATGGTACAAATAGTAACTGACACTCATAATTAGGACCCTCAGACAACAGAAATTCTTGGCGAGACTTTGTTTACTGGAACCCGATTAAATTACGGTCACTGAGGTTTTAGTGCAAAATGCATTTGATTGTTTTATAATTCTTTGAGAAAGGGAGATCCATGTAAGGTACAGATGTGATGCTCCATTAACCAGGATATCTGATTGAGACAGAAGGTCTCACCTGCCAGCCTTGCTGAAGAGCGGAGTTGACTGAAATGTGCCTCTAAAATGTTGAAAGGGTAGTTCATTGAGTGCAGCTTCCCTTATGGTGGTGACGGTGGGAGATGGAGAGGCCAGGCTGGGGCTGCCATGAGCTGGCCACGGGGGGAGGGGCAGAACCCCTAACCCATGGGGTCTCCGTACAGTAGGCAGAAGAGCTTGTGGGCAGTGGTCGCTGCCGATTATGACATGCAGAAATGCGCTTGGGCCTCAAAGGAGCTGACATGTCCCACCCTCATCAATCAACCAAAATGTCTGCCCAGCGTGGGACTCGGGGCATTCTGATGCTCAGTGACTGGGACACGTGGGCAGAGTCCAAAACTCCCTGCCTGGGCTGCGTGGGGCTCGGAGGGGCAGTGGCAATGCGACAGGGCGTGATCTTAGAAAGCAGCCCCCTGCCTTCTGGAGTTGGGCTTGTCCCCACGCCTGTCTCCATGTCCCAGCAGCAGTGGTCCTCCTCTGTCCTCTAAACTTAGCAAGCTCATTCCTGTCTCAGGACCTTTGCATGGGTGGTTCTTGCCACCCGGAGTGTTCGTCTCCTTGACATTTGCATGATTGGCTACTTAGTCGTTCTATTTGCATGGTGGATGCTGTCTTAATGTTGACCTTCCCTGACAACCCTACCTAAAGTGGGTTCACTTTCTGTGACGTAATCTTGTTTTTATGAACATATGGCTCACACCTAATATCTTCTCAGTTACTTGTTTGGAGTTTTTGCCTGTGTCTCCCTGAGGACAGGGTACTACTGGGCTCTTCTCAGCTGTGTCTCCAAGACAGAAAGCCCACTGTGGGTGCTCATTACAATTTGGTGAAAGGAACGAAGTTATGAATTGTTCTGGGTGACTGTGGTTTGACTATACATCCAAATCCAACCATCCATGCATCCACATACATCCAAATACAGGAGTGGGAGGTCCAAAGCCAGGGCCCCTGGCTGACACCAAGCCCCCAGTCCTTCTCTGCCATATGGATGGATGATGACATATAGGAGAATACCTTTGGGAGACAGGAAAATGCCCGCAATGTGGGTGCTGCTTCAGGCCAGAGGGAGTCTGGGCACACTGAGGGCAGTGTCCTCCTCTGGTGAGTCACTGGCAACAAGACTCGCACAACCCCCTCCCTGGACCACTAAACAAGGGTTTTTCATGGAATTGATTCACAGGTAATGAAAGGAAATACAAATAAAAAATGAACCAATACATACAATGGAATATTACTCAGCCATAAAAAGGAACGAGATTGAGTTATTTGTAGTGAGGTGGATGGACCTAGAGTCTGTCATACAGAGTGAAGTAAGTCAGAGAGAGAAAAACAAATACCATATGCTAAGGTATATATATACAGGATCTAAAAAAGTGGTACTGATGAACCTAGTGTCAGGGCAGGAAAAAAGACGCAGATGTAGAGAATGGACTTAAGGACACGGTGGGGAACGGGGAGGCTGGGATGAAGTGAGAGAGTGGCATGGACATATACACACTACCAAATGTAAAATAGATAGCTAGTGGGAAACAGCCGCATAGCACAGGGAGATCAGCTCTGTGCTTTGTGACCACCTAGAGGGGTGGGATAGGGAGGGTGGGAGGGAGACGCAACAGGGAGGGGATATGGGGATATATGTATACATATAGCTGACTCACTTTGTTATACAGCAGAAACTAACACAACATTGTAGAGCAATTATACTCCAATGAAGATGTAAAAAAAAAAAAACAACCGAAAAACCTACCAAAGATCTCCCCAGGAAACGTCGGATCCTGGGAAGCAAGAATTAAGGACATGTTCCCAGAGAGGGTTCCAGATTCTCCCGGGAAGGTGTGGTGGAGTAGAAGGATAAGAACTTGGGTAGGCAGAGCCCAGAGAGAGTTGGCCAGAGCCCAGGTCTGCGCTGGGCACACGTGTGGCCTCAGGGAAGTCCTCTCTGCGTCTGGCCTGCAGGACGACTGACATCTGCCTCTCCAGCCTCTTCAGGGATGCAGCAAAGGCCTCACGCTCTAGCGCGCACAGGGGGGCTTTGAATGTGGTGTAAGTGTCAAGCTGTTATCACTGGACACAGGCCCTGCTCACAAGCTGGTAATCATGACTCAATTTCTCACAGCGACACTGGTCTAAACTATGGCAAACACGTCCCGCTCCAGGTTGGCCCTTGGAGCCAGAGGCTCCTGTGTCTTAGACCAGAGAAGAAACATGGTCCTGCTTGAGTAACAGAAATAGTAGTAATAACCTTGAGACTGAATAATAGGGATAAGAGTAATACCCACGATGGTGATACTGACAGTTTGCATTTATGCAGAACATTCCATAGGCTGGATACCATGGTAGATGTGTGTACGCTGTATCCAGTCGACGCCAGCCCCTCGGAGTACCCACTGTCATTGCCCATCTCACCAATGATGCGACGGAGACTCAAAGAAGTTAAATTTCTTGCACGCCCAAGCTCACTGCGCTGCAGATGGCAGAGCATGGATTTGAACCCTGGAGTCTGACCCCCAAGCCTCTCTCGGAGCCACCAAGACTCTTGGTCTTCTCCAGGGGTGAAGGAGACCCAGGAGGGCTGGTCACACGGAGGAAGTGGTGGGGGCACTTTGCTCCCTGTCTGAGACTGAAGATGGTGATGTGGTTCATGGAAACACTCACCTGTGGCTGATGGTTGGAAAGGTCCCAGCAGGGCCTCCATCTAGTGCTAATGATTCTGAAAAACAGAAAGGGTACAAAAGAGCTTAAAATGCAAAATTCCCAAATTCAGGAGGGAGAACATTAAAACTCTCATCTCTGTCAAAGTAATATTGTGGTGAGAGGTTCCCTTCCCTCATGCTGATTGGACAAATTCCCTTAACTGCTTCTGGGTCCTCCTTGGCTGAAGGTGAAGGCTATTGCCAGGAACTTCTTATCTCAAGGTTGAACCAGGTGGCCTTATGTGCCATAAGTAATATAGGGTGGACCCAGTGAACCAGCCAGACTAGCTCTCAAAGGTCCCTGGGGCCTCCAGAGGGGGATGGAGGAGCCAGGCAGAGCTGGTTCCAATCTCTATCTGCATCTTCCTCACGTGGGACCTTGGCAGGTTACTTAACTCCCTCTGGGCTTCAGTCTTCTCTTCTGTACAGTGGGAGCAGTGCATCCATCACAGGGCTTTCCTGAGAAGTAGGAATAGTCTTTGTGATGTGCCTAATATTGAATTGGTTTTCAACCCAGAGTAGCATCTCTGATGATCAGGATTTTAGGATTTTTTTTTTCCATTCTGCGCAGCATGCGGGATCTTATTTCCCCGACCAGGGATCGAATCCAGGGCCCCTGCAGTGGAAGCGCAGAGCCCTAACCACTGGACAGCCAAGGCATTTCCTAGGATTCCATGAACTTGGAACAAGGTGGCAAGTGGAAAAGCATCTCCATGGGTGTCTGCCCCTACTGTGCAGTACTTCTGAGAGCCCGGGACCCTGTGTGCCCTGACAGAGGAGCCCCCGTTTGAGCCCCGATTTGACCAGGGTCCTGCCCCACAGGGAGTATGACAGTTATGCAGACCAAGAGGTTCCCACCATGAGTGAACCCCCAATGGGCCATTCCCTCTTGCACATCTAAGAAGGCCCCATGTGGGGGGGTAGTGGGGACTGAGCAGGCTAGGGGAGATGGCTTGGTGGGCTTCTGGGGTGTACAGTGGCCACCACCTGGGGGGCGGAAGAGAGGCCCTGTGGGGAGGTCTTGAGAAATGTGGCCTGTTGGAGACCGTACCGGGATGATTAGGGTCTCATCAAAATTCATGTCTTTCCCCAAACTCAGAATGTGACCTTATTTGGAAATACAGTCATTGCAGACGTAGACAGTTGAGGTCACACTGGAGTAGGGGTTTTCATCAATGTGACAGGGGTCCTTACCATAAGAGGAGAAGAGACACAGAGATGCACAGAGGGAAGACAGCCATGTGACAATGGAGGCAGAGATTGGAGTGATGCAGTCACAAACCAGAAGCCAGCAGACAGGCATGGAGCAGACAGCTGCTCCTTCAGAGCCGCCAAGAAGGAACCAGCCCCGGCTGACACCTTGATTTTGGACTCCTGACCTCCAGAGAGTGAGAAAATATATTTCTGTTGTTTTAAGTCACCCAGTTTGTGGTACTTTGTTACGGCAGCCACAGGAACTAATACAGTGATTTTCAGAGGGTGTGGGGAGAGGATCTGCAGAGATGGGCTCTCGGACAGAAGAAGAATGAGGACATGAGCTCCAGCAAAGACTCCAGCAAACAGCACCTATGTGTGATGCTACAATAGATAAAGCAGCTGGTGCTGAGGAAGCGCACAGGCTAATGGAACAGAATAAATTCAGAAATAGCCCTGCATATGTATGGAAATGTGCATGGTGCTTCAGATCAGCGGGGGGAAGTGAGACTCTCCAATAAACGGTATTACGATAACTTAGAGTAGTCTGGAAAAATGAAGCTGGAGTCCCCTACAACATTCCTTCTGTGAAAATGAATTGTATACGGATCAGAGGCTTAAATGTGCTATTTCAAAAATAAAGCCATAGTTTCTGGGATGGAATAGACACGCTTTTTCCTATTTGTCCAGCTAAGTACAGCTAAAACACTTGGATATTATATGGAAAACAATATAAGAAGCCTCTGAAAGATGGAGAGAACGGCATGGTGGTGAGTTACCTGTTTTCTTGTGGCCTCAAATATCCCAGACTGGGTGCTGGAGAAGCTGGCAACCTAGAAATGCCAATAGGTGCAGATTAAAAAAGCCTTAAGAAAAATCTGATCTCTCCTAGACAGAAGGACCAGAAAAGGGGCAGCCTAGCAAAGTAGGAATTTTTAGGCAATAATTGCTAAATTCCTGCCAAACACTGCAGAAAACACTGCAGTCCCACGCCCACCCTCCAGCAAAGGCTGAGTGAGGAGCCTGCTGGGTTGTAACGAGGCACCCCCATCTGCCCCCCTTCGCTGGGATGGTGGCAGAGAAGGCCCTAGTAGGGACTTTCATCCCTGCTGGTGGTAATGAGACCCCTCCATCTGTGGGTTTGGTGAAGACTGTGTGTGGAGCCTGGGGTCCCCCGCCCCCTTCCTGCTGGGGTGCTGTCATGGGAGGCCTAAAGGGGAACCTGACTTCCACACTCACCTTGAAGTAATGGAGTGGCACCAACTCCTTCCCCTGACAGAGTGATGTCAGAGGAGGCCTGATAAACAGATAATAATGCCCAGAGGCTCGAAACACAATACCAAAAATATCCAGGTTTCCATAGAAAAATCACTCATCATACCAAAATCCAGGAATATCTCAACTTGAATGAGATAAGGTAATCAACAGACATGAGATTATCATACTAAGTGAAGTAAGAAAGAGAAAGACAAATACCATATGATATCACTTATATGTGGAATCTAAAATATGACACAAATGAACATATCTACAAAACAGGAACAGACTCACAGACACAGAAAACAGACTTGTAGTTGCCAAGGGGGAGGGGGCTGGGGGAGGATGGACTTGGAATTTGGGGTTAGCAGATTAGATTCTATTAGATATGGAATGAATAAACAACAAGGTCTACTGTATAGCACAGGGAACTATATTCAATATCCTGTGATAATGGAAAAGAATATGAAAAAGAATGTATATATATGTATAACTGAATCACTTTGCTGTATAGCTGAAATTAACACAACACTGTAAATCAACTATACTTCAATAAAATAAATTTCTAAAAAATGCTTCAGCAAGAAATAATGAAAATGCTTGAACTAAATGAAAACATAAAACATTTAAGCAAAGAAATAGAAAGTCCCAGCAAAGAGATAGAATACATTATAAAAAGAACCAAATGGATAATTTACAACTGAAAAATACAATAATCAAAATAAAATCTTGGGCTTCCCTGGTGGCACAGTGGTTGAGAGTCCGCCTGCCAATGCAGGGGACACGGGTTTGTGCCCCCGTCCGGGAAGATCCCACATGCCGCAGAGCGGCTGGGCCCGTGAGCCATGGCCACTGAGCCTGCGCGTCCGGAGCCTGTGCTCCGCAACGGGAGAGGCCACAACAGTGAGAGGTCCACCTAGCGCCAAGAAACAAAAACAAAATAAAATAAAATCTTGCTGGAGAAGCAGAATGATGGGACAGAGGAAAGAGTCAGTGAACTTGATGAGAGACCAATAGAAATTACCTGGTCTGAACAACAGAGAGAAAATAGATTAAAAACAACAACAACAGTGAAAGAACAGAGCCTCGGGGAACTGAGGGATGATAAGAAAAGATCTAACATTCACTTCATAGGAGTCCTGGGGAGAGATGAAAGAGAGGATGGGGCTAAAAATTATTCAAAGAAATAAGGGCTGAAAACTTTCCAAATTTGGCAAGAGACATACACCTATGGATGCAAGAAACTGAGTAGACCCCAAACAGGATACATACAAAGAAATCCATGCCAAGACACATCAAAATAAAATTTCTAAAAACTAAAGGTAAATAAAATATCTTGAATGCAGTAACAGAAAAATAACACTTTACCTATGTGAGAAAAATAATTAGAATTACAGTAGATTTCTTATCAAAAACTATGGAAGTCAGAAGAGAGTAGCACAATATTTTCCAAAAGCTTACAGAAAATAACTGTCAATCCAGACTTCTATATAAAATGAAAATATCCTTCAGGAATGAGGGGGAAATTAAGAACTTCTCAGTTGAAGGAAAACCAAGAGAATTTGTCACTAGCTGATCTATCCTAAAAGAATGGCTAAAGAAAATTCTTGAAACAGAAATAAAATGATAGAAGGAATCTTGAAACACAGGAAGGAAGAAAAGACAACAGAAAGAGTAAAAATTTGGGTAAATACATAGACTTTCCTTTTATTCTTGAGTGTTCTAAATTATGTTTGATGATTAAGCACAAATGATAACACTTTCTGATGAAGTACTCATGATGTAGAGGAAATATTTAAGACAATTATAAGTGGAGAATGTGAAGGTACATAAAGGGAAGTAAGTTTCCATACTTCATTCGAATTGCCTGAATGTTGACATCAGTAGACTATGATCTGTTGTGTATGTATAATAAGACATTCTTAAAAAAGTATAGAAAGAGACACATTAAAAAATACTATTTATAAATCAAAATGGAATTCTAAAAAGTGTTCAAGTAACTTACAGGAAGGTAGAAGAAAAACAGAGAAATGAAAAACAGAGAATGAAAAGAAAACAAAAATAAAATGTCAGACTTTAGCCCTAACATATCAATAATTACATTAAACGTAAATAGTCTGAATATACCAATTAAAAGATAGAGATTGACAGAGTGAATTGGAAAACAGCCACACTGGAAAATATTATAATTTGGCAGTTAAAAAAAAAAATCAAACATACACTTAGCATATGACCAAGGAATTGCACTCCTGGGTATTTATCCCAGAGAAATGAATCTGTGTTCACAGAGAAGCCTGACTGTTCATAGAACTTTGTTTGTAATAGCCCCAAGTTGGGAGAAAAACAGAATGCCCTGTGATAGGTGGGTAACCAGTTAAACAAACTGTGGAACATCCACACCATGGAATACTACTCAGCAGTAAAAAGGAATGAACTCTTGATATAGGCATTATCAAGGTCTCAAGGGCATTATGATGAGTGAAAAAAGCCAATCTCAAAAGATCACATACTGTATGATTCCACTTATATAAAGTTCTCACAAGGACAAAACTATAGAGATGGAAAACAGATTAGTGGTTGTGCAGGGTTATAAGTGATGGGGGAAAGGAGGACAGGTCTGACAATAAAGGGACAGCATGAGGATGATCTCAGTGGTGATGGAAGAGTTCTGTATCTTGGGACTTCCCTGGTGGCACAGTGGTTAAGAATCTGCCTGCCAATGCAGGAGACACAGGTTCAAGCCTTGGTCTGGGAAGACCCCACATGCTGTGGAGCAACTAAGCCCGTGTGCCACAACTACTGAGGCTGTGCTCTAGAGCCCACAAGCCGCAACTACTGAGCCTGCGAGCCACAACTACTAAAGCCCGGGCACCTAGAGCCTGTACTCTGCAACAAGAGAAGCCACCGCAATAAGAAGGCTGCTCGCCGCAACTAGAGAAGGCCTGCATGCAGCAACGAAGACCCAATGCAGCCAAAAATAAATAAATAAACTTTTTTAAAAATTAAAAAAAAAGAGTTCTGTATCTTGATTGTGGTGTTGGTTACATGAATATGCACAAGTGGTAAGATGGCATAGAACACACATTGTACCAATGTCAATTTCCTGGTTTCTGTGTTGCATAACTTTTAACTATGTAAGCTGTAACCATTGGGGGTAACCAGAAGGGAGGTGACAGGGACCTCTCTGTACTATCTTTGCAATTGCCTATAAATCTATGATTGACTGTTTCAGACTAAAAAGTTAAAAATAAAGGCATAAAAATTACAGAAGAGAGCATGAGTGAAAAAAAAATCACCTAGAACTCAGAAAGGAAAGAATCAATAAATTGAGCTACATAAAAATAAAACTTCCATTTGATAGAGTAGACCATAACAGAGTCAAGAGATAGATAAAAATCTGGGAAAACATATTTGCAACATCTGTGGCAGACAAATGTGACAGGCCAATTTCCCAGCCTCAAAGAGTTCACATAAATCAATAAGAAAAAATAACCCAGTAGAAAAATGGGCAAAGGATGTGAATGGCAATTTACTGAAAAATAAATACAAATGGCCAATAAATGTGGGAAAGCTGCCCAGCCTCATTTTTAATGAAGGAAATCTAAAACAAACAACAGTGAAATGTATTGTGCAGTTATCAGATTGACAAAAATGGAAAACTGTGATGCCCTAGGGCTGGTGATGATGGAGAAGTAGACACTTTTCTACCCGGGTAGGTGGGAGCGTAAATCAGTGCACTCTTTCCAGAAGACAATTAGGGAATAATTATGAAAATTAAAAATACTCCCAGCAACCCCACTTCTGTGCAGTTAGCCTAAAAGCACACTCTGAAATTTCTCCAGATACATGCCCCAGGATATTTTTGCACCAATACATGCGGATTATATTTATAAAATGGTGCCTGGCACATAGCGAGTAAGTGCTGTGTTAAGTGTTTATTAAATAAATCAATAGGGGAACTCTACTGCAAAACTCTCCAAAAGGAACAAACAGTATGCGTACGAAAGGACTCCTTTTTGTATTTAAAAATAAGTATATGAACTTGCATGTGGATATTTGCACAACACATGTGTGTATTTCTGTATGGGAGTCGGAAGGAAGATGTTACCTAATTTCTTAACTTGGTTCCTGTGAGATTGAAATGTTGTTCAGGAAATGTTCACTCCCCTCCCTCTTCCTTTTGGGGGTGAAGTAGACTTCTCTGCTTGAGTTTGGTCATGTGATTTGCTTTAGCCAATAAGATGTGAGCAAACATATGAATAGGCTTTACGTATGCTTTTGTGTTTTGGCTTGACATCTTGTGCTTCTGCCACTGGCGTGACAAGAACATGCTCTGAGTGATCACTGGTCCTGGTTAGAGAGAGACCTGGAGACCCACAGACTGAAGCAGGGCTGCTCCAGCCAACCTGCAGACCTATAAAGAGAACACTACTTGTCACTGTAAGCCACTAACATTGGGAGATTACTTGTTACACAGCATTATTACTATAGTAGGTGACAAATGTAGTACCTCTCTAAACTTTTTGATCATTTCCAAATCTTACATATACGTGCGTGTATATATTTTTTACTTTTCTATATATATATTTTTACTTACCATATGTGATATTTTTTATCATTTATATTTAGTTTTATTATTAAAAATGTCAGTAGGATTTATCTAGGTGGAGAGATTATGGTGATTATCCATTTTGAATTTTCTTTAAAAACTAAAAAATCTTAAGAAATGTTATATTTTTTATTTATTTTTTTTTTTGCGGTGCGCGGGCCTCTTACTGTTGTGGCCTCTCCCATTGCGGAGCACAGGCTCAGCGGCCATGGCTCACGGGCCCAGCCGCTCTGTGGCATGTGGGATCTTCCCAGACCGGGGCACGAACCCGTGTCCCCTGCATCGGCAGGCGGACTCTCAACCACTGCACCCCCAGGGAAGCCCCCAAAATGTTGTATATATTTTTAAAAAGGAGATTTGGAAAGCGGTTGGAGCAGAGTCTTATCCATGACAGTTGTAGGGAGACTTGGGTGCCACATAAGACAGAAGTCAACAGTTCTTTGCTCTTCACTGAAGTCTGCACATAACTTTGCAACTGACACAGAGCCACCTGCACATGAAGAGCTTGGTTTGGGAGGCTGCCTGATGCCCCCAAGGGCCTGGCACGTGCCCAGGTGCCATCCCTAAGCAGAAGGGCCTTTCTGGGGCTGTGCCTGGATGGCAGTGGTGGAGGTAAGGTGACCCAGGGAGGAGCAAAGCTTGGGAGAAATGAGACCAGGACGCCCCTGGGTGTGGGGGGAGGGTGTGTCACTGCCAGCTGTCTGCAGGAGGCTGTCAGAGGAAGTCAGGTCTGAGGTGGGGAAGTAGAACTCACCCTGCAGGCAGCTGTTCCCGATACCACTACACAGCCCCGGGGGCCAAATGTCAAATTTGGATCTGAGGGCTTTGGGGTTCCCACCGGCCTGGAGCCTACGAGCCAAAGCCCCAGAATCGCACTGGGCTTGCTTCCGTAACTCACTTTCATCCTGGAGGCAAACGGTGCCCTGGATGGGCCTCTGCTGCTCAGAATCAGGATGTGCAGCTGGGCCAGGCCAGCTGTCTCTGAGCTGGGGGGGCACTCAGCTGAGCTTGCCTGGGTCCAGACCTGGTGTGCTGGATCGTGCTCTACCAGACTGGCTAAGGCTGGGGAACCCTGTTTCTCAGACTCTCCTCCCCTAAGTGATTTTGGGTTAAAGCTTGATGTGAGAGGAACTTGTGTTAAGATTTGGAAGGTAGCAGTAAAGCAGCAGCCACTACTCTCAGAAACTCGCGAGGCCTTATACTACTGACGCTGAGCATGGGTACCAGCTCATCCTTACTCCCCTCTGCCCTGTGTCCAGCTCACCTTCCCAGCTGCTGGCCCTGCTGACCAACCATGGCACCAGGCCCAGACGAGTGTAGACATCAGCCTTGGCCTTTGGGGATATACGGTGTTAAAAGCGGGCCCAGCTGGATGTGCTTCCTCTCCAGGGAGCTCCTACCCAACAACGCAGGCCTGGCAGGGTAAGAAAAGAGATGGTTACACCTCTCTGGTCTCACATGCCTGAAGTCAAGGTCGTCTTATGACTGGTGTGAATGTAGCTAAAAGCCAAACAACAGGATGCAGGCCTGTGTAGGAAAGGCAATTAGCAAAGACATTTCTTGCATCTCTGTTTTCACTTATCTAATTCTTATCTAATTAAATAAGATGCTCCACTTACAGTAAAGGCAGCTACTCCTACAGACCTGGAGACTTGCTCAGCTAGGGGACTTTGTAGCTCTCACTTACAGGGGTATTTGTAACAAAAGTTCTTAATTTTGGTAAAAAAAAAAAAAAAGTTTTCCTCTAGAATAGAAACAGAACACAGAATTTTGACTTGTGAATGTGTAATTCTTCCTCCTTTTTGGTACCCCTTAGTGGTGCTGATCTATTCTTTAGCCCATGCGATGTAAAGAAAGTTACAGAACACATCTCAGAAGCACCTCTGGATTCTGTCTGCATTCACTGAGATGTCATCTTTGGACACTCACCCCATAAGCCCTCAGTGCTTCCCTATTAGCAGTGCCTTTTTTGTTGTTTTTAAATAAATATACGGGGACTTCCCTATTGGTCCAGTGGTTAAGAATCTGTCTTGCAGTGCAGGGGATGCCGATTCGATCCCTGGTCAGGGAACTAAGATCCCATATGCCGCAGGGCAACTAAGCCCGAGTGCCGCAACTACTGAGCCCACGTGCTCTGGAGCCCGCGCGCCACAACTAGAGAGAAGCTCGTGCAGTGCAACAAAAGATTCCGCGTGCCGCAACTAAGACACAGTGCAGCCAAAAAAAAAAAAAAAACGGGGGATACTCCGAGTTCTAAATGTTTATTTCTCCTCCTCTCCTCAGCCTTTCTCCCTCTTTCCTATCCAAATTGGCACGTGAATGCATTTGCCTCAGATAAGTTGGGGACAGGGGAAAGCTAACAGAAACCAGTGAGTGTCTCCATTGTGATTGGCACCCAGGCCCCCTCAGTCTCATGAAAATGTTCTGGTTTTTATCTCAAAGATGTATAAAAATGATTTCACAATACCACAGGTGCTCAGTTATAAATCAAACTGAACGGAAGAGTTTAGGATGAAGAGCAGCAGTGTCCTGACCACCACCCCTCACCCCCATCCTACTTGCTCTGGGACAACCTCTCTGAACAATCCCTGCCTAGAGTTGCTCTGGTGGCAGCTGGAAGGCTACATGATATGCCTCTTCCTCTGCTTCTTCACTTGTCAAGTTAGAGAGTGACTACTGACCCTGCCGGGGTCCATGAGGACTTAGTTGATTTACACCACCCTCTTCTCCTCCTCTCCCAATGAATGACAGTTATGTTCTTTTCTTTTCTTGTGTTGGTTCCCTGAATGGAGTCTTTTAACACCAGGCGGGGCATGCCAACAACTGGGCTTCCTTCGAGGGTGGGTGGAAGTTGCCCCGATGCCCTGAGTCCCCGTTGGAGGAAGGCAATTCTGGGGCGTGGATCCCCTCTGTCCTGATGGCCCAGTGGTCTGCCGGGGCGGGTGTTTCATAACCATCCCACTGCCAGTCCTCCTCGTGGTCCCCCACTCTGCTGAATCCTGTGTCATGGCTCGCCCTGCCTCATTTCATGGTTCCATGTGGCCCTATCCACTTTCTCGTCTTCCAGAAACCTGCTGAAGTTTCTCATTCACTGATAACCATCCCTCGTGGGTACACTCCTTCTATTTTTCTTTTAATTTATTTATTTTTGGCTGCATTGGGTCTTCGTTGACGTGCTGGCTGCGGTGAGCAGGGGCTACTGTTCGTTGCTGTGCGCAGGCTTCCCATTGCGGTGGCTTCTCTTGCTTCAGAGCACGGGCTCTAGGTGTGCAGGCTTAGTAGCTGTGGCAAGTGGGCTCAGTAGTTGTGGCTTGAGGGCTGTAGAGCGCAGGCTCAGTAGCTGTAGTGCACAGGCTTAGTTGCTCCGAGGCATGTGGGATCTTCCCGGACCAGGGATCGAACCCGTGTCCCCTGCATTGGCAGGCGGATTTCCAACCACTGCGCCACCAGGGAAGCCCCATTTTCTTTATTTCTATCCTTTATTCAGTCTGTCTCTGCAACAGGAAAACCACATCAGCTTTTTAACCGGTCTCAAGACGCCAAACAGAGGCTTGAGGTTGGCAGCCAGAGGCAGTCCAGGCAGACAGTCTACAAAGGGAACCTGTGCACGATCTTCTGATGATGGCCTGCCTGGGCCTTTCTGGGTTCCCTTTATAGATGTTCCAGACGATTCCATCCATTCCAAACCTCCTCATGGCTTTAAAACAATTGCTCACCTCGGGGGCATTTGGGGAGTATCAAGTCATCTTTTAAATGGTGGAGATGAGCTAGCTGTTGGATGAAACCAACCTACGCGTCTCCTTCTCCCATGAAGATGGTCTCTCTGTCCATGAGTGGACACCCTTCTGCCAGCCTGGTCGGTCATTCAAAGGGCAACCAGTGTCTTGTGAAGCCAAGTGAGAGTTTTGAATGATCCCAAAAATCTCTGTGAACACGTTTTCCACCTGTGAGTCTTGTGAAAATCCCATGAGGCTGTGTTATCCCATTTTCCAAAGCGGACCAATGGCTACAGAGGGACTCTGCCCCAGTCTCTGGACTGAGCCCAGGTGCTGAAGCTGGGTTTCTAGACAGGTCTGGCTCCATCGTCCTGAGCAACTCCCAAGCCACTGCGCCCCCCACACCCCCGCCCCATTCCCTGCAACCTGTGCACCCGCACCAGTTCATGGCTGTCCTGGTTACACACTCATTTTCTCCCCGTCAATCTTTGGGGACTAAATCTATTACCCCCAAATGTTGCCAAGCCTGAACAGCCATTGTGGTTCATAACGTGCAGAAAGCCTGAGGTAGCCCCACATTGTCTGTGGGAAAGAGGGGGGTACTATTTTCAGGGGGCTAGGTCCCTCTCCTATGTGAGCTGGATTCTTAGATAATGCACAAACAAAACTCTGCAGGATAAAGCGTCACTGGCTCTGGTTTACTTTTATCTTTTTCCAAAGAGCTTTAATTAAGACTTTACTAGAACTAAAAAAGGTCAAAGTGTAGTCAGGGCCCAAATCACAGGTAACAAAACCAAGCTGGATCCAGGATGAAAATGCTGCCTGGAAAATCCGCAGCTGGGAGCAAACCGGATTCACCTGGGCTTGCGATGGGTGGGGCTCTGAATGAGGATGGGAGGTGCCTGGACAGGGGTGGGTGGAGCCTGGATAGGGATAGGTGGGGCCTGGTTGAGGATGGGTGGAGTTCTGCATCTTCCATCAGTGATTGGAATAGGAGTAACAGGAGGGCAGAGCAGGCATGTGAGAAGAGGTGTGATTGAAGGGGAGGCCATGACCTTTGGACTTGACACATAGCTCTGGCACTTTGCCAGCTGTATAAGATGAACAAGTTCTTTGCCTTGTCTCCTCATGAGTAATAGTCACCTTTTGTGCAGATCAAATGGTTGGTGCATGCAAATCACTTTGCACAGTGCCTGGCACCCAGATGGCTCTAGGACTGTGCTCTTTTCTTTCCTTTTTCTGGATTTCCCATGCTCTTTCCTTCCAAGGGCTGGGCAGTGCACAGGAATTTATGTGCGCATGCATGAGGCCTGAATGCACCTGGATGTGTCCTCCCCTTGGGGAAGGTTTAATGGACCAGAAGCCAGGAATCAGGAGACCCGGGTTCTGGCCCCAGCAGTGCCTCTGACCTGCTGCTGTATGACCTTCAGCTTTCCAGATGCAGTTGGAGGGTTTTAGACTAGAGTTTCCTGCTTCCTTGAGTCCAAGGAACCCTGGATCCACAAGAATGCCCCTACAAACCCCACAGAGTCCTCAGTTCTTGCCCCATGGGTGTTGATGGTGGGAGATCCCCTGCCCTTTAGCTCCCACTAGGTTGCCGTGTGTCACTCTCATGGCTCATGGGCCTCTGGCGGTGGGGGGGCCTGGTCACAGTCCCTGCCCACTGCGGGGATTTGACGCCCACAGGCCAAGGATACATCTAGACCTAACCGAGGGTAGCCAGGGTGTGCCCATGGGGAAAAGCTGGTCTCCTCCCAGCTCTGGGCTGTGCCCATTGGAGCTGGATGGAGCATGGCTGCCTCACCTCCTGTGGCCAGCAGGGGGCAGCATCACACACCAGGCGTGAGCAGGGCCCTAGGTGGGTGTAAGAACAGGGGGCTCTGTAGAGCTGGGAGAGGTTAAGACTGACCCCTCCCTTCTGCCACTGGCAATTCTCTGGCCCCATAGTAACTAGAAATGAGCCCAAGGGATTCTTTCTCCAAATACCCTTGGGTCCTTCACTTGCGGCAGGCACACAGCACACAGTATCTGTCTTGGACCTGAACAGAAAGACTGGATAAGGATGTGCAGGGCCATCATCCAGCCACATCTGAGGACCATTCTGAGTCCTGGGGCACATACTTCCACCCAGCTAGCGCCTGGCTTCTCCTGGTTGAAGGTAGGTGCTTAATTGGTGCTCCCTGGTGTGGCCGTGGAAGTCCTTCCTTTTGCTCCCCTAGTGATAAGCACACCGGACGAAACAACCCTCTTGGGAGAGGCCATATCACAGTTATTGGTTTCATTAGAATGTTTTTCTTTCTTTCTCATCTTTTCCCTTTTCTGGATGGGATTATGGCCGCTGCTGCCAGCCGTTCCCAAATCTCATGTCAGGTGCTGCCGACCTGCAAGGTTAATTGGGTCAGAGCCTCGTTGGGTTGCGAGCTGCCTGAGCATTGTCTTGGACAAGGGCAGGCTGCTCACAGATTGTTCTTCCACAGTGATGGTGGCCTGTCTTTCCTGGTAAAATATGAGCTTCTGCCAACGTTGGTGCCCTCCAATCTGATTCTGGAAGGTCAGGGCTCGCCTGCTCAGAAGCTGGGGCAGGGGAGGGGGCGAGGACAAGGAAGTGACACCAGGCAGGCCTGATGCCCTTGACCCAGATGCTGCTCTGAGGCCCACCCGCCTCTCAGGGGAAGACTGCACATGTGGGGGCAGAGAGCCCTGGGTTTGAATTCTTGCTTCTCGTCCTACCAGCCTGGTGACCTTGGGTGTGTCACTTGGCCTGCCCCAGCTTCAGTGGCCCCTTCTGGGAGATGGGTCCACAGCCATAGGGCCGTGGTGCAGGTGCACTGAGCGGAGACGAGGCAAAACATCAAAGACACACTTAGTGCTAAAATGCCTTAGTTCTCTCTGCTCCCAGTATGGCCCCCTGGGCCTGGAATTCCTCCACTTTAGTGTTGAAGCGAGCACAGCACACTCCTCTGGGGTGGTCACCAGAGCTTAATGGTTTAAACAGCATGTGACCAGCCAGCCTGTTTTAATGTGGCCGCTACACTCTTTCCCCCCTTGTCTTCACTCCATTGGGGAATGTCAGCCCAGTCTGGGATGAGTTGGCGTGGGGCCCAGGCTCCCTCTCCTTCGCCTGACAATCACCTGCTAGCCCTTCCTCTACCTGCCCGGCAGCCTCTGTCCTGAGTCTCTTGTGGTGCCAAGGCTTTGGCTTGGGCTCTGGTTACAGCGGCTACCAGGGCGAGCCCTGATAGGAAAGCGAATATGTGTTTTTATGTCAGGAAGAACATTGTGTGAAATAGGGAGGAAGCTGGGTGGGTGTCTGGCCTGGTTCTAGGTGCTCAGGAGACATCAGTGGACAAAATCAGATGGAAAAGTTGTGTGGGGTAAGGGCTGAGAGTGCAGCCAGGTAGGGCAGGGGACACTGCTGGGGAGGGGTTACAATATCAAATAAAGCGAGGCCTGTTAGGGGATGCCTCAGTGAGAAGGTGACATTTGAGCAAAGACTTGAAGGACACAAGAGAAGTAGCCAAGTGGAGACCTGGGGGAAGAGAGTCAGTGCAAAGGTCCTGAGGCTGGAGTGTGCCTGTGTGTTTCAAGCCCAGTGATGGGAGCTGAGTGAAACCACCAAAGGATTTTCGTTTTCACTTTGAATGAGATGGGAGGCACTGCAGGGTTTTGATAAAAGGAATGACATTACATGCTGTGGGGAGGTGAGGACAGAGAGGGTCAACCAGTTAGCAAGTGGTTACAGTAATCCATACGTGAGATGATGGTGGCCTGGACCAGGGTGGTTGCCGGGAGTGGTGAGAGGTGATTGGATGGGGGGTGTGAGGGAAAGAGAGGAGTCGAGGATGGCTCCAGGCTTTGGCCCAGACGATGGAACCTGCAGTGATAGGGCTGCCATCAACAAGGATGGGGAAGACAGTGTGAGGCGCAGGTTTTGGATGGAAGATCAGGGGTTCAGTTTTGAGTTTGGATGTCTATTAGACGATCCCATGGAGATACCCAGTAGGCATTTGGAGATAGGAGTCCAGAGTTTGAGAGGAAGATCCAGGCTAGGGATGTACAAATGGGAGTCATCAGTCTATGGATGGAATTTAGACCGTGAGACTGAACGAGGATGAGGGAGTGAGGGCATATGAAGAAAAGAGGAGGATGGAGGTCTGAGCCCTGGAGGCTTTCAAAGTCAGGAAGTCAAAGAGAAGAAAAGGAACCAGCCCAGAGGGCCGAGAAGCTGCCAGTGGGGGATGGGACTGTGAGTAATGGGGGTCATTGCTGACCTTGACAAGAGCACTGTGATGGGCTGAATTGTGTCCCCCCAATTCAAATGTTGAAGCCCTAAGCCCCCTAGTACCTCAGAATGTGACTGAATCACCTTTAAAGGGGTAATTTATGGTGAAATGAGGTCACTGGGGTGGCCCTACTCCAATAGGACTGGTGTCCTTATAAGAGGAGAAGATTAGGACACACACGCACACACATAGGGGGAAGACCATGTGGGGACACAGGCAGAAGATGACTGTCTACAAGCCAAGGAGAGAGGCTTCAGGAGAGACTGACACTGCCAACAGTTTGATCTTGAGCTTCCAGACTCCAGAACTGTTGAGAAATTTCTGTTGTTTTAGCCACCGAATCTGCTGTACTTTGTTATGGTGACCAGAGCAGACTATTCAAGCACCTTCAGAGGAATGGCAGGCAAACCCCAAGTGGATGGGCTTAAGAGAGCATAGGAAGAGAGGGACAGAGCTGGGAGAATGTGGAGAACTTTTCAGAGTTTTACTACAAAGAAGAGCAACGACAGAAGTGCTAGCTTTCAGAAGAAGTGGGATCAAGGGATTTTTTTTTCCCCCTTTCCTTTAAAAACATTTTTTCTTCTTTTTTTTGACAGGAGATAGAACAGCTTGTTTTAATGCTGCTGGGAATGATCCCGTAGCCGTCACAAAAGTGATGATGTCGCAGAAGACAGAGGGCCTGTTGCTGAAGTGAGGACCATGGTTGGTGGGAGGGATGGTCTGGTGCCCAGAGGAAGACCTGGCTCAGAGGCCCAGATGGTCCACCCGTGGAAAAGGCAGAGTTTATGGGAGCAGCTTATCAGGCAAGAAAGAGGATCGCGCGTGGCCTGCCCAGCACACCCTTCCGTTATCTCTGCCTTTCACTGTCTTTGTGGTTTTTTACAACTTGTAAGTTGTAGAACATTGATAATGATGCAAATGATTCCTGTCCATCGAAATGCAAATGAAGTGTGGCTCTTGGAAAGCAATTTATTACCGCCCTGTGGACAGACTGGTTTTGCATCTATTTGCAAATTCATTTCAGAGTCCTTTATTGTGATTCTTTCAATTCTCCTTTAAACCATCAGTAACATCTTACTAGTTCCCTCATTAATTAATGAATTAAATAAGATCTTTGGCAGGTGTTCATTTTATAGTTGTATGAGTCATTATTTTACCTTAAAAAAGTATCCTTTTGCAAGATGCCAATAGATGTGATGAAATAAAATTCTTATTTTATGGCAAGACGAGAAAAATTTAAACAGAATTTTTATTTGCCTGTTTGGGCCTCCTCCCTCCCCTTTAGTGTGGACTGTGTAGGTGCACTAACCAGACCTCTTTAGGAGATAATCTTCCTTCTTAATCTTGGAAGGGGCCACGTGAACCATGACCCACTGCTTGCTTTGTACATGCAGATATGGATTGTGTAAACTGTCAATAATAAGTCAGTTGATATATAAACCTTTGTCCAAAAACTTATATAACTGTGCTTTGACCTCTAGCAGGCAGAACAGTCCTCAGAGCTTTCTGAAAGACTGTCTCCTGGTTTATAATCCTCAGGTAGGCTGGAGTAAAATTTTCCATTTCTTTCTTAGATGGACTACTGATTAATCTTTTTGTTGACAGATGCTGGGTGTCTTTGTATATTCTCTTTTGATGGGTGAAAATTTCCCACGATATTGGAGCTTGGAGCAAAAGCAGACCCCCGCCGCATCCCTCCGCCTCCTGAAACCCTTACCTGGAAAGCGCTGGGTGCAGGAGGGAGACGCGGGCCACGTGGAGCGACTCTGTATGTGCGTCCATGAGCTGAGTCCTGGCCGGGCGATGGCCCAACCGTCCCGAGAGTGCCAGCCCCCTGGACCTGTGTGGGTTGGAGGGAGCCTCCATTGTACTCTGGCTGCAGGTAGAAACATGATACAATCATATTTCACCCCCAAATCACCACTAGCCCAGAAATGCCTAATTTGGTTTATTTATTCATGTGACTACAACCCTGATGAAGGTGGGGCAATCCAGTGGGCTAGTGTGACCCCAAGGGGACAGTGCCTCCCACACAAGTTCTGGCCCTGAGCCAAGCTACTCCAGGATGAAAAAAAAAGGCACTGAGCTCAGCCCTCAGCTCACCTCCCCTCCAGGACACCCTCTGGGACCCATATCTGGTGTGACCCTTCTGACATATATAAAAATGCCTCAGTGTTCCTGAATCTGGTTATATTTGGTCTTGTGCAGACTTCTCAGAAATATCCACCTTACTTCTGGGTATACATATATATATTGATTTGTGGCCTATTCCAGTCCTTAAAACTCTACTCAATTTTTCAGGCTTGGACCAAGTGCCACCACCTCCAGGCAGCCTTACCAGATTGCTCACAGATTGAATTCACTGCTCTCTCCTCTGTAGCTCAAGCCCCCTTCCCACCCTGAGTACATTTAGATGTTTAAATTCTGTTTCCTCTATTAGACTCACTCATTCATTCATTTATAAATCCATTTGGCTGAACTTGACTGAGCCCCTGCCATGCACAGGCCTGGTGCCTTCAGGTGCCTGTATCCCCAGGCAGGTTTACGTTCCTAGCGCTGAGCACAGCACCTGCCTGTTGGGTAACATGTGTTTGGTAAATAAGTGGATGCTGTGAACCCATCTGCCCAACCCTCCTGCGCTCAGCACATCTTTGTTTAGACTTTTACCTGTGCCTTTGCTGATCACACTTTAATGAACATTTTTCCTCCCTTGATGGGAGAGCTGTGGTGGTGTGGTAAAAACTGTTGGTCAGACTGTTGGAGTTGCCTGCTGCTCTGGTCTGGGCCCCTGGCCGCCGGGTTCCCACGCTGGCTGCGCTTCAGACAAGCCTGCCCAGCCCCGTCGTCCTCCTCCACGGCCTCTGAGAGGTGAGGGCAGTGGGCTTGCTGGAGCCTGTCCAGGTGGTGTAGCTGTTGCCATTACCTGCATCAGTCTCTTGGGGCGGCCGTAACAAAGTACCACCAAACGGGTGGCTCAAAACAACAGAAACTTCTCTCACAGCTCTGAAGACCAGAAGTCCAAAATCAGGGCGTCGGCAGGACCCCACTCCCTTCCCAGGCTCTAGAGGGGATCCTTCCTCACCTCTACAGGCCTCTGGGGGCTGCTGGTGTTCCTCGCTGTGCCTTGGCCTGTGCACACATCACTCCAATCTCTGTTTCTGTCTTTACTTGGCCTTATTCAGTGTGTCTCCCTCTGTGTCTCTTCTCTTCTTTTAAAGACACCAGCCACTGGTGTAGAGCCAACTCTCACCCAGTACAACCTCATCTTAATGACATTTGCAAAGATCCTGTTTCCAAATAAGGTCACATTCTGAGGTTCTGGGCGAACGTGAATTTAGGGGGACACTGTTCAACCACCACACAGCCCTCCTGGGCAGAAATCCGGCATCACCCACATTCCCAGAGCGCTGCTATGGGTGTGCAGGGAAGGGAAGAGGACCCGGATGGTTGGGCCCCTCTCATGGCAGCCACACGCCTGATCCAGTCATGACTCTCCTTCAGCCCTGCCTGGAGGCCCCGAGGCACCCCGCCCCGGTCCGGCTGTGGTTGAGCCGAGAGTCCTGCCCAGGCTTCTGGTTCTGAATCCGAGTCTCTTCCTAGAGAGACAGGTTTCTTCCGCAGTGTGCGCCCTGGTCGTCCTTGGGCTGCCCTGTGTCTGGGTGAGCAATGCCACCTGAGGGGGCCCAGTATGGCATTTTGTAAGCACAGTGTGACATTCCTAGGTAGCTCTGCAGCCTCTGGGGGCAGAAGCCCTGGTTTCTGACACGTAACTTACTGTGTTGTTGCCAATGTAAGTTGTAAACACAAGTAAGCCCACGTCACAAATCCACTTTTTTTTTTTTTTTTTTGCTGTACGCGGGCCTCTCACTGCTGTGGCCTCTCCCGTTGTGGAGCACAGGCTCGGGACACGCAGGCTCAGCGGCCATGGCTCACGGGCCCAGCCGCTCCGCGGCATGTGGGATCTTCCCGGACCAGGGCACGAACCCGCGTCCCCTGCATCGGCAGGCGGACTCTCAACCACTGCGCCACCAGGGAAGCCCACAAATCCACTTTTATTAAAACATGTAACTTTTCAGTGTTATGGGTCCAATTTTCACTAAGTGAGGAAGATGACCAAGCCATCTGAGCAAGAAAATTAAGGACAACTCTTTACCAATCAGTGGGGACCCTAAACGCATGAGTGAAAATGAAGATAGCCATTCCAGTATTTTATGTTAATTAAACTCTGGATATGACTCAGCTTGTAGAGAAGTGAAACACTGGCTCTTCGTCAGGCTGTTCAGAGTGTTGTCCCTGGGAAAGAAGTTGGGCGAGTTGGGCCTTGTCTGTTTATGTTCATTGCTGTGAGCATCTCTGCCCTGAAGCACCAAGATGGGGCACAGCCCCGCTGCACAAAGGTCTTTTCTTATGAACACAGTCAGTTTGTGTGAGCTTCTTCTTTTTTTTTTTTTTTTTGTTTTGTTTTGTTTTGCGGTACGCGGGCCTCTCACTGTTGTGGCGTCTCCCTTTGCGGAGCGCAGGCTCAGCGGCCATGGCTCACGGGCCCAGCCGCTCTGCGGCATGTGGGATCCTCCCGGACCGGGGCACGAACCCGTGTGCCCTGCATCGGCAGGCAGACTCTCAACCACTGCGCCACCAGGGAAGCCCTGTGTGAGCTTCTTACAAGGGTTACGGTGTCTGGGCTTGGGTGGCCGGGGAACCTGGGTGCCTGGGGCTAAGAGCCTGGTGGGGCTCTGCCCCGCGCTTCCCAGCTCAGCCTCTTTGAGCTTCAGTCTCCTCCATGGTACCCTGGGAATGATGCCAGCAGCCACCTCAAAGGCTGCTGTGAGGATTAAATGCCTCCTTCCAGGAGAAGGGCCTAGCACTGGGCCAGCACGCGCAGTGGGCGCTACGTGAAGCCAGCCGCTATTATCCACACTTGCCTGATGAGCGCACGCACAAATGTGAAATTATCAGCCCACCTCATAGGTGGGCCTTTTCCTCCCTCAGAATCACTCCCGGCAAGGAGCATCTTCTCCCCTTGCAAACTCTGGGGAAGTGGTTATCAGATGCGAACCCAGGAGCTCTGTCTGCTCTTGGCATTCAACCCTCAGCACAGAACCACCATGGTTACAATTCTTACTTTTATCTGCTCTTTAAAGTAAACAACCAGTTCACACCCCGAGAGCTTACAGATTGGTAGGACATAAATACATCAATCTGTTTTAAGCTGTCGGAGAGAAGAATGACATTTTTGGCACTGAGAAGGGCTGAATCACGGTCTGGAGGGATGCAATTGGACTGACTGCTTTGAGGGGTCAAGCGTAATTTTAGAGCAGAATTAGTATGATTCGTGATAGAGCTGTTACACCTACCCACCCCCCCAACCCCCCCCAAAAAATTCAGTTCCAGGCAAGGATTATGTATCTTTTTATTTAGTCGTTTTTCCGAAGTTTAAGATGTGCTTTTGGAGGGAGGTGTCTGTGAGTCGTGAAGCATCTGAAATCGCCTCTTCCTGCTGAGCACATCTTTGTTCCAAATGTCAAAGTCATAGGGAAGCGCCCGGATGACACCTGAGTGATGGCCCAACAGATCCCATATCCCGGAGGTTCCAACCAGTTCCTTCCATTATCCCACCGTTGCTTAAGGGAGTGGACTGGGAAAAGCTCAGTCAGAACAAATGGACTTACAGGAAGAACTGAAGGGAGGCACCCACAAAATAGCTGAAAGACTTTAAAGCCACTGCACCTTGTATACTATTATGAAGGAGGAACAGAATTCCAAAGCTCTTAACCTTGGTTTCCTCATCTGTCTGACGAGGCTCATAGTGACCTGGCTGCCTTCTTGAGGGACGTCTTGGGGGTGAACTGAGGCGAAGGTGCCTTGGAAATGTGAAGGTCGCTGGTTATACCTCGGGGGCAGCTGGATGCCTGCCGCACTGGGACTTCCCCAGCCCCTCTTCCTGGCTTTCTCTTCTGCCTTCCCATAAGAGGGATTGATTTCAGAGTCTGAGGTCACGTCTACCGACCAAGGCTACTTTGAAAGAAAAACCAGCTGGATTCGGGCCAGGTGCCTCTTTCTTGGTTTGTTTTGGGGGAAGAAAATTTTAGAATCGATAATCAGAGGTTTGAATTAGTTAAACTTTATTTTTCAAAATAACCAGTTGCAGAATTGAAGCATTACCCACCACACACACCCCGTTCCAAAGCCCTGACTCTTCCACTTGCAGCTCTTGCAGTGCCTTTGTGGGGATGAGTCTTCACCCCGAGGTCCTTTGCTGTTGAAGGAAGAAGGTACATACGTACACCCAGACGCAGCTATATCTATGTACTAGGTTAGCCAGTAGCACAATATTTCTGGATGATCTTCAAACTGTTCTGCTCAGATTTACTTCAAGTGTGGATTTAGTTTCTCTCCTGCACTGTTACTAGTTGGTAAGGACAAGTTTTGCCAAGGTAATTTGTTCTACTCTGGCCCAAGTGAGATGCAAAAATGAGAGACATGAAATCTTCAAAGTGAGAAAGGAAACAGCATAAATTCTCAAGTGAAGCACCTGCCGGCATGGGAAGGTCCCAGGGGAAGGCTGTGAAAGGATTCTATAAAGTTTTAATAGCTTAAGACCTAAGGTAGCAGAATTAAATGCAAGCTGGAGACCAACTCTTTTCTCGATCATATAAAATGTGAGAAAATCTCCGTATCAACTCTGGCAGTTCCTTGAATCTGGGGGCAGAATGTGGGTGGACGCTTTGGAATTTCAAGGCACGCGTGAGTCCTTCCGATCTCATCAACAGAGATGGAGCCATTTGCTGGCCATGTGGAAGAGTACGACTGGCCTGTGGCTGCAGGACCCACCTAATAGTAGATACATCATGGAGTAGAAGATTTCAGCTTCCCAGCGATGAGCGCAGATTCCTCGTGTCTGCGCCGCATTCTTTAGTGCTAAGAAAGACCATTTTCTCTTTCTTTCTGCTGTGCTGTCAAGCAATGCTGCTGGATGTTGGCTTTACTCCCTTGGCAGTCATGCTACCTACCTACCTACCTGGCTGCCCTGAAATAATAAAATAGCAGTCCTTCTGTGCTTGCGGTTTTATTCAGGGAACCCAAGCAACAGTGCGTTTGTAATTGGATGGCTTCTGTTCCTAAAGCAAAAGGGAGCCTAGGGCCACAGGCCAGACGGCATCAGAGCTGGTAGGCACCGGCTCCCCAGTGAGCAGGGCCAGTCACTCACCCTGGTTGGATATGGCTGTGGGCTGAGCTCTGTGCTTTGGGCCTGCGTTTTCTTGATGAAATAGCTCTGAGCACATTGGTATCTGGATCAAATATCTGCCACATTTGGAGACAGGGCTGCTCCTCCAGGGCCTCCGAGATGAAGTACAGATGCCTCAACCCAGTAGCCAACATCCTCCATGATCTGGAGGTGCCTGTCCTGTGGCCTAGTCCCTGCAGCACCTCCTGCCCAGCCGTTACATCCGCTGCAAAGGACAACTCCCCATCCTGGTTCATACGCTGCATCATCCTGTCTCAGTGCCTTTGCCTGTGTTATTCCATCTGCTCTGATGCCTTTTCCTGCCATCTCTGTCAAAATTGTACCCATTCTTCAAGGCCCACCTCGCATGCCATCTCCAGGGTCCCCCCCGTCGCTCCCCTCGCTGTCCTCACCAGCTCTGCAGTACCTCCTATTGCGGTCTGCTTCGAATCATGCCTATCTGAGTTTTTGCCTCTAGCGCTCGGTTTAAGATTCCCAAGAGCAGGAACCTATAAGGCACATAGTAGGTGCCAATTAATCTTAGTTAATAGTATGGCCTTTGCAGTCATACCTACTTATATTCAAACCTGAGTTCTGCCTCTTCATAGCTGTGTGACTTTGGGAAAGTTACTTAACCTCTCTGGGCTTCAGTTTCCTAAAAATATTTTTTTATAGTGCTTCCAATGTGTGAGGCCCAGTGCCAAAGGCTTTACACACATTATCTTGTTTATATAATGCAATTCCTCCTTGTTGGAGACAATCATAGCACCTCTTTACCTGGGTTTTGGTGGCGTGATCATGAGATAATTCTCAGAAGCTGCTCATGGCCTTGGGCAATTAACAGTCCATCTGGGTGGATAAGACCTCTCATGAGAATAGGTGAGTAACTCACTGAGTACTGTGAGTCATGCTACAGAATTATTGAACCCAAGGAGGTTGTGAAAACTCCCGAATTTGTAGCCAGTTGGTCAGAAGTGCAGGTGGCTGGGGACCCCCAGAAGCGTGGCTGGTATCTGAAATTAGGGCACCTTTCAGGAAGCCCTTAACTTATGGAGTCTGTGCAAACCTCTGGTGGCATCGAATTCTGGGTTAGCCAGAACTGAATTGTGGTACACCCAGTTGGTTTCTCCTTTCCATCCAACAGGGAAAATATTCCCTCACATACTCCTGAAAGGAGTCAGGAGCTTGTGATCCTTCTCTCTCCAGTGGAGGCTGGTGTGGCCAGAGAGTTTTGTTTAGCACAACTAACCCCCATGCTGGGGATAAGCAGGCGTTAGCATGAACCATTGGCCTGAAAAGACCAATTACTTCTTATGTCCTCAACTAGAGGTGCCCCAAACCACTAAATGGCCCAGAAACCAAAGGCACAAATGAACGCAATCACCTTTCCCAAGTGGCAGAGGAGCCCTAAGAGAGTGTGTCTGGTGGGGTCTTCATTGCGATTAGGGGTGATGGTGTGGACGCAGGTTGAGGTTTTCACACAGCTCCACCGTTGGCTGGAGTTCCTGGCAGTGCTATCTTTGTAGAGTCGCTATTTAACTGGGTGACTTGCCTTGGCAGCTGCGGAGCTCTCCGATCTAACATATTTGAGGCTTAATCACCCGCAGCACCAAGGGAGCCCTGCTCTTTTTGTGTGGCTAAAAAAATTACAACATCCAGACATGGCTCAGTCATGCTCTGTCTACACTGCATTTAAAACACCTTTGCCCACGTGGAGCATCCACACGGGCCAGGTTTCCTATTAGGAGAGTGAGCTTTAAAAAGAAAGCACAGGGAAAGGCTCAGACCTCACTCTGGAAGGTCTTACTTCATGGGAAGAGACAGTGAAATTCTGATTCCTCTCATCACATAGCCTAGAGTGGAGGGGAGTGGGAGGGAGGGAAGGGAGGGGAGTCGTGCAAATGGACTTGAAGGGCCGAATGTGTATTTCTGGAGTGTTCAATCCTCCAGGGCTTACACACCCTCTGAAAGGGAAATGCATGGTTTCAGTAATCGATCTAAATCCCTCTGAAGGTCTTAATCTCACTGTGTTCACTGTTGGCTGGAACAAAGCCAATACCCCACATGGCCGGTTCCCAGCTGCCGCCTCCTGCTTTGTTTATTTTCTTTTTGACGCATAAATATCTGTTTCCTCGAGTATCTATCATCCAAGAATGGAAGCCTTGGGTAGGCAGGAATCTGGTCCGTCTTTTTTCTCTGTCGCACCTCCAGACTGGGCATGTTGCCAGCACATAGTAGGAGCTTACTGAATGTTTGTCAAGGAAACCTCCTAACTGGCCTCCCTGCCTCTGGCCTCACCCCCTTCCACCTGCCTACTTAGCCCGTCACCTGTGTCATTGCTCAGGTAACAGGTGACCTGAGATGATGTTTATTTCCAGCCCCCAGATCTAGCCTGGCCCCCATGAACCCCCCACCCTGCTTGTATTTGGTGATTCCCGCTTCTGTCTTGTGCCCTCCTTGCCATGGATCTTCAAGGTCTCCTCAGCCTGGGGTGCCCAGACCCTCTCCTTGCCTTGCTGTCTTCCTTCATCACACGTTTTCTCTTCAGCTCAGCCCCTAGAGTGCCATGCACAGTTGTAACCACTGAATGAAAATGTCAGCCACCACAGGTCCACCATGCTGGGCCCTGCACCAAGCAAGGCCTTCTTTGTTAAAGACTTCCCATGTATGTAATGTGCCAATATAAGTTCTTTTCGTAATAACTTGAATGGAGCTGCAGCCAGCTGGAAGAAAAAAAATCTGTTTTTCATCTAGTGGAAAAACCAATCCAATATTAGGGCACTCAGCCATTTGCACATCCGGATCCTTTTACCACAAATGGCTTAAGTGCCCAGGCACGCCATTGTGCCCCTTCTAGACGGTCTGGGCACCAGAGCCAAATGAAATTCCAGGCGGCAGGGGACAGAGCTCTCTGTGGCTTCCTGGAACTGCAGTCGCTGAGGAGACTTGATATTAGCAGCGACTGCAAATGGCCAGGAACCTGGTAATTGCTCATCAGAGTTGGTGCCCGGAGGCCGGGTGGGCAGAAGCTGGGAGAGACGCGCCCGCAGACAGCAGAGATGCCGTAGGTGCCGGGAGGCAGGTGGGGCAGGCGGTAATGCGAGCTTGACAGCGGATGTGTTTGCAGACATGCCTGTCATTCTCCCCTTGGGTTTGCCCTTCTGCGGGGGAAGTAGAGGTGGGAGGGTAAATAAATTTTATGCTATTGAAAAGCCCTGCTGTAACTGCCTCCAGAAGACGGGGGTCAAATCCCCAAAGACCTTTACCAGCGGAGCCTGTTTCCTATTCACAACCTCGGGAGGGTGAGAGTACCTCCCAAGGGTCTGCATCCAGTAACTGGTCACTTGTAGCCTGTGCACACAGCTTTGCCTGGGCCTCGCTAACTGAAAGCATCGATTTACTGCAGCCACCTGCACCTATTATCTGCAAAATATGACTTTTAATGAAATGAACAAGAATAGCAATGATAATCGCCAGTTGCTAATGCAACACAGGAGCTCAGATGGGGCAATGTGATCAGGAAGGTTTAGGGAAGGGTGGAAATAGATGGGGGGTTGAAGCCCCCTAAAGTCAAACCCTGCTGGTTGCCACCGTAGTCTGACTTGGGTTCTCCTTCAACATCTCACAGAAATTGCCTGTGAGTATTTTCTTCATCCAAAGCCCATGGGGGCCCTGACTCTCAGTGGCCACTGATCTTTGCTATCAGGTTTACTCGGCCCCTGGTCCCACCACTGGAAGTCTGGGGGTTTGACAAGAGATTCGCTGGAGATTACATAGGGTTGCTTTAGTTCCTACAGTCTGTAAACTTGAAATGTACAAACCCAGTCTCTGACCCAGACTCACGGGCACAGGCCACTTCCCACCTTCTTTTCTTTTTAAATCTTAAACAAATTCACCTTTTCTTTAGCACATCACAAATATTTCCAACAGAAGTACTCTCTCCCCAGCATCCTTCTTCCCTGGTGTCCAGGTTTTTCACGGTGCTTTCTGGCTGCTCAGAATGCCCACTGGGGAACTGGGACGAGAGCCTTTTTCTTTATGCTTAGCAGCATCCTGTGTCATGTACCTGTTGGGAGAAGAGCTCGGGCTCTCCTGCCATCTAATCTGAGGGACTAGTTCACACTAAGTTATTAAAGACTGACAATTGGTGCAGTGCCTTGACATTCCCAGAAAAGATACATTAGAACTGGATTTTGACTAAGGATAAGGAGGGGCACCACAGTGGGCATTGGGGGAGATGTTTGGATAGAAACTTAACAACAGTTCACAGTGGCTCTGCTGTCACAGAGGCTGGGCCACAGAAAGAGGAAGACGGTGTGATTTCTGGAGCCCCTGATGAGCCTTCAGACACCTCTGTGTCTGAATTTGTCTTTTTTCTTCTTCAATTTGCTTTTCACATCTCTCTGTGTGCAGCCTGTTTCTCTAGAGGTAAGGGGCTCATTCCTTGCAGGCGGGGAAGGGTCTGCAGCCTTTCTAAGCCTCAGTGGGCCAGGCAAACGAATTTGGGAGTAAGAACAGGAGCAAGTGCTCCTGAGCTAGGAGGTGGTCCTGTGAGAAGGGGGCATCAGGAAGGACAGACGATGCCACTCATCAATTCCTCTCATCAACTGATGGCTGCTGTGTGAGGCTAGAGGCAGGGTCACCAGAAGGGAGACAGGTGTCTGTCAGGCTATGTGGGACCAGCCCTGAGCGACCAGATCACTCCCACGGGGCTATTCTAGTGGAGCTGCCAATCACTGCACCTTAGCTCAGGGACTGGCCCAGGGAGCGGGGTGGTCACGTGACTCAAGCTAGGCCAATAAGAGTGCTTCCCTGGGGCTTTAAATGTGGAGCCAGGGGAGGAGTATTCTTTCCTCTTGGGCTGCTAAGCCGTGAGAATGTGAGTTCAGAGCTGCCATGGTTGAGCATCTTCCATTCATAATGAAAAACCTTATCAGCAATGGGAGGGGAAGAAGCTGATGTGTGGAGGGAAACAGAAGCAAGAGACTGGGTGGGGAGGCCTGTTGGTGTTCAACCCCCCAGAGCCAGCTCCCCATCCCTATGGCATTTGGGGTGGGGGATGTGGAGGGGTAGGGGGAGAACCAGGAGAGGCGTGTGGCAGAAACTGAGATGTAGTGGGGGAGGATCGAAAAGAAATGGGTGGTTGCCCATGGAGAATGACAGCAGGAAACCACCTGCTGGTGTGGCAACTAGGATCTCCATGTCCTTGACGGTGCAGCTGGGAGAGCTGTTGCTGGCCAGAACGCTGCCCACTGACCTACAGCTGACAAGAGGGGTGCTTTTTCCTAATTTGCCAAAGGCACCATATGCAGTGACCTTGGGAGTCATTCATCGAGGGTCAGTCAGCCTCTGCCCTACATACTAGATGGATGTGGGCAGGGGAGAGACAAATGCAGCCCTTGTCCGCATAGTGTCTAGTAAGGATTCAGGCATGTAATGTGCAGTTACTGTGCCTGTGAAGAGGGTCACAGGAGAACTACAGGGGCTGTGGGAGCTCAGAGGGGGGAAACATCTGGACCAGCTTTGCAGAGGAGGCAGCAAGGCTGGTTAAAACCTAGGTGGATCACAGCCACTGAGTGCCTTTGCGTCTACAATATTCATGCCTTAGTCAGGTGGAGGCTTTTGTAGTTCTCAGTGTTTTCATATCTCTTTTATTTACCCTAAACACAACCATTTCAGGAAAGGAAGGCAAATATAATAATTGACGCTTGAAGTGGCCTAAGGCAAGGGAAGAAAATATCATTTCTTGAGCATCTACTATGTGCTAGGAACTTTTCAATGGCCACATCTACACTCCCGCTCCACTGCAAAGTTGACGCATTACCCCTTTTATTGATAGGCAGACTGAGGCTCAAGGTGACACAGATTTTTGTCTCTTGGTGCAGAGCTCTCACCTCTGCAGGAAGCCATTTCCCAGCATTTTCCATTGGATTGAACCTGTTAGGACTGTCAGAAAAAGAAATCTTGTCTTATACTAGCTCCACCACCAAAGGGGATTGACTGGCTCATGTACTGGGAAGATTCAGAGGGAAGATGGATTTCTGGGTTGGTTTGATTCAGCAGCTCAACAATGTTATCAAGCACCCTGTTTTCATTCAGTCTTTGCCTTCCAAGATAGTAGCTTGGTCCATAAGCCGCTTCCCTCATGGTGGCAAAAAGGCCTCCAGGCCTTACAACTGCTACCATATCTCCTCTTGTGGCTCTTGCAGAAAAGCAAGGAAACTTTTCTCCACCCCGGATGTTCCAAGCAAATTTTCCTTAGGTGTCATTGCTCCAAACTGGAACACATGTCCATTTCCAAGGCAATGTCAGGAAAGCTTTGGGCTGACCAGCTGAGGCCTGGGTCACCTGAAACAGTCACTGAGGCATGGGGGATGGGATCACCCTGACTGTCTAGATGCCCAGAGCTCACCCCGCACAAAGGTGGCCAGCTCGGTGTTTCATGGGAGTCTGGTCCTGTTATGTGCTTGGAAGGGGCATGCCGGTGGGCAGCCAACAGAGCCCCCAGGGATGCTCATGGCTTATTTTCCATGTTCATAGGACTGAACAAACAGTTTTGCATATTCATTGAAGCAGAAGAGCCTCTGATTGGATGCATGGGTGCATTTCTGGCCTCTTAGGGAAGGAAACAACCAAATGAAGAGGCTCTCAGAGGACTTAGTGTCCTCGATGGTTTCTGGAGGACATTTTTTGTCAATCCCAGCAGAACTGTGCAGTCAGAAAAAGAGCCCACATCAGGACCTGTAATCGCCTAATTAATTCAGGCACAGGGGTCCTTTGGCAGGTGGGAGGAGGGTAAGGTGGGTGCCTCTGCCGGGGTGCTCATGGAGCCGGCTGCACCAGGCCCTGGGCAGTCATGGCCGTAGGACAACTCACCCAGGTAGGGAGACTTAGGCACCCAGGGTGTTTGGCAAGGTGCTCAACTTGGCACCCAGCCTCCTCCAACCCAGAGGGCACATCAACTCCACTTTCATCAGATGCAGACAAAGAGAACTGTTAGTTAATTCTGAGCCCTAGGCTGTTCTGTGCATTTTCTCCTTTGCTGCCTGGAAGTGGTTCAAGTTCACCCAGGTCCTGGCTTGGGGAGCGCCCACAGGCTCCTCTTGACTGCTTCATTCATTTACTTATCCAATAGTCATTCTCTGAGCCAGGCACTGGGGGAGCAAAGACGGGTGGTGGCCCATAGCCACTAGAGTGCAGGGTCAAGTGGGGGAGGGGAAATGCTTGGGAGGGTCAATCGAGGTGCATCCAGGTAGAGAGAAGCTTGAGAAGCTTGGCTGTCCTGGGCGGGGTATGGGCGCTGAGCTCTGAAAGGACTTGGCATTGTTGAGGGATGGAGGCACAGTGGGAGGGGATGGGGACAGGTGGTGTGTGTGGACAAGGAGGGGCGGTGGTAGCAAATGAGACTATAGGGTAACCTGAGGCTGGACAATAAAGGCCTCAGTAGAGATTCTCAAAGGAGTAGGAAATGCAGAGCCTGCCAAGCCTGTAGGCAGGCAGGTTTACAGGACCAAATGCGTCTGTCTGGCAGGCTGTGGTGGTGAGATGGAGCAAATCAAAGAGGAGGGCATGTGAGGAATGCTGGGTCAAGGCAGAGATGATTTCCTAGTGGATGCAGTGGGTGGCAAGAGTCAAGGTTACCCTCAAGGTACCTGTATCTGGCTTAGAAAATTCAGTTAGAGGACAGAGGTGCGGGAGATGGGCTTGGGTAGGGGAGATGACGGTTCAGTACTGAGGTGTACTTGGGACACCCAGGAGTGTCCAGAGGGCACAGCACAGATGCAGGGCAGGGATGGGGATGTGGGAGTTGGTGCACTGCCATTTTTATTTTGCACATTCCCTTCCAGCCTCTGTTCCTGTGAGAGGCAGTTACAGCTCCCAAGTACTGACAACATGGGCCGAAGTCCAGCAAGTTAGTGAACCGAGCCTCATTTCCTGGTGCAACATGCAGATAACAGTCGCTACCCCACAAGGCTGTCTCAAGAATTCACTAAGATGATGAGCTCAGCTGGAGCCTGGCATGTGCCAGGCAGGCACACACGACACAGCCATGGCCGTTGCAGTGACACGTCTATGCGGGTAGGATGGCTGTGGCATCAGGGACATCGCTTTCTAAACTACACCACCTCCCCAAACCCCAGACAGGAACAGTCCTGGTAGGCTGCCTCCATAGAAACCAAGGGAAGTGATGCTTCTGTTGTTCTCTGAGAGGGAGGCTTTGCTGTGGGAAATTCATTTTTCCAGGTGGTTCTCTCCATAACAGAAGCAGCCATGCTGCTTCACATCAAGCACGTGGGAAACACAATGTGGTCTCCTGACTGCCCTTCTCCCCTCCTTTCTGCTCTAGGGCCAGGACCACTGGACAGAGGGTCAGGTGGTTTTTTGGTTTTGTTTTGTTTGGTGTTTCTTTGGTTTTGACAATTATTTTTTTTAACTTTTTAT
This sequence comes from Phocoena phocoena, assembly GCF_963924675.1. Lineage (NCBI taxonomy): Eukaryota > Metazoa > Chordata > Mammalia > Artiodactyla > Phocoenidae > Phocoena > Phocoena phocoena. The sequence goes on from NC_089233.1 coordinate 5,421,740, forward strand.
TTTATATGGAGTATAGGTGATTAACAATGTTGTGTTAGTTTCAGGTGCACAGCAAAGTGATTCAGTTACACATGTATCTATTCTTTTTCAAATTCTTTTCCCATTTAGTTTGTTACAGAATATTGAGCATTGTTCCCTGTGCTGTACAGTAGGTCTGTGCTGGTCATCCATTTTAAATATAGCAGCGTGTACCTGTCAATCCCAAACTCCCTAACTATCCCTACCCCCCACCCTTCCCCCCGGTAACCATAAGTTGGTTCTCTAAGTCTGTGAGTCTGTTTCTATTTTGTAAATAATATTTGCAAACGATGTGACCAACAAGGGATTAGTCTCCAAGGTTTACAAACAGCTCATGAAGCTTAATATCATAAAAACAAACAACCCAATCAAAAATGAGCAGAAGACCTAAATAGACATTTCTCCAAAGAAGGCATACAGATGGCCAAGAGGCACATGAAAAGGTGTTCAACATCGCTAATTACTAGAGAAATGCAAATCAAAACTACGATGAGTTATCACCTCATACCAGTCAGAATGGCTATCATCGAAAAATCCACAATCAATGCTGGAGAGAGTGTGGAGGGAAGGGAACCCTCCTACACTGTTGATGGGAAAGTAAATTGGTGCAGCCACTGTGGAGAACAGTATGGAGGTTGCTTAAAAAACTAAAAATAGGGCTTCCTTGGTGGTGCAGTGGTTAAGAATCCGCCTGCCAATGCAGGGGACAGGGGTTCGAGCCCTGGTCTGGGAAGATCCCACATGCCGCGGAGCAACTAAGCCCGTGCGCCACAACTACTGAGCCTGTGCTCTACAGCCTGTGAGCCACAACTACTGAGCCTGCGTGCCTAGAGCCTGTGCTTCACAACAAGAGAAGCCACCACAAGGAGAAGCCCGCGCACTGCAACAGAGTAGCCCCCACTCGCTGCCACTAGAGAAGAGCCCACACGCAGCAATGAAGACCCAATGCAGCCAAAAATAAATAAATTAAATAAATAAATTAAAAAAAACCCAACAACTAAAAATAGAGCTACCGTATGATCCTGCGATCCCACTCCTGGGCATATAGCTGGAGAAAAACATGGTTTGAAAGGATACATGCACCCCAATGTTCATTGCAGCACTGTTTACAATAGCCAAGACATGGAAGCAACCTAAATGTCCATCGACAGAGGAAATGATAAAGAAGATGTGAGATATATATATATATATATATATATATATATATATATATAAAATGGAATAGTGCTCAGCCATTAAAAAGAATGAAATAATGCCATTTGCAGCAACATGGATGGACCTAGAGATTCTCATGAAGTAAGTCTGACAGAGAAAGACAAATATCATGTAATATTGCTTATATGTGGAATCCAAAAAAATGATACAAATGAACTTATTTATAAAACAGGGTCAGGCGGTTTTACATAATGTAATTAACTCACACAATAGAGGATTGTTCTGCAATGCGGCACCGGCACCAACACCCTGATCCATCAGTGCTTCAAGCAAAGGGAGCTGCCTGACCCTCGGGAATGACAGGCACTGCTTGGACATTCAGACAGCTTGCTCTGGCTTTAGACAATGACAAGTATACGTTGAACCCAGCAGAACAGCTGATCCAAATCTCCTACTCTGGTGACTCGTGAGTTCAGTGGAAATAAAGGGCAGAGACAAATAGTGAAGGCCTTGCCCTCACCATGGGGCTGATGGGACCCAGGCTGCAGGGACCGCCTGGGGGGTCCTACCTCAGGACCTCTGTGTGTCCAGAGCGTCAGGATCTATTTAGCTCTAGCCTCAGTCAGACCTCAAAGGCTGTTCCCGAAACACTATCCAAAATTCAAGGGATGGGTTGAGGATCAGTGGTGAGAAGAATTTTTCCAGTGTAAATTCAGTAACATCTGGTTGGCTCGCATCGGTTGTATTCCGTATAGCTTCTCTGATACCTCACCAGAAGAATACTAAACAGAGGGTTTGGCTTACACCTTTGATAATGCCAACAGAACGAGAGGCATGCATCTGAGGATCTATGAGGCTCTGGCAGGCACTCCGTCCACAGTATATTTGGCAGCTTCTTCACTCACCAGCATGATTAACCCCCCTCTGTGGACTCGGCAGTAGGCTAGTAGCTGTGGGGGCTAAACAGGCACCCTGGATGGACAGATGGATGAATGAGTGAATGAACGAATGAAGAGCAGGACACGTGTCCTGTCCTCAAGCCATCGCACGATTCCTCACATTTCCTTGCCTTGTTGTAACTAACTGGCAGCATTTTCGCTTACCTGTCCTGTCTGGTCCACGTTGTAAATGCTTTGGTAGAGTCAGTCACAGTGTGTGAACATCTGTCTGTCCTCCTACCAACACCAGGTGAGGCATGATGACTTCCTGGTTCCCTATGAGCAGCTTCACTTTTCTGTGTTTTAGCTGAATTTTGCTGGCAGAAATGACAGCCCAGTGTCTGGGGGCAGAATTTAACCCAAGTAGACTTTGTGTCTCAGACAATAGCAGACACTTCCCTTTCACTTGGTTTAGTAGATCCTACCCTAGGTGGAAGAGTGGGCTACTCCCCACTCCTGGAGGGTGTGCACCACACTAGAGAAAATCTTAAGACAACGCATGGGGAAGGAAGTGTTGGGTGGAGCAGGGCAGACTAGGGGCACTCTTCATTTGAGCAAGGTGTGCCACCTGGGAAAGTTATTGCCAAGGACTCTTGCTGAGACACGCTGCCAACACCAGAATTGAAATCCAGGGTGCCAATTAATTTTGGTTCCCATGACAACCGACAGGGTGAGCCCCACCTCCCCCCAGGCAGGGAAGTATCTCTACAAGAGGCCTGGGGGAGAGAGAAGAACAGGGCGTTAGGACGAGCGAGGATGCCACTTTGGTGGCCCTGGCCAGGACCTCAAAGGTCCTTGAAGGGGGTGGGGTCCAAAATGCCTTCCTACCATTGCGATCCTGAAGACCAGGAAATTCCCAGAAGAATCCACTGGGGCATGCCTACTCTGTTCAGGGGAGGGAGAGGAAAGAGTTCAGGCCAGGGATGAGGAACTGAGGCTGGGCAATCTCACTTAAATATCGTTAGCTAACTTTGTGAGGTCTGGAGGTCACACTGGCTTCGAGAATGTCACAGTTCTTAGGTCCTGAGTTCCAGAGGAACCACTGATTGATGGGGGGTGGGGTGTCTTAGCTCGGATTTAAATGTACACATGTATTGAGTTTGGCTAATTTAAGAGAAGGCAAAACAAAAGAATATATGTGTGTGTTGGAGGAACCCTTGATCCACGGCTGCTGGCCTTTGCTTTGAGATATTTCTGGCTCGCATTCAACAGTCTGTACTAATTGACATTTGTCTGTTTTTCCTCTGTGAAGGCTGCCATCCCTCTGTCATTAGGACACTGGCACCACAACTATTTCTGATCCTGAGCGGTAGTTTCTTTCTGTCAGGGCCAGACGCTGCAGCAATTATCATAAAAGAAAAAACAGTCGGATAAGGAACTTGCTTTGCAGGCTTAACGAAATTAATAGACTAGTCTCGTGACCAGAAAGACTTCCCTTTTATCAGCACCAGAAAGTTCTCAGGCATCTGTCTGCATAGTACAAAAGGAGCCCAGATCTCTTTATTTCTGTTCAACTCCTTTCCCCCACCCCCAAACCCTGGCTCAGTGTTAGAGAAGACACACTCAACAGCAACAAGATGACTGCCCTGACAAAGAAGCAGAGAGCCTGGGAGATGTATCTGAAAGGCTAGTGAGAGGAGCTCATTTTTCTGATTCCATTATGGGCACCATCGGTTGGAGAAGCAATTTTTAAAAAGTATTCCATCTTCACACAGTGTAAGGTTTTGAAGTGTTTGCCCCCAATCACTGCAGCAGTGGCGGGATGTGGATTAATTTGGAAATAAGGAAAAACTTTGGATGAGGTAGAGAGGGCTACTCTGGTGGGAGGCTGGGGGCACACTTCCCAGGTAGCCAAGTTAATGGGGATTAATGAGCTGCCAGAGCAGAAGACTCAGCTGTGCCCTTGGCAACCAGCCTGAACATGCTTCACAGAAGGCCCAGGGATGCCTCCCTGTCCTGAGAAGCTGAGGCCTTCGTTCTCAAGCACGCCTGGTATGGCTTCCTCCTCCAGGATGATGGTGGCATCAGTGGTGTGTGCCCCTCAGCTCACGGCTAGGAGAAGCCTCCCCAGTGGGGCTGTGGATGAGCATAGCCTCATGGTCACAGCATCACCCTCCCTCCCCCATGAGGGACAATGGAAATGATCCACATGGGACAGGCTGACCCAAGACAAAACTGGGTCTAGACTTCACTGCTCATTAGCCTTAGACAGATCCTTTACCCTCAATGAGCCTCGGTTTTCTCATCTATAAAATGGGCACAGTGATGGCACCTATGTAAAAGGGTAGTGAGGATTAAATAAGATATCAGATGTGAAATCAGAAGCTGTAAAGTGCTCTTACACTTGCCATATTGTTGTTTTTAGCTGCTGTCCACTGTGCTGTGTCAACGGCACCTTTGGGAAGAAGAAAGGAGTGGGGAGAGTCCAAGAGGAACAGAGACTGCTTCTGATGCCCCAACGCCATCTTCTCCTCCCATCCCAGTCACTAGAGGCCTGAGCGTGCTCTGGCAGCCATTCCTGATCTGAGTTAGGATTCTTCTACCTTCCTGAAAAAGTGAGATGGAAACGCCCAGGAACCTCCTGCTTCCTCTGGGGCTTCGTCAGGTGCTCCCACCTGGGGGCAGTCCCTGTCCTTCTCATAGCCAAAGACCGGGAACAACTTGATGGCAGGAACCAGGCCACTTGGCCGACGCATGGGGACCACACAATGTGGTCCACTTGGCCGCTTTGCTGAAGGAGGAGGTGAGTCCCCAAGGGCCCCCCCCAGGAGACAAAAGTTGTTTCACATTTCTGTCTGATTTCATATTATCAAAAAATGCCCCCAACCTGTAAAATGCTGTTAAAAATGCTCCAGCAGACCCTGGCGGACACCAATTAACCTCAGAAACAGAAACAGGAAAGGAAACGGCACTGCAGCAGGATGGATCTCCCTGTCCCCTCCCCATCAGTGATTTGGAGATGAAGAGGGCACATTTTGCTCGCTTATTGAATGTGTAGCAAAAAAAATGAGTAAAAGCTGAGCAGTACAGTCAGTGGAGGGTCAAGTGTTCGCTTCTGAGTGGTGCTCGGGCAACAGGCACAGTGCCTGCTCACAGAAACAGTGCTGTCTGCACAGATGAACAGGACACAGCAGCCTCCTCGGGTGGCCTGCCGATCAGGGTGGTGCACCAAGGCTGGGAGCAGGGGTCGAGGATGTGCCGTGGGCGGAAGGCAGGGGCTGGCTGGGCAATCAGCTGGGGAAGGTCGGGGCTGGGGCGGGAATTCTGGCACCTAGACAGCCAGGAGGCCGTTTCTTTGCTGGTCTCCAAGCAAATAGAGGAAGCACCGCCTGGTCAGTGGGTGTGATCCTTGTGATGTCCGCATAACGGCCCCCATGAATTCACGCTCAGAGCCAGCATGACTCATGGCCTTGAATCAGCCATTGTTGAGCCTGAGGGAGGCAAAAGGGAAAACAATGGAAAAAGGTGTTGGGAAGAGAAAGTCCTGTTCTGTCCTCCTGTGAGAAGTGCCCATTTGGCAGAGTCATGGCAGGGACAATGGTATAGGAGATGCCCTTGAGAATTTTCCGACTGTCAGGCTGAGAGGCAGAGAGGAGTGGGGAAGTCACTGTCACTGACAATGGGAGGAGCAGAGCAAGAATCCACTCATTCACAGGTATTTATTAAACTTCTCTCTGAGACAAGCACCGTTCTAGGCACTGCAGATACCCTGGTGATCAAGACATCATCCTTCTCATGGTGCTTTGTGGGGACACAGACAATGAAAATGGGTGCTGTCACTTTTCCTTAAGCTCCTGGAAGCCAATACTCAGTTCCACATAGTGTGTTGAGATCACTGGAAAAATTCTGTCTTAGTGCATTTGGGCTGTTATAACAAGATACCATAGACTGGGTGGCTTATGAACAACAAACATATCTTTCTTACAGTTCTGGAAGCTGGGAAGTCCAGGATCTCGGTGCCAAGACATCTGGTATTTAGTGAGAGTTCCCTCGTTCCCAGACGGCGCCTATTCCCGGGACCTCACTTGGTGGAAGGGGCTAGGGTGCTCTTTGGGTCTCTTTTATTAGGGCACGAATCCCATGTCTGAGGGCTCTGTCCTCCTGACCTAATCACCTCCTAAAGGCTCCACCTTCTAATGCCATCACCTTTGGTGGTAGGTTTCAACATATGAATTTGGGTGGGGGGGAACACAACCATTCAGACCATAGAAGATTCTAAGATGAATAAATAATACATGGTCCCTGCCCTCGAGGAGTAGCCGCCTCATGGAGGAGCTAGCGGGGCAGTAGTGAAGCATCCCAAAAGAACAGGATAGTAAGGGAAAGACGATTCACCTTGGAGGGCTAATTATAGACTCGAGACCGCCTGCATCAGAGCTGAGGAGGCAAAGTCACCTTAAGGAGGGTCCTCAGTCAGCAGGACTGTAATTGAATTTACTGCTTAACTTCTATAAAGAAATACGGTGTTGAGCAGAAGGAAAGTCATTGGAGAGGATCCGCTCCCCAACTTGTCCCAGCACTGCCTGGAGACTCGGTGGCACCCTGGTATAGTCCCCAGTGCAGGGATGTTCTCGTGGCACAGAGGCACTTCCTGGGCTACCTGTGGGTGGCAGGTAGCATTATTTGTACAGAATTCTTCCTTCCTTTTCTGCCCTTGCTGTGGCTTCCCTGAGAGGGAATCTACTCCCCACTGGCTGCCTTTGGCCTTGGCTTGCTTCAGCCAATGGAATGCTAGTGGACATGATATGAGCAGGGCTTTCAACACCCTTGCATGGTTTGCCTGCCTCTTATGGTCCTGCCATTTGCCAGGAGAAGAGTTTCCCCTAGTAAACCCTTTCAGTCTGGGTCCGAGAACGAGACACACATGGAGCTGACCTGAACCCAACCTGCAGCCTGAAATAGAGCCTATGGAGTCCACCTGCAAACATGTGAATAGAAAATTAACACTGTTGCTGTAGGTCACTAAGCTGTTAGGTCTGTTACGCAGCATCACCATTCTGGAAACCTGACTGATACATAGAGCCCAATGTGGGTAAATGCTCTAATCTCAGAAGTGGCATAATTGCTCATTTCTGCTCTGGTTCCTGGCTCACTAAGCCACCTTCTACTTATAGTTTAGCTTCCTATACAGTGTGCCAATCAGAGAGAAGGAGCTTGTTGGGTCTATGTTAATTTTATTAGTTTGATTTCTCCTCATTAATTATCATGTTGGCTTTCCACATCAGTCTTGTGAGTGCTTAAGAGGGGCAGGCTTGAGGCTGATCCCCTCTGAGACCCCGGCGAATTTCCTCATGTGGGGCTGCCGTGTGTGACTGAACACTGCACCCTGGTGAAGGCCCTGAGGCCATGTCCATGGAGCCTCCTTGTGGCTTGACAGCCAGCCAGCCTTCCTCAAGCCATACAGCCTAGCAGCCAGAGACACTCTTCAAAGACAAGTTCACAAATCACTGTAACACCAGGTAGCATCACCAAGATGAGATAATCATGCCTGATTACAGCAGTGGCTCTCAATTCAGGGAGGGGGATGTATCATATGATATAAAATCTCATCATTCCCAGTGGCAGCGTCCTAATGAGGGGGGTTGAGGGTGGCGTATAATCATGGTAACAATCCCTGGTCTCACCCCATTGTCAGTTGATGACTGCTGTGTTGACAGGATCAGAAAAGCTTTGTGGGGGACGCACCATCCAAGATGAGCTTTGGAGGAGGGGTAGAATTTTTGATGCAAAGATGGGGGTGGTGGGGACTGCAGACGGAGAGAATGGTATAGGCAGTAGCATGGCCAGCGGCAGGATGTGTGTGCAGAATGAGTTTGGGGAACAGCAAGGCAAGCTGACCTCTGCGGCTAGTGGACAGGACACAAGCTGAGACTGCGGGAGACTTGAAGCTGGGCAGTCAGGCCTGTGCATCATGGAGGGTCCAAACGCCTGGCTGTGGTATGAATGCTTTGAGGGGTGGGCAACGACAAGGCACAGACCTTGGCTCCTTGCACCATAGTCCAGGGCCCTTCAGGCAGGCCAGGCAAGCAGACCAAGATTCCAGGGGCCTGGTATGATCCTGCTGCCCCAAGAACCTGGGCCCACTCCAGTGACTGCAGCCCCTAGCCGGAGGAACATCTTGTCTGGAGCTCGGGGAGGGCAGGCAGGCCAGCACTGACCTCACTGCATCCCACCAGCTTTGCTTGGCCTGACTGATCTCTGCTCGTCCCTGTGTCTGCCTGGCTGTCAGCCTCAGCTCTGGGTGCACTGGTGTGTGGTTTGCTTCTCTGGCAATGGTGTGTCCCCAGTGACCACGGCTGCCCCTGAGGTGCGAGCCAGTAAGCAATGCCCAGCAGCCCCTGGGCTGGCTCCCGGTCCCTGGACAGGGCATCAGTCCTGCTCTTCCTTCTCCCTTCTTGGAACAGAAGAGACTGGGCAGACCCGAGCTCAGGGGAAAATTGTCTCCACTGAGCCTGGTCACTTCCCCCAACTTCCCTGTCTCAATAAAGATCCACGTGGCATGAGGGAGGGGCTTAGGCTCTGTGAGCCATGTCGGACTCAACATGTAGGACGTGCAAAGAGGGTCAGATACTTCTATGAGCCAAGGCCTCTGCCTGTCTACCCTTGGCCTCTGGCTGTCCAAGCTGCTTCCAGAGATGATTCTGTCTAGAGAAACCAATCTATTCATTCATGCCTTCAACAAGCATTTCCTGAGCATGGCCGGGCACTGTGCTGGGCCTTGGCAGGACAGTGATAAACAAGACAGACAAGGCCCCTGAGCTGACCCTCTGGTGAGGCATATCTGGGCCTGCAAGGCAGGTCTGCACCAATGATGAAGAAAGAAATCTGGTGCCCATTTTGGGCTGGGCTGTAGTTGGCAAGTCCTTAGCTGTGGCTGAGAGCCTGGAGCCCATTGAGTGGTACTGATTAGATTCCATGGCAAATGGGACATTCTCTGCCTGACAAGGGGGGGGGGAAGGCCATGTGCCACCACCCCATCACTGTCCTCCAGGCCTGTCCTGTCTTGATCTGTGCCCCACCTGACTTCCAATGCCTCCTTCTTCCCACTCTACCCCTTCAAGCCCTCGAACTCCATTTTAACCAAATTCCACACACTTAAAAATGTTATAATGCTGTGCACTGGGGAAAGAAGTGGATGTGGTTTGCCCTGGTTTGTGAAGCCACTGAGAAGGCTCCACCTTGTATTCAGTGGCAGAACTGCCATCCAGGCAGCCCTGCAACAAGACTGTGTCCCTCCCACTAAGGGCCAAAGATGGGTGGTTTGGTAGGAAAAGCTCTTTAAAATTTTTGCGTGGATGACAACCTGCAGTGAACTCAGATAAAAACAGAAAGGTGCTGAGTAAATATTAGCCTGTCTCCCCCTACACTGTCTTGACTGGTCTTATCAACAGAAGGTACTTGATACTTTCTGGTTGAATTGCTCTGCTTTCAGTCCTTTCCCATCCAGAATGGTTCAGAGTCTATCCAGGGAGGATTTGTCCCTATGCAGAGAGAGGCCACAGCAGTGAGAGGCCCGCATACCGCAAAAAAAAAAAAAAAAAAAAACCGCATTGTTTGGGTTTTCTTGAGTTCTTTATATCTTCTACATACAAGTCCTTTATCACAATATATTTTTACTTTGTATAGTCAGTTATCTCTTAGAGCAATTTAAAATAAGAAAAAAGTGTTTAAAACATTTACCTTGTCTTAAACTATTTTTGGAGATCTTAATATCTTTGTGTAGATTCAAATTTCTGTCTGATATCCTAGTTCTTCTGCCTGAAGGATTTTCTTTAATTTTTTTTTTTGCGGTACGCGGGCCTCTCACTGTTGTGGCCTCTCCCGTTGCGGAGCACAGGCTCCGGATGCGCAGGCTCAGCGGCCATGGTTCACGGGCGCAGCCGCTCCGCGGCATGTGGGATCCTCCCGGACCGGGGCACGAACCCGCATCCCCTGCATCGGCAGGCGGACTCCCAACCACTGCGCCACCAGGAAAGCCCTAATATTTCTTGTATTATAGATATGCAGATAATGAATACTCTCTGCTTTTATTTGTCTGGAAGAGTCTTTATGTTTATTTTTAAAAGATATAATTCTGGGGTAACAGTTTTTTTTCTCTCAGTACTTTAAAGGTGTCACTCCATTATCTTCTGGCTTACACAGTTTCTGTTGAGAAGTCTTCTATAATTATTATATTTATGCTTCTGTATATAATGTCTGTTTTCCTCTAGCCTTCAAGATTCTCTCTTGAACACTGGTTCTCAGAAATTTAAATAGGATGTGTCTGAGTTTTTTGTTTGCTAGTATTTTGTGGGTGGGCTATTTATTCTCATGTGGTTCTCTGATCTTCTTGGGTTTGTAATTTGATGTTATTTTCTTTTTGTAAAATTATTGGCCATTATCTCCACAAATATCTGTTCTGCCTCACTGTTCTCTTTTCCTTCTGAGATTCCAATTACACTTATGTTAGATCTTTCATTATTGTCCAAAACCAATTGGATGCTCTGTCCTTTAAAATATTTTTTACTCTTTTATTTTTAATTTTACTCTTTTCTTTGTGTTTCAGTTTGGGTAATTTCCATTGACCTCCCTTAAAAGTTCACCTTCCTTTACTCAGCACTGTCTAGTATTCTGATGAGCCCTTTGAAGGCATTCTTCTCCTCTTTATTACTGCTTTAAATTTTCCCCTAACATTTAGAGTTGACTCTTTCTTATAGTTTCCACCATCTCTCTGCTAAAATTTCTCATTTGTTCATGAATGCTATTTACCTTTTCTACCAGAGTATAGATTAACCACAGTTATTTTAAAATCTCTGTCTCAGAGTTCTAGCATCTGGGTCATCTCTGTGTCTGGTTCTTTTGATTGCTATGTCTCTTGACAGTGGGTGTTTCCACTTGCTTTTTGTGTGTCTTGTAATTTTTGATTGAATGTCAGACATGCTGTGTAGAACAGTAGAGACTGAAATAAATACTTATGCCTGAAAGCGCAAGCCTTTTCTTCTGCTTGGTTGCTGGTGTGGGGGTTGAGCCAATCTCATCAGGAATGAAACTGGGTTTGGGTTTTGCTGTCACTGTAGTTACCTTCAGTGTACTACCTGTTTCACATTTTTCTGGAGGAGCCTTGTGCTTAGGGTGGTAGCTGGATGCTGAAAGATTTTTCCTCCACGTTCCTGTGACACGCATAGCTTCCAGCCTTCCTTATGTGTCTGCACCTCAGAGAGGGTTTCCGTGTTCTTGCCTCTCCCCCTGCAGTAGACTGCTGTCACTGCCACTTACTGTTTGCTAGTCTTGGGGTGGTGGACAAAAATATTTTCTGTTTCCTGGTCCAGCTTCAATCCTAGGTAGGCCTTGTATCCCTGGGTCTTGGGGCTGGAGCTTTTTCAGTGATCCAGCCCACCTTCCTATGGCAGCCAAGCTCTGCCTTGGATCTCTAGTGAGTTTTTTGAGGGAGAGAGCTTCCTCTTCCTTTAGCAGCAGTAGGAGACATCTAATGGTATTAGTATAAGATTCTGGGCTCAGAATGATTTCTTCTCCCAGGGGTAGATTTTTATTCTTTTACCCTTCTGCCACCTGCAATAGGTCTTTGCCTATGTTCTGGTGATGATAGAGTTTTCTGCCCATCCCCTAGCAGCACAAGGCCTTTATTCCAAAGTACCTAAGAGTCCTGAGCACTGATCTTTATGCCTCTGCCACAGTGCCAGTGCTCCATGCCTGTGAGGCTTGCTCTAGTTTTCCAATCTGTGTCCAATCTTTTGTGTGAGCTTCCAGTGGAGGTCTGTGGAATAGAGCTTTCAAGTGGGAGTTTGCACCCATGGTTCTATACTCTAATACAAGCCCTCTCTTGGTTTTTAGAGGTTTGTTAAAAAAGTTTACCTGAATTCTTCTTACCCATTTGTATGGCACCTGGCCTTTTCCTCCTGTGCTCTACCACAGTTGATTCAGTGCTTGTATTCCATTTTTCCTTGGAAGGGCCCATCTTTCCTTAGATTTCAGACTGCTCAGTTGCCCGGCAACCTAAGTTTTCTGATGGGTTCAAGAAAAGTTATGATTCTCTTGTTGTTAGGGCAGGAGTGACATTCTTTCTGGCTTTCTGCATCCAACGCAGAAACAGAATTCCAGTTTGTACATTTTGAATGGGAAAGAACAAGAGAAGCAGTGAAAGAACCTGAGTGGAATCAGAGAGATTTTTCACTAATGGAGAAGCAGAATGCCTGAGGGCTCCATTCTTCAGTAGACCCAGCGTACAGTAATTCAGGACAAGGATGAGGGATGTTGCTAAATCACATGAGGCAGAAAGGCTTGACTCAATTAGTTAACAGGTGTAGCAATTCATTTAGACAAAGGCCGAACCATTTACTGGGTTGTCCAAAAAGTGCCTTCAGTTTTTAAGTAAAAATAAAAGACACATTTTTCATTTTCACCAAGAACTTTATTGAAAAACATATTCACCCTTTTGTTCCACTACCTTCTGCCATATTTTAGGCAACTTCATAATTCCATCTTCCCAAAACTTTTTCTCTTTTTGAGCAAAGAACTTTTCCAGATGTCTTTTACAGTTTTCCAGGGAATTTAAATTTTTTCCATTAAGAGAATTTTGTAAAGACCAAAATAAGTGGAAATCCGAAGGTATTCTGGGGAATACGGCAGATGAATCAGAACTTCCCAGCCAAGCTGAAACACTTTTTGCCTGGTCATCAAAGAAACACGCGGTCTTGCATTTTCCTGATGGAAAATTATGCGTTTTCTGTTGACTAATTCCGGATGCTTTTCGTCGAGTGCTGCTTTCAGTTGGTCTAATTGGGAGCAGTACTTGTTGGAATTTATCATTTGGTTTTCCAGAAGGAGCTCATAATAGAGGACTCCCTTCCAATCTCACCATATACACAACATCACCTTCTTTGGATGAAGACCGGCCTTTGGTGTGGTTGGTGGTGGTTCATTTTGCTTGCCCCATGATCTCTTCCATTCTACATTATTGTACATTATCCACTTTTCATCATCCATCACAATTTGTTTCAAAAATGGACGAGGGCTTCCCTGGTGGCGCAGTGGTTGAGAGTCCACCTGCCGATGCAGGAGACGCGGGTTCGTGCCCCAGTCCGGGAAGATCCCACATGCTGCAGAGCAGCTGGGCCCCTGAGCCATGGCCGCTGGGCCTGCGTGTCCGAAGCCTGTGCTCCGCAACGGGAGAGGCCACAACAGTGAGAGGCCCGCGTACCACACACACACACAAAAACGGACCGTTTTCGTTACGTTTAAGTAGAGAATCGCATGTGGAAATACGGTCAAGAAGGTTTTTTTTTTTTGCGTAACTTATGTGGAACCCAAACATCAAAGCAATTAACATAACCAAACTGGTGCAAATGATGTTCAACGCTGGATTTGGATATTTTGAGTATGTCGGCTATCTCCTGCGTGGCATAACATTGATTGTTCTCAATTAATGTCTTGATTTGATCGCTATCAACTTCAACTGGTCTACCCGACCGTGGAGCATCATCCAGTGAGAAATCTCCAGCATGAAATTTCACAGACCACTTTTGACATGTTCAATCAGTCACAGCACCTTCTCCATACACTGCACAAATCTTTTTTTTGCATTTCGGTTATGTTTTTACCTTTATTGAAATAATAAAGTATAATATGCTGAAAATGTTGCTTCTTTTCTTCCATTTTTAATATTAAAATGGCTACAAAGAAATTCACCAATTTTGATGTCTTTTTTAAAATGTACGCTGATATGACAGCTGTCACATACAATCTAACAAATTATTTTGAATGAAGTTAAAGAAACTAAGTGCTACTAGAGCCATCTTATGGAAAAAACCGAATGAAACTTTTGGCCAACCCAATACTTGGATTAAGCCTATATCTCAGCCATTCAAGGTGAGCCCACTGGAGGTGACATGGCAGGAGCCTGGTTCCCTGATATACCTGAGTGATGAGAAAGGAGGGGTGGGCAAGCACTGACCTTTGCCCAATGAAAAGGAGCTGGCACACAGTACTACGTCCCCAAGTGCCCAGCTAATGAACCCCCAAATGTCTTCTCTCCAGCAACTCTGAGATTGCTTTGTGAATAGAGAAACTTCTATCTCCTGATTTCAGCCACTTCTGGGTTCCTGCCTGTTCTTTCCCCAAATATTTTTCTTTCCATCCCTACTCTGGATTCCTACTTATTTCTCTGTTTACAGTACTCTATCTCCCCTTCAGTCCATCCTATGACTCAGAATCATAAAACAGAAAGCATCAACATATCCCTCCATTCCTCATAAAATGTCAACAGCGGTCCCTTGCCTAGGGTACAGTCACACACTCAAATGCCTACTGGGACAAGGCAGGAAGCGTGATTAAGTGAGGCAGGTGGGACTGACCAGGAGCCCACAGAGGCCTGGCCACAGTGAACAACTCTTTCTCAACTCCAGGTTACCCTTGTCAAGTGAGAATAAAGACCATGTGGACAGGTTTTCTGATTTTCCTAAATCAGCAGGAAATCTGGATTTTTGAATGAATTTTCCAATTTGTAATGCTGACAACTAATTTAAAATTTTGTCACAAAACTGTGTGGGTCAGAGAAAACAAGCTGTGATCTGGATGTGCCATGACAGTTGCCAGTTTGCAACCCCTGGCCTGGAGGGTCAGCTCCCTAATATGTGAGGCCTTGCTCGCCCCACGACTCAGCCTTTTCTTCAAGGCTCAGGTCAAGGTTCATGACCTGAGCCCACAGACCAGACAACTCTCCTTCTAGTCCACGTACACAGCGGTCAGTCTTCACACTCAGCTAGTTGCTGAATTTCCCTGTTAGCAAGGACCGGCCTTTCACTTCTTATCATTCAGCCCTCCCTGATTTTCAGAGGGTATGTGCCTCCTCTCCCAATGCAAGGATTTCTCTGACAGCTCTACAACCCACTTACCTTTGTATATTTAAATTTCATTAACTAATTTACTTAAAAAAAATTGTTGAGTTGAGACCATACAATTCACCCATTTAAAGTGTACAATTCAACAGTATTTAGCATATTCACATTAACTAACTTGTCCTTTATGTCCCACTGACTTTCAAATAGGATGTGAGGTTGCTTACAAAAATAAACACAATAGGACAACTAATAAAAACAATACAGCTCCACCAAAATGGACTTTGTGAGCCACCCAAAGGAGTTACTCTGTTTGAGCATTTATTTTAGCATAAGTTCCCTGGCAGAGAAAAAAAAAAAGGTAAATGAGTTGTATAATTCTCATTGTCTGATAAGACAATACAGGCAAATTTCTCAAAAGAGATGCTCTTTCCCCCCTAACAGTCCAAGGGGGACATTTGCATAAAGAGTCATTACATGTGACTTCTATTGATACACAAGAGACTTTCAATCAGAACAATACTGACATTTCTCCACTCAAGTAAATTATTGACTCAATAGATGTGTTGGCAGGAATAAAATGTTCAGTATAACACTGCAATTAAGAACACAGGCCTGGAATCATAAAATCTTAACTAATTATTAGCTGTGTAATCTTATGTAAGTTACTTTTGTCTTGGTAGGCCTTAGTTGCCTAATGCGTCAAATAGGCTTAATGATGGTTTTTCTATTAAAGGATTCTGGCATGAGGATTAAATGAGAAAGTGAGGTTAAGGCGGTACCTACAGCATTTCTCCACTGTAAAGGTACTATTTCATCCTCTGTAATTAATAAGTATCTTTTGAGGAGATACTTTGAGATTGTGTAAATATCCTGTTACTCCTCAAATTTTCACCCACTAGATTTAGCATGCATTGATGATTCTTACCCAAATTATTACTAGGTTGGCTACCAAATGACACTCTTTTAATAGCATCATTCCTTCTGCAATTATTAGTTGACTTTCTACAGTAAGAAAGAGCTTTCTGAAATTAAAGAAGATCTAAATAAACAAAAAGACATTCCATGTTCATGAATCAGAAAACTCAGTATTTTTAAGATGGTAATACTTCCCCAAAGTGATCAACAGATTCAATGCAATGTCTACCAGAATCCCAGCTGGCTTTTGTTTTTGGCGGGGTGGGGGGTAGGGGAAGAAGTTGACAAGCTGACTCTACATTTGATAGGGAAATGCAAGGGACCCAGAGAAGCCAAAACAATCTTGAAAAAAAAAGAATTAATTTGGAGGACTCACACTTTCTGATTTTAAAACTTACTTCAAAGCCACATTAATCAAGACGGCATGGTGCTGGCATAAGGATAAATATATAGATCAATGGACCAGAATTGAAACTCCAGAAATAAACTTTTAAATTTATGGTCACTTGATTTTTGGCAAGGGTGCCAAAACAATTCAATGGGGAAAGAATAATCTTTTCAAAAAACGGTGCTGGAACAACTGGATATCCATATGTAAAAGAAGTTAGATCTCTACACCATACCATACTAAAAAAAATGGATCAAAGACACAAATGTATGAGCTAAAACTATAAAACTAGTAGAAAGAAACATAGGAGTAAATCTTCATGACCTTGGGTTAGGCAATGGTTTCTTAGATATGCACCAAAAACACAAGGAAGAAAAGAAAATGCAGATAATTGGACTTCATCAAAATTAAAAACATTTGTGCTACAAATGATGCCTTCAAGAGAGTAAAAAGACAACCTACAGAATGGGAGAAAATATTTGCAAATCATATACCTGATAAGTTACTTGTATTCAGGATATATAAAGAATTCCTACAACTCAATAATAAAAGGATCACTAGCCCAATAAAAATGTGCAAAGGATCTGGATAGGCATTACTCCAAATAAGACATACAAATGGACAATAAGTATATGAATAGATGATCAACATCACTAGTCATTGGTGAAATGCAAGTCAAAACCACAATAAGATATAATTTCACACCCAGTAGGACAGTTATCATAAAAAAGACAGGTAATAACAGGGTGAGGAGAAACTGGAACATTCACACATTGCTGGTGGGAATTGAAAATGCAAAATGTAAAAGTGGGAAAGCTATCAGTTCCTCAAACTGTTAGACATGGAGTTACCATATGACCCAACAAATTCACTCCTAGAGAAATCCATCCAAGAGAAATAAAAACATATATCCATATAAAAATTGGCACATGAATGCTCATAGCAGAATTATTCATAATAGCTAAATATAATAGTAGAAACAATCCACAAGCCCATCAACTGATGAATGGATAAACAAATATGGTATGTCCACACAATGAAATAATATTGGCAATAAAAAAGAATGAAATAACGATACATGCTACAACATGGATGAACTCTGAAAACATGAAGTAAGAGAAGCCAGTGTGAAAAAACCACGTATTGTATGAATCTATTCACATGAGATATTCAGAGTAGGCAGATCTACAGAGACAGAAAGTAGATTTGTGGTTGCCTGGGGTTGGGGGTGGGGTGAGGAGAACCAGGGAGTGGCTGCTAACGGGTACAAGGCTTTTTTCTGGGGTGATAAGAATGTTCTAACATTAGACATGGTGATGGCTGCACAGCTCTATGACTATATTAAAACCATCTCTAAATGGGTGAATTGTATGCTTTCTGAATTATGCCTCAATAAAGCTGCTAAAAAAGCAACATATAAACATTAAAAAAATCAAATATATAAAAGGGAGAACTTTCTCTTCCCCTGCTTATTTATTTACATCAATGTGGACTCATGGGTTCAATAGGTTATAAATCTTTGCTGTCATCATTTATTTTGATGCTCTAATCGTTCCTTATTTTGCCAGTGGGAACACTTTCAAGCTGGCTACTATGTCCTTTCTACATACTCTCATAATTCTTTGAGCATTTCTTTACTGCTGTTTTCTTTCCTTTTTGCCACAAGATAGTCCAGGTTTATCCTGTATTTTCCCTTTCCCAGCCTGGAGTCAGCTATTTCTCCAAAGAGCCCTGGTTCCTTTTGGTGGAAAATAGTATTTAGAAGCCAAGATCTACATTCTAGGTGTGTTCATTGCTAATGAGGTGTCAGTACTACTCTCTGCAGACAGAACTGGGAGATAGATGTATGAATATTCTTATGCACATACATACATGCATGCATATGTATACTTACCCTCACAATCTATATCCATTTCTATATCTAGCTAGACTAAAACCCACAAGCTCACCGTTACTTCCAATTTTCAACACGATATCATAAGGCTCATTCTATCCTTCCCTTGTTCCATATCTGTAACTCCTTCTTCTGACAGTGAGAAACATGACTTCTATTAACCACAGTAAATGTACTTATTAGCTCAATCCTAGAATTTTCAGAAAGTAATTTCACAATTGCTAGCTCATGTCTCTGAGAAGCCTATGAGTGTTAAATATTTATTTCGAGATTTTTGTTTTTAGCCAGAGGGTATATAGTCCAAATACTGTGTTCAAAAGTTAATTGGGTAGGTTCTTTCTCCTCCATTTCAGTGTGGTTCTGTTATTCATTTGAATTATGGTTCAGTTTGTTTTTTGTTTGTATTCAATTCCTCCCCCAGCCTTGTTGATTTTATTTCTTGCTTCCTGCCTTTCTTCATTCTTTTTTTTTTTTAAATAAGTTTATTTTACTTATATATTTTTGGCTGTGTTGGGTCTTCGTTGCTGTGCATGGGCTTTCTCTAGTTGCAGCAAGCAGGAGCTACTCTTCGTTGCGGTGCGCGGGCTTCTCATTGCAGTGGCTTCTCTTGTTGTGGAGCACAGGCTCTAGGCACATGGGCTTCAGTAGTTGTGGCACGCCGGCTCAGTAGTTGTGGCTCACAGGCTCTAGAGCACAGGCTCAGTAGTTGTGGCGCACGGGCTTAGTTGCTTCACAGCGTGCAGGATCTTCCCGGACCAGGGCTCCAACCCATTTCCCCTGCATTGACAGGTGGATTCTTAACAATTGCGCCACCAGGGAAGCCCTTCTTTCTTTCTTTGTGAAATATTAACATGGTTCCAAAGTCAGGACTCTACAAAAAGGTTACAGAAAAGTGTCAGTCTCCCTCTCATCCCTCTATCCTATTCATTCCATTTCCATTCATACCCTGTAGGTAACCAATCTCATTAACCTCTAATTTATCTTTCCTGTATTTCTCTTTGGTCAAATGAGCAAATAGATGCATATTTTCTAATTTATGCTTTTCTTTACACAATAAAAGATAGCTCACTATAGATGCTCTTTTGCACTTTACTTTTTTTCACTTAAAAATATATCCTAGGGACTTCCCTGGTGGCACAGTGGTTGAGAATCCACCTGCCAATGTAGGGGACACAGATTCGAGCCCTGGTCCGGGAAGATCCCATATGCCGCGGAGCAACTAAGCCCGTGAGCCACAACTACTGAGCCTGCGCTCTAGAGCCCACGAGCCACAACTACTGAGCCTGCGTGCCACAACTCCTGAAGCCCTCATGCTTAGAGCCCGTGTCCTGCGACAAGAGAAGCCACTGCAATGAGAAGCCCGTGCACCACAACAAAGGGTAGCTCCCGCTCGCTGCAACTAGAGAAAGCCCGTGAGCAGCAGCAAAGGCCCAATGCAGCCAAAAATAAATATAAATAAAATAAATAAGTTAAAAAATATATATATCCTAGAAATCACTCCCCATCAAGTCATAGAGTTCTTCCACTTCTTTCTTCTTCCTCTTCTTCTAGTATAACTTCAAAGTACTCCATTGTGTGAACGTACACACAATGGAGTACATTCCATCACTCTGCTGTGTATGTGCAGTAGGCTGCTTCCAATATTTTTTATTGTTGGAGGTGTGCCTTCAGGGAACATTCTCAGAAGTGGAATTGCTGGGTCAAAAGGTAAAAGCATATGTAGTTTTGCTGGCAAGTCAAATTCCTCTATACGGGCTGTAATGATTTGTACTCTCATCAGTAATCTGTTAAGAGTACAGGTTTCTCTGCAGTCACTCCAATACGGTGTGGTATCATGCTCTTAATTTTTCCCAATTCAATAGATGAGAAATTGTATCTCAATGTAGTTTTAACGTGCATGTCTCATCATGAGTGAGGTTGAACATATTTTTCTACATCTAAGGACCATTTTTATACTTTTTTTTTCTGTGAATTGTCTGTTCATGTCTTTTGCCCATTTTTCTTTTGCAGTTTTTAAAAATTTTTTCTCCTCTCTGTTTTAAAAAGTTGTTTATAGATCAGGTATATTAACTCACTATCTGTAATATATGTTGAAATAATTTTCCAAGGTTACTAGTTGTCTTTTGACTTTGTGTATATGGAGAAGTCTTTCATGTAGTTTAATTTATTAATTTTTTCTTTTATTGCATCTAAGTTTTCAATCATAGTTAAAAGCCTTTCTCTACATCCAGGTTCAAGGAATCCACTCATGTTTTATTTTAGTACTTGTAGGGTTTTCTTTTCTACATTTAGATAGCTGATCCAGTTGGAGTTTATTCTTGAATATGATAATTTTACCTTTATTTTTTTAATAGTAAAGAAATCTATTTACAGGTGTATGACCTGTATCCTTGAGGACACCTGTAACCTGCCTACTCAAGCAGGTCCTGCATCTGAGTCCAATGTCACAGTGTCTGGCAGGGGTACTCCCATAGTCTGTGGGTTGGTAGCTGATTCCTTGTTTCATTACATATTATGTCCACTCCCCCTCAGTTTTTGGTTATTGTTGCTTTGGTGGGTCTTAAGTAAAGGGGGTAGAGTAAAAATTGTCTGTACTCTGCCATTTTTAACTGGAAGTCAGGTAAATATATTTTAAATATGACATTTTAGCTCTATAAAATAATTAAAGGTATGGTTTGAACTTTTATGAAAACTAGAGACCAGCTGTCTGGGGGAAAGGCAATGATGCCTCCTGGGATTAAAAGGGAGAGAGTTAAGCCCAAGTGAGAAAGTAAGGGTGGGGCAAAGCAGCTAAATGTGTAGTAAAAGACAGGCTTCAGGGATTCCAAAACCTATAGAAGTATGAAAAATTCCACATTTCCTCCAATAATATTCCAACTGGCTGAGTTAGATTATGTTATTCTTCTCAAATTTGCAATAAAACCAGATGGTAGAGTTAGTAAATAGTCACTGAATAAGGTTTTTGTATTTTCCCAAATTATGCTCTGAATTATATACCATCCTTCCAAAGGTAAACTATGCTAATATTAGTAATATTATTATTAGTGAATAGACTGATCATTTTAATAAATTCTGTTTTAGTAGGAATAACTCAATTGGGTGGAAAAGCATGCTAATTTGGGGATTTTTTTGTGTGATAACTTTTTATTCAGAAATTCTGGCCATTTGGACCATGTCTCTAGCTTAAGCACCATTATTTATCTGTTGGAAGTGACCCAAAATTTAGGCATGAAACCTAAAAAGAAAGAAATAGCTTCTGTGTGTAAACTTTGTCAAACCCAACCTATAGTATGGAAGGTATTATTAAATCTTAATCCCTAAGACTTTACTGAAGATTATTTTGTCAGATGAATGTGCTGGGGGGCATCCAGGTAACCTGGGAGCAGTTGGCACATTTTGGGGGGTCGGAAAGAGAAGACACACTGAAAACAAGCAAATCCTTCTTTACAGTTTTGCCTGACGCAGGCCTTCTCTTGATATCCAAAGAGATTGTTATTTATAACTCATGTGGCACCAAAGAACTGACCGAGCATCTTCCTGTAAGAGGGGGTTTCCATGAACACACAGGTCAAAAAGTGCAAGTGACCCTGACTTGTCATTCTGCCCTTTACTCTTCAGCAAAAGGAGGAAGTAGGTAGGGGAGAGTGTGTGGAGCTAAAGATCAAGTGTTTCATTTTTTTAATTTTCAAGTTTAAGGTGTTTTAGGATCATCATCCAACCTTTTCAGAGTCCTCCCATAAAGCAGAGATGGTCTAAATTAGATGAGCAATGGCAGTTTCCAGACAGCGGAGAGGAAGCATAAAGGTCCATCACTTGGTAACTGGTCCCGTCTTCCAGTCCACGGCATGACCTCATGGATCAGGTGTCCCCTGAGTTCTCTCTTCACCACTCACTTGGCAAATGCTTATTGTCTACTCTGTGTGCTCAGTGATATACTAAGTGCCATGATCCTGTGAAAACAGTTTAGTGGATTTTTGCAATGTTTCTGCATTAGTCTGCTAGAGCTGCCATAAAATATCACAGACTGGGTGGCTTAAACAACAGAAATTTGTTTTCTCACAGTTCTGGAAGCTAGAATTCCAAGATCAAGGTGCCATTGGGTTGGTTTCTGGTAAGGCCTATCGTTCTGGCTTGGAGATGGCCGCTTTCTCTGTGCCCTTACAAAGAGAGATCTTTGGTGAGAGAGACAGAGATCTCTGGTGTCTCTTCCTCTTCTTATAAGGTCACTGGTCCTATCAGATTAGGGCCCTACCCTTATGATCTCTTATAACCTTATTACCTCTGTAAAGGCCCTATCTCCAAATACAGTCATATTAGGGATTAGGTCTTCAACATATGAATTTGGAGGACACAATTCAGTCCATAAGTTTCCTTCTGGAATTTTAAGATTTTCAAAAAGAGTTTGAATCACAAATATTTTTAGTCCAAGTGTGATTTTACTTTGGCTAACACATCCCTCACTTAAAGTCTGTGGGACGACTGGGCAAACTGAATTAAGGACTTTATATTTCCAAATATACAACGTGTAAATCACTGAGGTGGGTCCACACAGTATTTACACCTACAGGGCCTCTCGTAACTTGCAGGCTGGGGAGTCATTTCAACAGCCCTCTAAGAGATCACTCACACTCCTAGCATGCACAGAGCAGGTGCTCCACCGAAATGGGCTGAATGAATGAATGAACAAATGAGTGAGTGAATGATGATGATCTCTGCTGAATATGGTGAATGCCAAATACACAGGAGTTTTTGTTTTTTTGGTTTTTTTTTTTGCGGTACATGGGCCTGTCAATGTTGTGGCCTCTCCCGTTGCGGAGCGCAGGCCCAGCAGCCGTGGCTCATGGGCCCAGCTGCTCCGCGGCATGTGGGATCTTCCTGGACCGGGGCACGAACCCGCGTCCCCTGCATCGGCAGACGGACTCCTAACCACTGTGCCACCAGGGAAGCTCTCACACAGGATTTTAATAAAAAGAGACTTGCTATCTCCCTTGTGTCCGTCATTCACACAATTCTGAGTTTGAACCTGAACATCTCATTTTTTAGCTCTGGGTTTATTTTACTTCGTGTGCTTTAGGAAGGGCAGAGCTCCCTCCAAGTCTTTGTGAAGCGAGCCTTAGATACACTGCAGAGGTGTGAAGAGCACCTGTCTAAGAAGATCCATAATACATCTCCTGTAGGTCTTTAATCCGGTTCCTCCAGGGTGTGTGGCACCGGCAGTTCACAAAGGTTCAATCAGACGCAGAGAAGTGGAAATGGATTTCCTCTTTACGCAGCTGGCTAGACAGTGAGCTTCTTTTCTTTTCTTTCTTTTTTTTTTTTCCTTCTTTTGCTTTGCAGTGTTCACAAGCTTATTTTGAGCTCTAAGATGGCTGGGACTCCAAAGGATCAGACTAATGCTATTCGATAATCAAGTAGAAAGCTGTTTTATAAAAATCTCTTTAAGGATTCTGCCAACTTAACTTTAAACTGCATATGAACTGCACTACGTAAGAAAAATGTTCGGCCTCAGTCTAGTTCACAATGACTTATGTTAATGACAAAATATTTTATAATTTTTCAAGCTATTTGCGATAAATTAAGGAAATTAAGTCTACCCTGCAAAACTTGAACTGGAATAAAGCTATTAGAGTAGGACTCCTACTCTAGCAAAACTATATCATTAAATGTATAAGACAATAAATATTTGATAAACTCAATTCAAGTTACATCCACCAACTGCCTACTATGTATGTATAAGGCATAATGCTCAGTGCTACAAGGTTTACAAGAAAAGAATAAAACAGCTTATCAAGGACCCTTGGCTCTCAAGTATTTTATGTCACAATAATATAAAAATACACAATTTGTTTTTTTTTTAAATCAGCTTATGCACTGTTTCTTTAGGACTCAGCTTCCCCTATATACAATTGTACCTTTGTACAATTGAGGTACAATTGTACGTCAGAGGAATTCTGTGGAAATGAACAATTTAAAAAAAGTTCCGGCCTTAAGACTAGCTTGTCAAATGTTGGTAGAGCTTAAATAATGCTATTAAAAACATTAAACATGGTGTTCTAGCTGAGAGCCAAAACAAGGGAACAGAATTCATTTATGGGCTTCTCTGCCAGGGGTATACATACACACTGTCATTTGCTGATCTGATTCTCTCTTCGGCTTGAAATGTTTTCCCAAAGCTCACGTTGAGAAATCCACCAAGAGAGAAGAGCGTTCTCTCACCTACGGAACTCAATCTGGATTCAAGAGCAGATGAATAACACTAGTTCCTCTCAAAAAGGCCCTTATTACTGATAGGATTCTTTCCACCCCCCCTCCCTTCCTGCACTCACCAAAAGGCTCTATAGAAAGTCTCCATAATTTGCTCCTTTGTATTTCTCATTAGGGCCTGAGAGGAACCCTATTGAGCTTCTCTGACATTATCTCAGTCCACCTGATGCCTGTGTGTTTCGAAATGTCATATTGCTTGAGAGATAATACCAGCCCTGATTGTGTCAGTCACAGAGCTGGGCATGGAATAAGTAAGTGAAAAGAGACTACAAGAAAGTCAAGGTCGTTCACACACATTGAAGAAACTGGGCCCTTTCTATGCTCCAGGAAATTTGGGAGCCAAACTGGTGTTACCAACGCAATCTCAGGGTGACCTCAACATATGCAGTTGGCGATGGGTTTCTGGGCCCTGGTAAGAAGTAGGTTTGAGCCCCTCTGCCATGAAGAGGAGGAATCAGGGGCAACGAAACCTCGTAACTATGACAACCACAGACAGCAAAAGAGAGAGGTGAGCTGGATCCGTCAAGGTTGATACTACGCAGGCGAGGCTGGTCGGCATCCAGTGGAACGGTTTCCACAGCTTCATGTGGTTTGAAGACTGCAGGTGGCTCCCACGTGCCCAGGCAGCTCCCACGTGCCCTGGTGCAGGTACCCCCGCAACTGTGGGCGCTGCCAGAAAGTACGGGCACTCGTTTCTGCTCGTTGCTGACGTCTCCCTCCCGCAGCAGGCATCCCACCCATGGCTCGTGTCCCGTGAATGAGAGCAGAGCATCGCACCCACCTCCAGCCTCCCAGCCGGAACACACGGCTGCATTGTCCTCCTTGGTGCTGTGGAGTGGGCAGCACTGGGCAAGGCCGGCCAAGCATCTAAGATCCCAGGACACTAAGAACGTGGAGGGTCAGCAAACCACTCCTGCTCCCTCATTTACTCTGCCTCCCCCTAGTCTGGGGGTCTCGCAACTCCTTGGCTCAGGGATTCCTGGGGGAAATATACACGATTGACCTGGGGTCTCAGAGATAATTTAATCTCAAATTTCTAATCTCAAAAGTCTATGGGGACCAGGTGAGAACATAAACATGTGTTTCCGACAGTAAGGAGTCATGGGGCAGGGTCTGAAATGGCCATCTCTTAAAGGAATTCACCGCCTCACCCTGAAAAACCAAATCAAAACAAAATGAAACAGGAAGCCTAAGCAAAACACATCTGTGGGCACCAAGTATCCCTCAGGCCATCAAAATGCAATTCCTGATCTGGTCTACACCCTCATTTCATAGATGGAGAGACCGAGTCCCGGGGGAAATGTTGCTTGTTTCTGGGACAGGACTAGAAGCCCTGATTGGCAACCCCACAAAGCCTACCTCATTATTTGTTGGGGGCAGGCAGGGGATACCGCGAGATTTCTAAGTCCCAAACCTTCAGTTATGTTAACACCGAGCCCACCTTTACCAGGGCTCCCTGGGAAAGGCTGAGTCGCCCATCATGGGAAGGGCTCAAATACAGGTTGGATGGCCTTTGTGGCTCAGTTCCTCCATCTGTAACCTGGAGATGAAGCTTCCCAATTTGTCTACTTTATGTCATGAGACGTTTCTTAACGAGGTCTTAAGGGGGATAGGGCTCTACAGATGAGGCCGTTGTGTGGATGAAATAAGCTAATTATGGAAAGCCCTGGGAACAGTGCCTGACACAGAGTTAAGCGCTCATTACATATTAGTTTTCACTGTAGTGTTGTTGTGTTAATATTATTGTTTGATGCGGTCTAAAACACTATTGGTAAAATGAAAACGTTACCCAGAAGCCTAACTAATAGCAAATGATTCAAAACAAGCTTAGTATGTGATCCACACAGCATACCAAGAAAAATTACATGGAGAGAAATTACACAGCACAGCCAGGAAAACAGAATAATGAAAACCAAGCAGTAATGCTATCCAGGGTAAACCTATTCACCAGCCAGGAAGATAAGAATTGAGCAAATTTGTTCCCAAGAAAGATATGGCAGAGAGCTTTCTCTGAAAAAGAAAAATTGAACAATCTGCATTCTAAGACCTCTTAGGAAAGAAAATTTCCTTTAGTAAATACTTCATATTCAAAATGATCATGAGCCACAAAAGGCATTTTTCCTCAAGTGAACTGAGATACAAAGTTTCTCGTAAATCAAAATTTTTCCAAAAACAAAACAAAAACAAAAACGTGGAGCAAGTTCATTGTAAGCTATTAAAATCAACATACTTTTTTAGCTATCTGAAGCTTTTTGTCTGAGGTTGGGTTTCTGCTGCAGGAAGTTTACCAGGCAGTGTGAACTTCTGTACCTTTGGGTTCTTTCTTCCACATCTGCCGTAGCAGTTCGGCTATTCCTACTTCGCTGAATGCACACCCTTGCTTTCCTCTAAGCTTCCAAGATCTGTCCTACTAGCATGTTGGCAGCTTCTCCAGGGGTCCTTGTCAGGGTGTCAAGCACAGTGGATGTCTGTAGGAGAAGTGCTTTCACACCAACAGACTCTCCCTCGTCCAGTCTTATGCCCCCTCTCTGTGTCAGCTCCCTCAGGATCCAGCCCCATCATTCTTTCCTCCTGGGGACAATCACCTTCATCCCTTAGCACGCCCTGTACTTCCGCAGCTGGGTTGTGTTAGGACATGGCCCCTGATGTTTGTCTGGTGCCAGGAGGGGAGGTGGGGGCATATCCTGAGGGGGATACACATCGCCTTGAAAGGCTGAGCCTTCTGCATGGTCTCCCAGCTGGCCTCTAAGCAAAGGGGTAGGCCACAGCTGCAGCGTCAGGGGGTTTCGAGGGGTCTGGGGCTTCAAGACTTTCAACTGCATCTGCCCAGATGACCCCATCTCAGTCCTCAGGGTCCCACTCCTTCCATCTCAGGTCTTGAGTTGACACAGCGGATTTGCTGGGGCTGAGAATTCACTCTGCTCTGAAGCATCGGGGCTACTCCCACAGTGAAGTCCTGGGCCTGACTTTTCCTGCCTCTGGATGCAGAAGATGAGTCTCTTTATAAACTGTTTTGAAGGCACTCTGAATTTCACACTTTGCTTTTTATAGTCTTTCTCCTAGGCATCAGTGGCACTCATTAAAAAGCATCTCATTTCACTGGGATCATTCATTTCATTATAATGTAATATTACCTCATGCCCTTGACCTCTCAAAAGCTGAGCTATTGGCCCTGCCAGGACACCCCACCCCACCCCAGCCCCATTCACCAGGGACAAGCTTTCGCAGCTGCCCCACCACAGCACACCAGGGCCATCAGAGCACCACGCCGCCAGCGACACAGCCTCAGGCCAGCCAACTGGTGGGGGACTGAGGGCCAAGGTCCAATTTTAGAGTCTTCTTCCCTGGACCACTCCTGATCCCAGCTGTTCCTCGGGAAACAGGCTCTGAGACTCAGACGTCCAGGCAAGAAGTTTCCTGGGGAGCCCTAGGGCCCAACGTCGTGGGGAAGGAAGGTTGAGGACTCTGAACAGGGATGTGGCTGCAACAAAGGCCTTAGACGATTCCACAGGCGCTCTGAAGCTGGGACGGCCCTTCAGAGTCATCCTGCCTTGAGGTGACAGGGCCTGAGCCTTGATACTGTCCCGTCAATCAGTCGTTTGATGTGGCTGCCCTGGAGAGCAGTGTGACTTTGGGTGAGACATCTCTCTTTAACTAAGGACGGTTCCCAGACAGGGACTTGACTGAGGGCTAAGGACGGCCACCTCCCCAAGCAGCTGAGTGACGAGTTGGCCCTTGGGGGCCCCCTAGAGGCGCACACATGTGGCACCTCCTTCATTTGTTAATGCAGACGGCCCCTCATGACCTCCCTCCACCCAGGCGGGTCCCTCCTCGCTGCAGCCAGTGACCTTTCCAAAATGCAGATTTGATCCCAAGATTGTCATCCTGCCTAAAACCATTTCACGGCCTCCCAGTGCCCTCAAAATACAGTCCAGCGAGAGAGAGGCATGGACATATATACACTACCAAATGTAAGGTAGATAGCTAGTGGGAAGCAGCCGCATAGCACAGGGAGATCAGGTCGGTGTTTTGTGACCGCCTGGAGGGGTGGGATAGGGAGGGTGGGAGGGTGGGAGACGCAAGAAGGAGGAGATGTGGGAACATATGTATGTGTATAACTGATTCACTTTGTTATAAAGCAGAAACTAACACACCATTGTAAAGCAATTATACCCCAATAAAGATGTTTAAAAAAAAAATATATATATATATATATATATACAGTCCAGTTGCCTTAACATGGCTCAGAAGACTGCATGATCTGAATTCTGCATGATCTGACTTCTGCCTCATCTTTGGACATGTCCCTTGAATGTTCTGTTTCTGACCTTAGGAAGGTCTTTTAATGTCATGGCTGCACCAGGCCTGTGCATGTGTGTGTGTGTGCGTGTGCGTGTGTGTGCGTGTGCGTGTGCATGTGTGTGTGTGTAAAATACCCTTTCTGCCCTCACCTCCTCCCTCCTCATAACACCTCCCTCAAGCACCTTTTACCTGCTAACACTTCCTCTCCACTCTCTACTTCTCACCCTCTCTAGAAGTCTTCCCTGATGCCCCCGTGTAAGCTGTGTGTTCCCCTTCTGTGCCTCTCATCCTCCTGCCTTTGTCCATCAACCATGCTGTTCATACACTGCTCTAATTGTTTACTGCGCGGCCTCCCTGGAAGGACCATGATCTTCACTGTCATATCTATCACTGTATTTCCAGCTCCTCCTCACGGGGTGCCCTGCTCAGTCTCCTAAGTGAAGGAGTGAACGTATATGTGAATATACGTTCAGTGGAGAAAGAAAAGACACATATAAACTACTGCAGGCAATCACACTTTTGGTCAAACAGGCTTAGAGAGAGAGTGGGACTGGTTCTCAGTGCAGATTCTCTCTGAGCTCAAAGGAGAGTGGTATCTGTCAAGCACGGGAGGAAGGCGAACTCACCCAGCAGAAATGGGATTCAACACTGACCTTTACAGAAGTGCTCAGTGCCACTTTGGATGCAGGAACTCAGGGCAGAAAGGCCATAGATCTGGAGGGAATCTCAAAGAAGGCCAACCAAACAGTCAGGGAGTTGATGTGATTCCTGCAGAAAGAGAGACTAAACAAGTTAGGAACCTGGCTTAGAAGGTTTAGGCCAAAGGGCAGGTGGAAGTCTCTGAAGTAATGCAGGATGTGTGCACAGACCGAGGCATGGAGGCTGCAACACTGGAATCAGAGGTGTCCCCGAGGCCTAGATGACATGAACGTAAGAACATAGGAAACACTTTACAAGGCAGGAAGCAGGCATGTGGACGAAGGCAAAAATGAGCACATCCATCACTTTGAGAGGACCTGGGTAGTCACATCACTTCCTCGCCTCTTCAACAAAGGTGGGGGGGGCACTAAACATAGGGATCACCTTTTTCTGGCTGGAGTTGCTCCTCAGAATAGCCCCACACAGCCTCAGAGGCATCCAGAGTAGGTATCTAAGTGGCGTTTGCTAACAGGTCCTTCAGTTACTAAAAGGACATAAATAATTTGGCAAAATACCTTGGCCTTTAGTAAAAAAAATAAAGAAACTCAAGGTGGGGTCTTTGAGAGAGCTGAACCCCTGTAATGTGATCTAACCTCTCTGGACAGCCAACTATTATCTTGAAGTAAAAAATCTATTCCTCTGTGCCCCAGTTTCCTTCCCTGTAAAACTGGATTGTCATAAGGATTAAATAACTTTTATGTGAAGTGCTTAGAACCATACTTGGCACACAGTAATTACTCAATAAATATATGCTATTATTCATATTATTTTAGAAGCAGCAGTATGGCATCGTGGAAAAGGCATGCCATTTCTAGAAATGTGGCTTCTAATGCTGGCTCCACAACTTACTAATTATGGGATCTTGTACAGCCATTTACAAACTCTTTGGCTTCCTCATCTCTAAGAAAGAAAGTACCCCCCGGCAGGGTTGTTATGGGTATCAAATGGCAAAACAGCTAAGAAAATTCTGCATATGTTTTAAAGTGCTGTGAGTTAGAAGAGGGGTGTGTGTGTGTGTGTGCGCATACATGCATGTGCGTGTGTGTTCCTTTCAGCAGTTTTTGTTGTGTGTCTGTGTCTTTTAAGAATGATAACTTGAGACTGGGAGTGATGCCTGGTGGGTGTTTTATGAGGGGGGGATAAGTAGGTAGAGATGCCAAACTGACGTGGACAAGCCCATGCACAGATCCCTGGAGGCAGCCTTTCCACCTCCCTCTATGGCGTAAGGGTGTAGAAATCCATTGAAAGAGCAGGGATATCACCTCTCTTGTCTGTGGCCATTCCCAGCCTCTCAGGCCCTGACCCCATGGAGGACAACAGCTATGCCCTGCTATGGCCATCTCAGAATGTGCCTCTGGTCTGGCGGAGGTGGAATCCTTTTCTTACACCAGGGTGCCAGATGCTAAGCCAATAGAAAACCACATGTTTCGATGTGCTCACTCTTATTTGGGGTGTTTGTGTTATCTCTTGACAACAGACTTTCGGATCTGAATTGCTTCCACGACATTAACAGGGTATTTGGTTCGCGATGTTTACAGTGTTGCAACACAGTAATGGACAACCTCCAAAGCCATGCATTGCCATGAATGTATGGAATCCTCTTCTGAACCCATGTCCACTCTCTGCCCTTCTCTTACTATATTTGCCTGGTATCCCCTATAAACTGTGAACTTGAATCTTTCCAGATACTGTTAAATATGTTAACAATGAGAAGTAGATAAGAGAAGGCTTTCAAACCTTGAAGCTGTGTTTCAGATATAGTTACAGATAGAGATATAAGCCATTAGGCCTTTTCCCAAAAGGCCATGTGTAGAATGAAAAATCCATCTCACTACGGATGAAAGAAAAATAAGAATTCTTTTTTGACAGAATATTGGTATAATAAAGGGCAAACTGAACGCTGAACATGTACAAGTCCTTGGCATTTATGAGCCACGTTTTGGTCGATGATATCACTTTATTAGACCTCTTCATTTTTGTTGCTACCACTACTACTACTAGTACTAGTATTACTAGTCTAGTATTACTACTACTATTACTACTAATACTAATAATAATTAGTGAGTGGTGTTCTTTACCAGGTACCATGCCCTCCACTTAAGAAACAGAGAGTATTTCGTTTAATCCTCAAAACAACCCGATGAGAAGATATTAATTAGTTCCATCTTACAGGAGAGGAAATTAAATCTAAGCAGTTAGGTACTTGGCTCCAAGTTACAGACTGGTAGTGATGCAGCCAGGGTTTGAACACAGGTTGTTTAATCTGAAGCCTGAATTCTTCAACTCTATACAAAGCCACTGCTGGCTGTGGGCTTTCTTTTTCAGCATCACATTCACAATTTAACACAGTTATTCTTCACATTATGAGAAACACTGGCTACATGAAGACAGAAAACAACAGAATCCCCTGCAAAGTAGATGTGAGGCCAGCTTCACCGTGAGCTTAATTCACGCTCTTGCCTTAACAAAATGCATAGTGTTATTGACTTTCAGAATAAAGTGTGTGTATTCCTCATTCACTTGGGTATTAGCCAATGGATTTCAACCATTCTTTAGTCTATCCTTATGCTAGGTGGATTTCTAGGCTGGTAACAATTTTTTTCCTCAGAATTTTGAAGGCATTGCTCCACTTCCTTGTAGAGAACGGCCACCTGGTTGTTCAGGGTGGGGAAGGGAATCTGAGCACCCAGAGCTTCTTGTGCAGACTTGCGGCCAGGCTTCCAGTTTCTAGCATCACCTTCATACCCACGTGCAGAAGTACCTGGGCCCCCAATTCCGCAGCCTGAGGTTTTGTACCGGAAGGCAGCCAAGTCTGGGGCCTTTCTCCAATGTCCAGTTTTCACTTCTCTGGTTTCCTAAGACAGTTGCAGCTCCCCCATCTGCTTTCCAGTCCGGAGATTTTATTGTTCTCGTCTCCTTTGCTGTTCTCTTATCCTTGCAGCTGATGTCCTTTTTAGTCCCTCTGCTACCATTTTAAGTGAGGTTGCAGGAGGATATTTAATCCACCAGGTTTTACTGAACTCTCATGATGTAGATTAAGTGAATAAAGCACACGACAGGAAAAAAAACACAAGGATGTCTATTTTCTGTATATGACAAAGAAAGAAAAAAGAAAACCATGATGTATGAATTCATCTATTTGTACATGCTTGTATGTGTATTTTAATACACGGTATGGAAGGATGTACTCCCCATCATTGACACTAATTACTACTTATATCAGGGGAATTGTGTTAGAGAGGAGGGGGAGGGGAAACACTATTATTTTATAATTTACTTACCCCTGAGTTGTCTGAATTATTACAAAGAGCAAGTATTACTTGGGAAGTTTTTAAAATATTGAAAATATATTTGCTTCACACAAAGTGACTTTTTATTCACAGTGACCTGTGTGATCCACCCAGGGGATGGTGGGCATGGGTTTCAGGGAAAAAATAGACCTAACTCCCAGATGTTGTCTCAGATTCAGGCTGGATGTACACAAAGCCAGCAAGATCCAAATACTCAAGTACCTGAGGTTTGGACTGTGGCCTGTTTTTAACCTGATATTTGATGGTATATAAAGGTAGGGTTCTCAGCCCTGACTGCACATTAGACTTGCCTGGAATGTGTAAGAATATGAGCAGCAGAAACAATGACAAAATCCCTCACTGCCCCACCCTCAGATTAATTAAATCCCCAGGTGATTCTAATGTACAGGCAGGGTTGAGACTCATTTATGCAGATATGATTTTAATCCATTTAAAAAATCAGTTAAACCAGCTCTCTGATGTCACTCAGATCTTAAAAACAGGTTGAGTTACTAAACGTTTAAAGTTCTTCAACTTTCTGACATCATATAGCACAATATCATGGAAGTTTTTAGTCTGTGCCTTAAAATATGGCCTTTGCTAGAACCCCAGTGATCAACTTAACAGTATGCCTTACACCATTTCCAAGCTGGATGCTCTCTCATGGGCCTTAGCGATAATACAACTCTTCATTCTACAGATGAGGGAATGTCACCCAGAGGTATTCTTTCACAGATTTACTGTATTGGGGTGGGTAGGGAGGGAAGAGAGAGAGGCAAAAAGAATGTGTGTATGTAAGAATGTGTTGGGGGGAGAGAGGGAGGGAGAAAGAGAAGGAAGGAGGGAAAGTGAATGGTACAAAAGACTCATATTAGTTTCACAATTTTATGTAACTGTTTTTTTCTGTATTATGTCAGGAGGTTCTCTAAGGATCGGTTTTACTAACCTTGAAAAAAATCAGTCAAGGTCCAAATGAATTGCTCATCTCTTGCTTCCTTGTGGATTTGTACTAACTCAAGTCCTGGCCTTGGCCTCTTGCAGAAAGCAAAGAATAATTTTTTTAAAAAATTTCTGTATCTTTACCCAATGTGTTTCTCTAAGAGGTGGTGTTTTCTTCTTTGTGGCTTTACTGAGAGTATTTTGTTTCAGAGAGTAAACCTCTTGACTTAACCTGCAATGTCCCAGAACAAATGGTGTGCTGTGTGAAGAGGCTGCCAGCTTATATCTGAGAACCATGGAAGGCTTGACTATTGTGTTTTCCTTATTGAGGTCGAAGTGAGTAATAAGACAAGATGATTCACAGCAGGAAATAGGTTACTCATGTCATAGGCCAGGACTATTAGTTCAGGAGGGAGGAAGGAAAGTAACGTTCACTGGATGAAAATTTATTCTTTGGTTTTCCTCCATTAAAATCACATTACATTTCCATGCTAGGCCATTACAAATGTCGTATCATGTGATATGTTATCTCAAATGCACATTTATGGCTTCTCAGGTGTATCTGTTAACCTTTATGTACAGTTATATTGCATTATTTAGATTTACATACTCCCATATGCATAGAAGTGTGATCTCATGCACATGATCTCATGTTTATTCATGTTACATCAGATGTACACATGATCATTGGCTTATGCTCTTTCTCCCATTTTTTATTATGCTTTACTGAGGTATAACTGACATGAAATAAACTTCACATATTTAAAGCGTGCAATTTGGTTTTTACATATGTATACACCCATGAAACCATCACCACAATTGAGATAATGAATATATCCATCATTTCCAGAAGTCTCCTTTTGGCCATGTGTAATCCCTCCCAGCCCCTTTCCAGTACCCTATTCCCCTTGCTTATCTGCTTTAATTTTGCACATTGTAGAATTTTATATAAATGGAATCATGAGTATTACTCTTCTTTCTCTGGCTCCTTTCAGTCAGCATAATTAGTCTGAGATTCACCCATACTGTTGCATATACTGATAGCTCATTCCATCTTATTGCTGAGTATTTACCACAAGCTACTTATCCATCCATTTATTGATCAACATTTGGATTGTTTCCACTTTCTGGCTATTGAAAATTAAGCTGCTATAAACATTCATGTACAAGTTTTTGTATTAACATAGCTTTAATGTCTCTTTGGTAAATTCCTTGCAGTAGAATGGCTGGATCACACGTTCAGCAAATGTTTACCTTTTTAGGAAACAAACTTTTCCACAGAGGTTGTACCATTTTATACTCTACAGAGGTGTATGAGAGTTCAGGCTGCTCCACATCTTTGCCAATACTAGGTGGGGTGAGTCTTTTTTTATTTTAGACATTCTAGTGGGTGTGTAGTGGGATCTCGTGGTTTAAACGTGCATTTCCTCAATGACTGATGGATGTTGTACATCTTTTCATATGTTTATTAGTCATCTATATATCTTTGGTGAAGCTTCTGTTTAAATCTTTCGCCACTTATTCGTTGGGTTGGTTCTTAAGATTAAGTTTTAACACTTCTTTACATATTCTGATACAAGTGGTTGGTCAGATCTATAATGTGAAAATATTTTCCCCATATGGCTTAAAAAAATTCATTAAGTAGTGCCTTTAAAAGAGCAAAAGTTCTTAATTTGTGTGAAATCTAATGTATTACTCTTAAAAAATGGATTGTGCTGTTGGTGTTATATCTAAGCAATCTTTGCCTAACCCAAGGTCACAAAGATTTTTCTGTTTCTTCTAGAAGTTTTTATAGCTTTAGGCTTTATATTTAGATTTATAATCCATTTTTAATATTATGTGGGATATGGACCAAAGTTTTTTTTGTTGTTTTTTTTTTTTGCATGGTAATCAAAAGGAATTTTTTTTAAAACCTTTCCTTTCTCCACTGGACTTTCCACCTTTGTCAAAAAATCAATTGACTACTGGGACTTCCCTGGTGGCACAGTGGTTAGGAATCCATCTGCCAATGCAGGGTACACAAGTTCAATCCCTGATCCGGGAAGATCCCATGCCTTGGAGCAACTAGGCCAGTGGGCTGCAACTACTGAGCCTGCGCTCTACAGCCTGTGAGCCACAACTACTGAGCCCATGTGCCACAACTACTGAAGCCCTCGCGCCTAGAGTCCGTGCTCCGGCAACAAGAGAAGCCACCACAATGAGAGGCCCATGCACCGCACTGAAGGGTAGCCCGCACTCGCCGCAACTAGAGAAAGCCCATGCCCAGCAACAAAGACCCAACACAGCCAAAAATAAATAAATTAATAAATTAATTTTAAAAAATCAATTGACAGGCTTCCCTGGTGGCGCAGTGGTTGAGAGTCCGCCTGCCGATGCAGGGGACACGGGTTCGTGCCCTGGTCTGGGAAGATCCCACATGCCGCGGAGCGGCTGGGCCCATGAGCCATGGCCGCTGAGCCTGCACGTCTGGAGCCTGTGCTCCGCAACGGGAGAGGCCACAACAGTGAGAGGCCCGCGTACCGCAAAAAAATAAATAAATAAATCAATTGACTATATATGTGGGGTCTACTTCTGGACTCTATTCTGTTCCACTGATCTATTTACCTAGCACTACTCCAAAACCACATTATCCTGATTGCTTGCAGCTTTAAAATAAGAACTTAGGTAATGTAATTCCTCTAACTTTGTTCTTTTTTTCTAAAGTGTTTTGGCTGTTATAGGTCCTTTGAATCTCATATGAATTTTCGAAGTATTGATAGATTATCGGTTTATACAAAATACCTTGTTAGAATTTTGATTAGGATTGCACTGAATCTACAGGTCAAACCTGGGAGAACTGACATCTTAACAATGGTGAGTCTCCTAGTCCACAAACATGGCATATTTCTCCATTTACTTAGGTCTTCTTTAATTTTTTCTCAGCAATATTTTGTAGTTTTTAGTGTACTAGTCTTGTACATCTTTTGATAGATATTCCTAAATGTTCCATATTTTTGGTGCTCTTATAAATTAAAAATTTTTAATTCCTAATTGCTGCTAGTATACAGAAATACTACAGGTTGGTGTATGTTGATCTTGAATCCTAAAATCTTCTTAAACTCACTTATTAGTTCTAACAGCTTTTTTGTAGATTCCATAGGATTTTCTCCACAGACAATCAGGTAGTCTATGTAGTTACCGTTTCTGGTGTCCATTATTCCTTCATTTATATCCATATATCCACCTGGTATAATTTTTCTTATGCCTAAAGATCTCCTTTAATATTTCTTATACTGAGGTCCGCTGGTGATAATTATTTGTGGCTCTGAATATCTGAAGAAGTCTATATTTTTCTTTAATTTTTGAAAGCTATCTTCATTGGGTTATAGAATTCTAGACTGACAGATTTTCTTTCAGTTACTTAAAGATGTTCTAGATATTTTAAAGATTTTCCTCTTTATCACTGGTTTTAAGAAATTTGATTATGATGTGTCTTGGTGTAATTTTATTCATGTTTATTGCGCCTGGGATTCTTAGCTTCTTGGATCTATGAGTTTATAGTTTTCATCAGTTTTGGAAACTTTTAGGGTATTATGTCTTCAAACATTTTTTTCTGCCCCCTTTCTTTCTCCTCTCCTTCAGGGACTCCAATGACCTCACTGGCTTATTTTAGATTACCCAAAAGACAAACAACTGTAGTCCACAGATAAGACACAGTGAAGGCAATACAATTGGTCTTCGATACATCCTTGCAGAAGAGACGGAGAGAGAAATAATAAAGGTGAGGTGGGGAACATGCTGGATGAAAAGTCAGAAGTTCCTTGTTCAAACTGCACCAAAATTAATTATATCGCTTCAGGTTAGACCCTTTATCTTTCTGGATTTCAATATTCTCAACCCTGAAATCTGAGAGTTGTTCTAAATGACACCCAAGGTTCCCTCCAACTTATACCTTTTTTGATTCTGGGTAAATTTTGAGGAGAGGAAAGGGAGGAAAAGGACTGCAATCTCATATCTTCATCCATTCATCTTCTCCCCTATTAGTGTAACTAGTTTGAACAATCTGAGCTCAACAGAATTAGGGAACTAGCGTATTTGCACCACTCGTCTCACTGAAAACAACTAAAAGCAGTTTTTAAAAATTCCTTTGGTAGGGAGGGATATATTAGGAGTTTGAGATTAACAAATACACATTACTATATATAAAATAGATAAACATGGGGAACAATATTCAGTATCTTGTAATAACCTATAATGGAAAAGAGTCTGAAGTTTATATATATATATTTATACTTTATATTGATATATATAACTAATATATATTATATATAATATAATATATATATTAAACTAAATCACTTTGCTGTACACTGGAATCTAACATAACATTGTAAACCGCTATACTTCAATTTTAAAAAAATTCCTTTAAAACATTAAAGAGCCTGACAAGATAGTATGAAATTACTAGGGAAATCAGAAACTTAAGAGAAATATGCAGAATACTGAGGCCATACTTGTCCATCCAGGGATTTATTGTTGCCCTAAGTCCCTAAAAATAGGGGTGTTCCAGTGACTGGTAATTTGATGACATAATTTACCTTCACCCAATTTATGGCATAGTGACCGAAAGAACAGGATCCATTTCCACAATGAATCCCTTATTTAGAATTAGTCATGTTCACACTGATGAAAGAAATTAAAGATGATACAAAGAGATGGAGAGATATACCATGTTCTTGGATTGGAAGAATCAACATTGTGAAAATGACTCTACTACCCAAAGCAATCTACAGATTCAATGCAATCCCTATCAAACTACCACAGGTATTTTTCACAGAACTAGAACAAAAAATTTCACAATTTGTATGGAAACACAAAAGACCCTGAATACCAAAGCAATCTTGAGAACGAAAAACGGAGCTGGAGGAATCAGGCTCCCTGACTTCAGACTATACTACAAAGCTACAGTAATCAAGACAGTATGGTACTGGCACAAAAACAGAAAGATAGATCAATGGAACAGGACAGAAAGCCCAGAGATAAACCCACACACATATGGTCACCTTATCTTTGATAAAGGAGGCAGGAATGTACAGTGGAGAAAGGACAGCCTCTTCAATAAGTGGTGCTGGGAAAACTGGACAGGTACGTGTACAAGTATGAGATTAGATCACTCCCTAACACCATACACAAAAATAAGCTCAAAATGGATTAAAGACCTAAATGTAAGGCCAGAAACTATCAAACTCTTAGAGGAAAACATAGGCAGAACACTCTATGACATAAATCACAGCAAGATCCTTTTTGACCCACCTCCTAGAGAAATGGAAATAAAAACAAAAATAAACAAATGGGACCTAATGAAACTTCAAAGCTTTTGTACAGCAAAGGAAACCATAAACAAGACCAAAAGACAACCCTCAGAATGGGAGAAAATATTTGCAAATGAAGCAACTGAAAAAGGATTAATCTCCAAAATTTATAAGCAGCTCAAGCAGCTCAATAACAAAAAAAAAACAACCCCATCCAAAAATGGGCAGAAGACCTAAATAGACATTTCTCCAAAGAAGATATACAGACTGCCAACAAACACATGAAAGAATGTTCAACATCATTAATCATTAGAGAAATGCAAATCAAAACTACAATGAGATATCATCTCACACCAGTCAGAATGGCCATCATAAAAAAATCTAGAAACAATAAATGCTGGAGAGGGTGTGGAGAAAAGGGAACCCTCTTGCACTGTTGGTGGGAATGTAAATTGATACATCCACTGTGGAGAACAGTATGGAGGTTCCTTAAAAAACTAAAAATAGAACTACCATATGACCCAGCAATCCCACTACTGGGCATATACCCTGAGAAAAACATGATTCAAAAAGAGTCGTGTACCAAAATGTTCATTGCAGCTCTATTTACAATAGCCCGGAGATGGAAACAACCTAAATGCCCATCATCGGATTAATGGATAAAGAAGATGTGGCACATATATACAATGGAATATTACTCAGCCATAAAAAGAAATGAAATTGAGCTATTTGTAATGAGGTGGATGGACCTAGAGTCTGTCATACAGAGTGAAGTAAGTCAGAAACAGAAAGACAAATACTGTATGCTAACACATATATATGGAATTTAAGAAAAAAAAATGTCATGAAGAGCCTAGGGGTAAGACAGGAATAAAGACACAGACCTACTAGAGAATGGGCTTGAGGATATGGGGAGGGGGAAGGGTAAGCTGTGACAAAGCGAGAAAGAGGCATGGACATATATACACTCCCAAACGTAAGGTAGATAGCTAGTGGGAAGCAGCCGCATAGCACAGGGAGATCCGCTCGGTGCTTTGTGACCACCTAGAGGGGTGGGAGGGAGGGAGACGCAAGAGGGAAGAGATATGGGAACATATGTATATATACAACTGATTCACTTTGTTATAAAGCAGAAACTAACACACCATTGTAAAGCAATTATACTCCAATAAAGACTAAAAAAAAAAAGAATAAAAAAAGAATTAGTCATGTTCAAAGATTAGGATGTTCAGTCTGGAATAAAAACTGGCATTATATGAGAGGGCACTGGTTGAGCTTTTAGATCATTAAACTACTTGACATTACCTCCAAGTTCTTATTTTACAGCCAGAAAATTTTAAACCATATTCCCTAGTCCTTCTACAGGTACTAGAAAAGATGTGAAATTTCACTGGTCAGGCTCTCCCCCTCATTCTGCTGCTTACTTTCCTGGTTGCTTTTCATTTCTTTCACCAGTAAGGCATGTTGTGAAACTGCGTTTCAATATCATTCTTTTCCAATCTGTCAGCTCAGATACTGATCACAAAACAGGTCAATGCGCTAGCTCTTAACAAAGCCATTTGTTTCAGATTTGTCAAAATAGCCTTCTAAAGGCATGTGCTTATAATGATGATTGATGATTCAACAAAACTTTAGGGGGGTCACTTTTAATTTGGGCTAAGAGGACAAACAATCCTTTTTGTATCTCAGCTATCAATGTTGGTGCATGGGGTTAGGAGGATCATAGAACTAACTCCTGTTCAGCTCAAGTCAACCCACAGATTGTGCTTACGGTAAACATTATAGCTCTAGAATAATGGCAACCAGGGTACAAGCAATACTGGAGGTAAGTGAATGCTCTCATCCTTTTGCTTTGTATTTGCAAAATTCCATTTGCAATGTCTATGTGTCTGTGTAGCTTGGGTGGTGGCTGAGGTTCCATAAGGAGTGTTAATTGCAATCATGTAGAGAGAATAGCTGAGGTTTATTCCACTGGAAAAGGCTTTTCAGGCCTATTCTGGTTTTGAATCCTTCTCTCCAAAGGAGGCCCTTTCAAGGTTTTCATTCTCTGGGGTGAGGCCATTCCTCCATTCTCTAATTCCCTAAGAGGAAATCAAAATTAAGAGAGCTTCTATTGCTCTAGTTTTTCCTGGACTTACAAATCTCCACTGTGTAATTAAAACTGCAACACGGTAGTCTTGCCTAAAGATTTCAGAAGCAAATTAGGCCATCGGTAACCTTCTGTCTCAAGAAGTTAGGAGTCTTTCACTCTAAACTAGTATACTACCTATTCATGGAGATATTTGGTGAAGCATACAGACCCTCTACACAACAACACACCTTTCACAACAAATATGCATTGTGCACTTATGATGTACCAGGCACTATTCCAGTGCTGGAGACACAGAAGTAAACAAAAACAGTCTTTATCCTTTATCATTATCAATTGAGATAATATTTCCTGGCCAGTTTACTCTATAAGCAAAAACTTCAGCAAGATTTTAAGCATCATGAATTGCATTTATGTAGTATTTGAGGATTAATATTGATTTCAACTGCAAATCTCCCCACCCCACCACCCACCCCTGCCATAGCCCTCAGCAAAGACACATTCTTTATACTTCCTGGCCTAGGCTGTTTTCAAATCAGGACTCATGATACTGCTTATTTGTTTAAAAATAAAGATTAAACATCAAAACGTTAGCTGCAATTTCAAGTAACATACTAAATACATATTTATTTTGTTATGAGGTTTGGAAATTGAGAGAATTCTTTTTAGTGCCAATATGGCAAAGAAAAATATGAAATACAGTAAGAAGAATGAAGTCTAAGCTTTGACCTAAAATATCACACATTGACTCAGATTCTTCTGCTTTCACATGTCATGAGAGGTTTTTAGTCTTTTTTTTTTTATCATTAAATTGACCCTATCTGTCAAATCCAAAGACTCAAGGCTGCAGTACAGCATTATGCCTTTGTTCTCATAACCCTTTTACTACTTTATGTAGTTTTCAGGAAGCAAGACTTAAAAACCAATCATAACACAGTATCTCTTTCCACAAAAGATTTTTCCTTCATCCTAAGGGTTTTTAAATATTTCTTAATAAATCTCAGCTGGGATTCATTTGAGTTGGGGGGTGAAATAAAGATTGTTGGGGCTTCCCTGGTGGCGCTAGTGGTTGAGAACTTGCCTGCCAATGCAGGGAACACGGGTTCGAGCCCTGGTCTGGGAAGATCCCACATGCCGCGGAGCGACTGGGCCCGTGAGCCACAACTACTGAGCCTGCGCGTCTGGAGCCTGTGCTCCGCAACAAGAGAGGCCGAGACAGTGAAAGGCCCGCGCACCGCGCACCGCGATGAAGAGTGGACCCCGCTCACCGCAACTAGAGAAAGCCCTCGCACAGAAACGACGACCCAACACTGCCAAAAATAAATAAATAAATTTATAAAAAAAAAAAAAAAAAAAAAGATTGTTTAACTGGCTCTTGTTGAAGAGGAAAAAGAATTGGTTGGAGAGTTCATTTATTTAGGTTGCTTAAGTTTCAGGGAAATGTCCTCTATCCCCTTCCACCCAGAAGGGCTGTTCATTAGCTGGACTGAATCACGGAGCAAAAGAAGAAAGAGTCTGGGTGGAGTAAGCTGCCATCTCTGCAACAAAAGCAGCGATGTACATGAAGGGTTTAATTCGCTTCGTGTGGTCTAGGGCTGAGTGGAGATGGCAATGGGACATCTGGAACACACACGAGCATACTTTCCTGATGGAAGCTGGTAATAGTGCAATTCCTCTCTGATTAGCAATCTAAAATATGCAGTCTCTCTGCACCTTTTTTTCAGCGAAGGAAGAGGCTGTCCCAGGTATGAACATCAGGATTCTAGGGGGAATAACTGATTCAGCTGAGATGAAAGAGCCAATAAAAACTTTAGCACGAAGCTCAAGGATGTACTGAACCTAAAGTGTTGAGAATAAACGTCATTGCAGAACTTATTTTTTCTCTGACCCTCGAACTTCAATTGCTCTTAGGGCTCAGAACCTCTGACAGTGCTAGGATAGAGTTTCATTCTTTTGTAATTTCACATTAACCCCCAGAAGGAAAAAGAGTCGCTAACCCTCCCCCCACCATTTCTGTGACACTTCCATCTGGGTATCCAGATGGGAGAATTTCAGAAAGTCTGGAATGTGTAGACATTTCAGACACAAAGTCTTTCTTTTGCTCAGTTAAAAACTGAACATTGTTACTACTCACACTTTGTTCATTCTTGAAAGTAGCTATTGTGGTCACCTGGCCAAAATAACGACCCTGTCTTTCCTTATGGATGCTAGGTGCGTGATAGCTACTGGAAATAAGATAAATTTGTCTTAAGGTATCCTTGGAAACAGAGAACAGACTTGGAACAGAGGACTAAAAGTCAGAGATTAATAACTACATCTCTTGTTTTCCTCCCAGTGGTTTTAACCTTCCCTTCTCTTGCCTGCTCCTTTAGATGCCCCACACCTCCTATCTTCTATGCCTTTCATTATCCTTTTCAAGGGCTAATTCTCAACTTCTCCCTGAAAATGTTCCCTGCCATTCTTACACAGTGACTTTCTTCCTGCAAAAACACAGATCGTGTACTGAGCAAAATCGTCTTTGTTTCTCTTCCATGGCACTATTATTGTTGTGCACAAAGATATCCAACAAGATATTTATTGAAAAGAGAGAGTACATCAGACCTAGATGTGGCCCTTAAGGAGCTCACAGTCCAGTAGAGAAGGTAATTATAATAGAGGCTGAAGTAGTAAGAGAAATAAAGAATGCAAAGACAAACTACTGTCCTTTATAATGTCACTTTAGACTGAGTAAAATCATGTAAACTTTGTGGAGAAGGAAACACGTATGGCAGAGCTGTGAAGGATGAATGAGTTTTATGGTTCCAGAATTGGTAGGAAGGTCAGTACAGATGTAGGAAACAACATGAACTCCAAATCTGAAGGGTGGAAAGTGTGGGTCATGTGTGAAAAACATAGTTTACCTTGACTGGAAGGAAGGGTAGATTAAGAGATGTAGCAGAAAATGGGGTTGAGGGACTTCCGTGGTGGCACAGTGGTTAAGAGTCTGCCTCCCAATGCAGGGGAAACAGGTTCGAGCCCTGATCTGGGAAGATCCCACATGCCACGGAGCAACAAAGCCCGTGCGCCACAGCTACTGAGCCCACGTGCCTAGAGCCCGTGCTCCGCAACAAGGGAAGCCACCGCAATGAGAGGCCCGTGCACCACAACGAAGAACCGCTAGCTGCAACTAGAGAAAGCCTGTGCGCGGCAACGAAGACCCAATGCAGCCAAAAATTAAAATTAATTAATTAGTTTTTAAAAGTCTTATTAAAAAAGTAGAGTTGAACAGTAGATTGGGAGGCAGATGATGGAGACTAAAGAGTTTACAAACATGCATAGGGAAATACTGAGT
Organism: Phocoena phocoena; assembly: GCF_963924675.1. Classification (NCBI taxonomy): domain Eukaryota; kingdom Metazoa; phylum Chordata; class Mammalia; order Artiodactyla; family Phocoenidae; genus Phocoena; species Phocoena phocoena. The sequence continues at coordinate 5,466,089 of NC_089233.1, forward strand.
TTTCCGAGCAGAAGAGTTAAATGATTTAGAGTTGTGCTTCAGGAAAACGGATCTGGCAATAGAATGTAAGTTGAAAGGGAGGTGGCAGAGTTGCAGAGTTTAGTTAGGAGGTAATGGTATAGTTTAGAATAAAAGTAATGAGGTTGTATCAGTGAAGAGAGAGTTGACATATTGTAAAAATAGAATTAGAACTTAGAAACTGACTAGAATTCGAATGGATTTGGAGGGTGGAAGAGGAGACTACAGAGTTTTAAATTTGAATGACTTGGGAAACATTAATACATCAGAAATAGGGGATACAGGATGAAGAAAAGAGGAATGGGGAAGAGAACAATTCATTTAGTTGAGGACATATTGAGTTAGAAGTGTTGGTAGCATATTCTTGAGGTGTCCAGCATGCAATTGGTTTATCATATTCTGGAGCTCTGTATGGATCAGGGAAAGAGTCACTAACATAGAGATCAGAACTAAAAGCACAGTAGAGAGTATACTGAAGGGAGAGAACTATGACAGCTCAACTTTAGACACATGTGCAGGTAATGAAAGAAGATCATGGAAAGAAAGAAAAAATTCTCCCAAAGCAAGAAGAAAATCAGAAGAATACAATATCATAGAAACAAATAATGGAAACGTTTTAATTTAAAAAGGACTTAGCCAACAATGTTGAACGCTTTAAGTTCCAGGAGAAATATATGAAAATGGTCATTGGATCTGGTATGGCAAATTATTAATTTTTAAGGAAGCTGTTTCAGAGGAAGCCAAGCATTTTAAAGGGTTAATGTGTAAGCTAGGGAGTGGTACAGAGAAAAGGGCTCTTGACTGGGAACCAGAGAACCTGAGTTCCAGCTTGGCCCTGCTGTTAAGTGGCCATATGACATTTTGACCTCTCTTAAACTATTTCCCAGTCTTCAAAATTCTATAAAATCTCCTTCAATCTCACTTTCAGAGATTGAAGAAAGCTACCTGTGTGCCTAAACCACACGGAGATATTGAGTTACAGATATATGTCAGTTTTACTGCTTGTAACTTGTGTAAAACTGAAGCGCTTTCTAAGTGTTTCCTAATATAGAGAAATTGAGACTACATTCTAAGAGTATTTCCTCCAAGAAAACCAAGTTGATGAGGGCCCTTCCTTCAGCTCATCCCATCCCCAGTCTACTATCCTTTACTTTTAAAAACTGAGGTAAGACATTATCCTCAGTTTATCCAGTATCTTGTTCTACTGCCTGAAATCAGAGAATGCCACCAAAAGCCCCTTTTTTGTTTGCTGAAATCAGTTGGGTAATATTAATAATCAATCCCCCCAAATCATGGTTTTCCAGCCACATGTGATCATACACTAGTACAGGAACACTTCCTGAAACTCAATGTCTCATACCACATGCTTCCAAAATTAAACCAGAAATATGTTATTTGAGAAGAACCCAGATGCACTGAAGAGAGAACATTTGCTTTATTTAGTGGCCTTATATCTATTGGGATCCCTTGGCAATACAAACTCAGAATCACTGAAATGTTAAGGACTATAAATCTTTTAGTTGGGTCCAGGCACATAGTCTAGAGATTTTAAGTTAGTGTAGATGTAAAACAGTTCATTTTGACTGAATTCTCTGATTAAAGTTAATAAATACAATGCTTTATCTTAAAAAAACAACACAAAGTAGGATAACATTCTCTTGCTGAGACGCCAATAAATTTTCCTTAAGTTCTCATCCCTTCCTTTCCTCCAAAGAGGCTGACCTGTTCTTTCTCAAGAATCCTTTCTTGCCTATTTCATTTCAACTTGATGTCATAGAAAACAAAGGAAAATTTTTAAGTTTGTTTTTTAAAAAATGTATATAATTCATCTCTGAATTCAGTGGTTAAAGAGGGAAGAAAAGGACAATTAGGACCTATTGTGCACCTGCTATATGCCAAACATGTTCACATCCATTACCTCACTCAAGCCAGACAAAATTTTGTAGTAAATTTAGCTTTGAAGTTAGAGATGAGAACTGAGGCTCAGAGAGGTTAAGCTATCCTCTCAAGGTCAAATGGCAAGTTATAAAACTAGAATTGAAACAAGAGCTGTCTGACTCCAAAGCTCAAGCACTTTCTACTCTACCATGCAGTTCATGCTAGTGAAAAATCCACTCTTGAGGGGGGTCTTAGTATTTTAAGCATAAAAGATTATTAGTTAGGAGTCTCTGGAGCCTCCAAATTTTGTTGTATATGCACTGAATCGTACATTAAAAAGACAAAAGGACAAAAACACCACCAACCACACACTCTTAGTTCCCCCCCCCCCCACAAGACTGAAATTCAGAACCGAGGACAGTTCCTGAGTCATGTTTGCAGGAAGTTGTCCTTGGATTCTGTTATTGAGTTCAAACCCCCATTCTTGACTTCCCAAGTGGCACTGAGAAAGAGAGAAGGAAACGTAAAAAAGTATAAGATGGATCCTCTGACACCATGGTGGAAATTAGCACATTTCCCAGAAGACCAAGATAAAAATGCATGTGAGAAGAACCAGAGAACCAAACAGATGGGGCAATAAAATGGAGGTGGAGTGAGCTCATCAGGATTCCCAGCACACGGTTTCCGTCCACAGAGGGCTCTCAGCTAACCTGGGAGCCAGGAGACATAGTGACTGAGTGGGTGGCTACTATGCTGCAGCATAAATTACACTAAGAGATCAGGTGGAGCTGATTCACGGCTACAGATCTGCGTGACTTTTCAAGTGAAGGAGACTCTGTGGGCCCTGGTCTCTGCCACTCACGCGACCATGTTCATGGGTAGCCTGAGTCAGAGAGGCAGGATCCTTCAGGTAGACGAGGTTGCTGTGCTGTCAGTAAATCAAGGGCAAACCTCCACGCTGCCAAGGGCGGATTTCAACCCCAGCTATGGCCTCTCCCTGTGAGAAGGGTTACCAGCTGTATCACAAGCACCCTGCCTTCCCACAGTCACCCTTGGCTGCAGGTGGTTCACAACACACACAGAAATGACAAGGCTCTGGGACATTCATCACACCGAACAGTGATGCTTTCTCAAACTACCAGCTCTTGAGCATCATCAGAAGGGCCTTCGGAGAGTCTAGTCTCATCCCCTTATCTTATACACAAGGGAACTGATGTCCAGAGAGGAGAAATGACTTGCCCCCAAACCATTTAGCTAGTGACAGAGTTGGTATGAGGACTCCTTCCTAAGCCAGCAGACTTTCCACTGCACCAGGAAGACAAAACAAAGTCCTAAATAGCACATACCCTGTCAACTAAACCCTCTAATTATACTGCCTCCAAAGAAAATAACATCTTAAATGCCTGGGTCATTCCATCTGGGCTTTGGCAGTTTCACTGATCACTTCTCATACCGGAAATCTTTTGAGAAATTTACGAGTAAATATTTTGGGATATATGCTTTGTTATTTCTATGTCTTCTTGTACACTGTTTTCTTTATTCAGGAGGAAATTAGAATTCTGGAAATACACTTGATTTATTTAATTATTAAAGGAACAAGCCTCTATTTCAAGCTGTAAATATGAATCTATCAGTCTATGCCAAGAAAGGATATCTGGGAAAATATAGGCATACTGCCCTAATTGTCACATCCAATTAAGATCCACCCAGGTCTATGTGCTAAAAAAAACATTGGACCCCTGAGAGAAAACTGAAAAGTCAAATCCTCATCTGGGTAATTCTCAACACGTCTGGATGCAGAGCACTGTGGAATAATCTAAAATGTGACATTTTACAAAGTGCTTTGCAACCTTGTTACTTCATTATTGCAGTTTGTGTATATGAGGGCTCATTTGAACTTGGGGAGTTTCCAAAGAGTTGAAGTAAGAAGGATGTAGGAGGAACGAGTCTATTCAAGGTCATACTTACAGCCTGAAACTGATACCTCCGGGTGGTGCAGACCAACAGAGACATCAGCCCATTAGCCACCCAACCCCCACTCCACACCTTCTCTACTATAATGAATATTCTTACCTGAACCATCATGGCTTCCACTGTCCTCTGCCTTGAGTGCTGTGGAGACCAGATTTCCTGTCTCTAATGTTTATGCATGAAGAGATTTTCATGTATAGAACTTTTTCTTGTAATTTAGCAACATTATCCTTGAAAACCCCACAGCTATTTACATAATGGAAGCTATTGTTCGAAGTGCAAAGCAGGTCAAAATTCGGTTTCTGGAGATTAATCACTGCAGTCTATTTCATATTATCATAATAATTTCGTTTACTTTGATACAGTTTGTTTTCAGAATCAACCTCAGCTTCTGTGTAGAAGTGACAAATCCATTTGTTTCTCGTATAATGGATAATATGATGAATGACCTTGCCACAGGATTCCTTAAAAACAGAAAAAAATAAAGATTTCCACTTATAATGTGCAGTAAACCAGTTCCGTCTGTAGCTTTGCACCAAAATCTCTCTGAACTTGTTTGTAAACCACAGCCCAGATTCTGAAACAAATCTGCTCCTGCCTTTGGGGGTTCCTGTCCGTCGATGTACCCTCCAAGAATCTGAGGACAGTGGTTTCTAATGGGGAAACTGGACACGGTGGGCAGCCCATTCACAAGGGTGACGCACGGTTTCACCACATGGCGCCAACTCAACGCGACTGCGGTCGGGATCAAGGCCCATCCAGCCCAGGCCTTGCTGCATAAGGTCACCACCCGGTGGGCTGTCGCCGGACCCGCACGGGAGAGCACTGCGCGTGGCCTCGAGACTCCGGCCCACTGCACTCCCCTAGCTGGAGGCAACGTGGCCCGAGGGTGCGCGGGCGACTCCTCCTGCGTCTGGAGCCTGTTTCTGGTCCCCGCAGACCTGAGAATTCTTTCCGGGACGGGGCCGGGGCCGGGGACGAGGCCGCTGAGGGCGTCCCGGAGGCGGCCGTCGTGCGTCTCTTTCCCGCCTTCTGAGTGAGGGGGCCGCGGGCGGGGGGCGACGGCAGCCCACGGTTCGAGTCCCGCTCGGGCGCCTCCTCACTTTCTCCACTTGTGAAATGGGGGTGGCCCCCGCCCCGGGGCTGCGGCGACCGCGGAACGAGGCCTGGCGCCGCGCCCGCAGCCCAGAGCCGCCCCAGGGGCCGCCGGGGCACCAGTGGGCTCTTGGCTTCTCCACAGCCCGCGACGCCCGCGTCCTCAGGTGGGTCCGAGGGGCGCCTGGACACGCCGGCCGAGACTCCCGAAGGCACCCAGAGCCTTTTTTACCTCAGCTCCCCGGTTCTGGGGGACCCGGGGGCCCAAGCCCCCGCCCTCAGCTCGGGCTCACACGCCCACCCCCGGGTCCGCCGCTCCGCCGCTCCGCGAGTAGGCGCCCCCGCCCCGCCCCCTGCGTGACGTGAACCAGGCCAGGCCAATCAGAGCTCGCGGCGCCGCTCCTCATGCGCTGGGCACCCCTCCTCCCTTCCAGCTTAAGAAAGGGCGCTCGGGCCCGGCCTGGCCAGAGCGCGGAGCCAGGCAGAGCGAAAGAGACGTACGACGGCTGGCGGCTCCGCGGGCTCCCGCGCTCCCGCTGCCCTCGAGCGGCGCGCCCGGCCGCAGCCCTCCGCGCAGGCGCCCCCGCCGCCCGCCCCGACGGCGCCCGCTAGCCCGCTAGCCTGCCCGCCCGCCCGCGGATGCTGGAGTGAGCGCGGCAGCGGCGGGATGCTGGCGCTGCTGGCCGCTGGCGTGGCGCTCGCCGTGGCTGCCGGGGCCCAAGACGGCCTGGCGCCCGGCAACCGCTTCGTGTGCACTGCTTTGCCCCCGGAGGCGGCGCGCGCCGGCTGCCCACTGCCCGCGATGCCCATGCAGGGCGGCGCGCTGAGCCCCGAGGAGGAGCTGCGGGCCGCGGTGCTGCAGCTGCGTGAGACCGTCGTGCAGCAGAAGGAGACGCTGGGCTCGCAACGCGAGGCCATTCGCGAGCTCACGGCCAAGCTGGGGCGCTGCGAGGGGCTTGCGGGGGGCAAGGCGCCGGGCCGGGCGGCCTCGGGCAAGGACACCATGGGCGACCTGCCGCGGGACCCTGGCCACGTCGTGGAGCAGCTCAGCCGCTCTCTGCAGACCCTCAAGGACCGCCTGGAGAGCCTCGAGGTAGCAGGGCGAGGGGTCCCTGGGGGAACGTCCCCGAGGCTCAGGGCAGAGGAGGGGCGCATGGTCCTGCCACCAGGTTGTGCGGAACACGGCAGCCCGGACGCGCTCAGAAGCAGGGCGAGCTGGGTTCGGGGTCAGGGGCGTTCTCGGTCCTGCTCTGGAACTTACTTGCTTGGCTCGCATCCCTCCTCCCCACCTCCTTACTGGAAGGGAAGGGTTAAATCGCCCCTCGCGCCAGGACTGCCAGCTGTGCGGCCATTCACTTCCCGAGGTCCGGGCTGGCGAACGCGGATGGCCTCCTCTCTCTCTTTGCAAATCTCCGAGTCTCCCCTAGCAGGACGTGCTCGTGAAGCTTCTGTCGGGTGACGTGAGGCTGCCGCGTGAGGTCAGCAGCCCTGGGCGTCCGGTGTTTCCTTTCATAAATCAAGTTGGGCTGGACGAGAGCAGGTGGAGGTCCGGGGGTCTCGGCGGGAGGCGAGCGCGGGCCAGTCACTGGCCATACTAGACGCGCCTTGGAGGAAACCTGGTTAACTTCAAAGCCACTGTCCCCAAATTGCGCGGATCTAAGGTGCCCTTCCCATTGCTTTGGGGGAAGGGACCTTATTCCCTTCTCTCTTGGAAGGCGTATGCAGTTTGGAACTTTGAGAGAGAAATGTTCATTTAATTTCTATCTTTACTTTCCACCCTGTTTAAGCAGTGTGGATGTTTCTGTTATACACATTTACCAAAATACTACTTCGCAAAACTAGGTTTCAATTACAGGTGGTAATTATTGCAAAATTACTTGAGAGTTTCCCGTGGCATGATGGCTAAATACAGTATTTCCAGCATCTGTATATCCTTCGATTCATTATGATTAATAACAGCTAACATTTCTGGAACACTAAATATGCGCCAGGCGTATTATCTAATTTTAACCCGTGCGACAACCCCGTGAGGCAGATCCTATAATCTGCATTTAAAATTTGGAGCACTTAGAGAGAGGGGGTAAATAGCTTGCCAAGGACTCATGGCTAGACAGTGGCTGGCTGCCTTCAGAGCCAGCAAAATGGTAGAGGAGTGAAAGAAATAAAAGCAAAGATTTCTGGAATTCAGAGTAGTCACGCTTCAGAGTTCTCATTTTCCAGTAACATCCCTGCAACCCTAGTCACGCACCTTTCTGCCATACTGGAGCTTGGGGGGGTTAGATGAAAGTTCATCAGTTTTGAGGACCATTTGATTAACTCTTTCTCTCTCTTTTAATCCTAGCTGTATTTTGGTCTTTACTTGAGAATGACAGATATTGGTTAAATTTTTGACCTTTTAGTAAAAGAAGAAAAACAGCTTTCTCAGAGGAGAAATGAGATTCCTAAGTTTCAAATATCGCAGCAGAGCAATTCTTGTCTGACTATGAAATCCTTTCCATACCCCCAACCAAAAAAAAAAAAAAAAAAAGCATCAGTGAAATGCTCCCTTTCCTGCCACTGGCACGATTGAATACTCCCACTTTGGAAGCTTCTCCCTGTGTGTAGGGGGGCATTAGAGCTACATCTCACAGTTTCTTTTTAACTGGCCTTAATACTTCTCCTGCTTGCATCCACTCCTCCCCCACCAAAAGCACCAGCTCCGAGTGAACGTGTCCAGCACGGCGCTGCCCGGCGACTTTCGGGAGGTGCTCCAGCGGCGGCTGGGGGAGCTGGAGAGGCAGCTGCTGAGCAAGGTGGCCGAGCTGGAGGACGAGAAGTCCCTGCTACACAACGAGACCTCAGCTCACCGCCAGAAGACCGAGAGTGCCCTGAACTCGCTGCTGCAGAGGGTGACCGAGCTGGAGCGAGGTGAGTGCTTTACCAGCGTCTCTGTGGCCCCTTGGCTGACATCCATCCGGCCCCCCAGCCCACTGTCTTCCTTCTTGGCTGCCTCTTCTTGGCTTGGAAGTGGGGCTCAGAGCAAGGGAGGGCAGGCCGGGAGGGGTCAGCAGCACAGCCCTCTTGGCCATTGACAGATGAGGCCACTCCCAGACCCCTGCCTGCTGACTCTCGGGGCAGTGGCTCTGCTCCCGAGTTTCCCGAGTTTGCTCGGCTCTGAGGCTGCTCTCCCATTACCTCTGAACCTTCAGTCCTGGGTGCAGAAAACCACCTGACTCCTTACCATCCAATCAACAATCCACCTCTCCCTTCTGCCTCTCACTTCTCAGATGAAGTGTTGCTTTTTCGACCTGAGTCATCTCATGGTGCACAGGGTTGGGGTTTCTCCCCGACAGGTGGGCCGACTTGGCCTTGTTGGCACTTGTCAGAGATGGTGGGGATGGAGGGGGCTGATGGCTGATGGGAGTGGCCTGGTTTTCATCACTTGTGCTCAGACCCCCGTTGTCAGCGGTGATTGTGGCACCACATGGTTCGTGGCTATTTTTTGTTGTTGTCGTTTTATAGTCTGTATTTAGACTCACTCATATTCCTTTTATTGCGTGATAAATTATAGGAATATCTGACTTAACAGATGTACTATAGCTCTGAAGATTCTGGAAAGGATTCCTCAGCCAATTGTAATAGCAAAATAGTGTTCATAAACAGGACTAGGTTCTGGTTAGGAAAACATGTCCTGAAATCCAGCTGGGTCAGTTGTGACCAGCCAGGTGGCTTTTCTTTTAGCCAGGTTAGAGACCATTGTACCTGATTGGTTGTACTTATGTAGTCCCAGCAAGAAGTGTTTGTGCTAGCCCAATTTCCTCCTTGCCCAGTTATGGCTGATGAATTCAAACTGGATTGCTAGGTCTCCAAAGAAGAGCTTGTCATTAATGTCTTTCTAGGGTGAGACATTACTGACCGCTTTGCATTTGTATTACTCCCACTACACGATTCCAAACTCGCACAGCATGCGTGAACAGGAAGCAGACAATGAGGGTGACTGATAACAGCCATTTCTGGAATTAACCCTGCCCCCAGCCCCACTGGCATCGTCCGTGGAAAAGCAAGACGCTCAGGATCAGCTCGGACAAACAGCCTAATCCCTGACCTCCTGCCAGGTGGCCATTTCAGTCCCTTCTTACCTAGCCCCTGCAGCAGATTCTGAGTATCTTTCTCTTCTCTGCTCACTTTCTGGTGGGTAAGTTTCTTCCACAGACAGGAAGGGGAGGGATCAAGGGCCCTAGATCATTCAGGTTGCACGGGGTGTGAAGTTTTACGTCTGCTGGTAGTGGATATAAGATTGTAGTCTTTTCAGATACACTAAGCTGACAAGGGCAATTTCTCATGACTCAGTTTTATGAATGGGTAGGTGAATGTCCAATGGCAGAATGTCCACTTACTCTTTCAGCGACGTCGGCTCCGCAGGGCCCGATGGAGTCACCCAAGGGGATGGTGTTTCTGTTTCATTCGATTTAGTTGCTTTTACAGCAGCATCCCAGAAGACACAGGTCTCCTTCATCCCTTTCCTGTTCTCTCCCTCCAGAAAAGTCTGTCCTTCCTTCCTTCCTCTTATTATTACACTTGGATTCTTGAGTTAAAAAAAAAAAGTCCTCTCTGCCTCACCTCCATTGCTGGGTGACCTTAGGAAGCTCATTAGGTCTCAAGAGCCTTCCCCCGAGGCAAAGCAACTGCAGCTCAGGCCTCTGTCACAGGGCAGGAGGAGAGGAAGGCAGCGTCAGGGCCAGGGGAGGGTGGCTCGGGTTCCCTTGCCCAGCCTCGCCCTCATGGGACCTGGAACCTGCAGGCTGAGGGAGCAGGGACACTGCAGTTACTCAGTAGCTTGAAGCAGGGTTGGCTGTAGAATGAGGGGAGGGCTTTGCCAGAGACCTTGGTGGCTGTATACCTCACTTGGCATGGCAGCCGCATGGCTACAAGGAGGTGGGTTAGTAGAAGCCCACTGAGTTAGAGCGTGGAGACAGGATTCCTGCTTTACCCATTTCATAGACCAGAAAAGTGCTCCAAGGTTCTCAGCCAGATGTGTCCTGTGGGGAGAGGGGACCGGCTGGTGAGCAGCCGCAGTCACATAATCCCGCCCCTCCCCGTTTTGTTCTGTGACTCCAGGGAGGTTGTGAGTTTCACGTGGCTTCCTCTAAGGTTCTTCATCATGGCTTGGGCCACCCAGGAGATGCCGCTTTTTGACTCTCCCTCCCATCCTTAGCCTGTCTGTTCACAGCCAGAAAGCAACAGTCAGGGCTCACCCAGCCAGTCTGATTCCTGCACCCATGCTCTTTGGTGCTACGGAAAGCGCTCAGAACTCACCTGGCCCAGAGGGGAAGTCCGTGTTCGAACTAGAGCTGGACTGCACGACATTAAGTCCCCCTGGCTGGCCATTCTTGCAGAGCCCGCAGGCCCTGGCACTGGGCAGCAGCTCAGCCTCTGCTGTCCTCTGCCTTTTGACCCCACCACGAGAATTCTCGAATCCTGTTTGCTCCACCCAGCCGTGGGATGAGTCTTTGAGGAAAATTATCATCTGCTGACCGATTAGCCTTCTGGGCAGTTCTGAGTTTATGTCTGTCATGTAGAGACAAGTGTGAAGGGATCTGTAAACTCCCAGGCCCCAAATATACCATGAGTAGAACATACACTGTGTCCCTTAGAAGCCTCCTGCTTAGCCCAGAGGAGAGAGCCCTCCACCATGTGCAAAGTGGGGGCTTTGTCTGGAGAGAGCCCTCCACCATGTGCAAAGTGGGGGCTTTGTCTGGAGAGAGCCCTCCACCATGTGCAAAGTGGGGGCTCTGGGGTGCTCTGGCCTTCGCCGCGTCGTCCCCTGCCTGCTAAGTGCCTGTTCTGCACCAGACGCTGGCCTCTGAGCTCCACATTCTCTATCCTCTGTAACCCCTGCAACAACCCAGTGAGACGGGATCTAGTCAGACGAGGGACTGAGTCAGAGCTAAGCGATGCCTGCATTCACGTGGCTGGCAGATTGCAGAGCTGGGGTTGAGGTTAGTGGTGACCTCCGAGGACCAGAGTCATGAAGGCTGCAGCCTGGAGGGGCATGTGAGCTCCGGCCATGCTGGGCGGGAGGCTCCTCCCGGCCCAGTGGTGTGCATCCAACCCTGTGTGTGCCCCTGCCGCCCAGGTCCCACGGGTGCTCATTTTCTTTATTGTGAGACCTCCTCATCTGTGGCTGCCTCCAGACACAGGTCCTCCGGCGAGGGAGAGCCGAGCTCGGAGTTGAAGTAAACGTTGGAATCCTTGTCTCTTTGGTCTCAAGCCACCCCCCTCCTTAGCTTGTCTGCCACCTGCAGTCTCTGATTTATTGGTCAGGGCTTTTAATTCCTTAATTGGTTTTAACTGAGTTTCCTCTGAACCTCCAAGCTGTTTTATGTAAATAGAGGGCACTGGCTGGCTTTCGAGGTATGGCCACCCCTCGGCTCTCCCAGCTCTGATGAAACCTCTGTTGTCACCGAGCTAACGATATTACTGACACCGAGCCTTATTAAGTCAGCAAGCCTGCCCACCTGCCAGGAGAGAAGCAATTTCTCTCTATTAGATAATCACATCTCGTGAAAACACGAGCGTTTGCAGATTAAGTACGCGCAGCTGCGCGTAGCGGGAAGCGGGACTTCTGTTCCTGGTTCCGTCACTCACGGGCTGCATGACCTGGGGTAAGTCCCGTGGTGCCCCCACTGTGCAACCTGCCAAATCGGGGAGTTGGGGCTTTCTGGTTCTCTCTCTTAGCTCTGCTTCAGCCTCATGTGGGGCCCGTGCCAGCCTAACCTCTAGCCTGGCCGCATCCTCGGCTTCCCCAGGCAACAGGGTCTTCCCAGCCCTCGCCGGGTGCCCCACGGCCTTGGGAGGTCAGGATGGATGAGGCAAGACTGCACAAGCAGCAGATAGAAGTAAATGCTACGTATGAAGCCCAGATTCTAGTATTCCTATGCTGCCTGTTCCGGAGAGGTTGGAAGGGTGACCCTGGGCCCTGCTGCCTTCCTTTGCAGAAGGTCCTTCGGTCGGTGTGAACCGTGGCACCGAAGAGCTTCTCTCACGTGTTCCTCACTGTGGCAGAAAATGAGTTTGGGGGATCGTGATGGAGAAAGTTCATCCACTCTGGGTCCTGTTCTACAGAGGGGGCAAGAAAGGGACAGATTTAGTCCACCAGTGACATGGGCAGTTTGGTTCCAGGCCGGGAGAGCCTGCCTGTCTTTGACAGAGATGGGGACCATCTGGCCCCTTGTGTGTGTTTAATAAATACTTGTTGAATGAATGAAAGGCATTTAGGTTCCTTCCCTGGCAGCGCCTGGTCCCCAAATAAGAGGGAAGCTTTGGCTGTGACAGCTCCCAGAGTCACCAGTCCCCTGCAAACTCTGAGATCTGTGATAACCGGGCAGGGGCTTGTCTTCTTGCGTGTTTATTTATGATGCTGCCATTAATTTTGAGCTTAAATCAAAACTGAAAATGACTTAGACCTGTTTAAGAGCATCACTAGTTTTCAAAAGGTCTGGGAAGTGCCATTTACATGGGGACGGCCCCAGGCAGGCCTCAAGGGTCAAGACCCTGGCCTGTGGGTAGCCTCTGTGGAGAGGGAGCCTCTGCATTTCCCTGCCTCCCATTGCTTCCAGACTGCAGGAGACAGTCCATCAACTTGGTCCTCTTGAGGAGAGCAGGGCAGGTCACGAGCAAAGCAATTCACAGCAGGGATTTAGTCCAAAAGCCCCTTCTGACTTCAGGTGTGTCGAGTCACGGGTGCCTGGCTCCGTCGCCTCGGGCAGCGGTGATTCTTCTGGGGGAGAAGTGACATGGACTCACTGGGGGACAAGTGTCTTCGGAGCGCCTGGGTTCCTGTAAGATGTCCTGCCTCCAAGCCCTGCAGGCCCCTGACCCAGCCCTGCTGAAGGGGCCGGGATTTCAAGCAAACAGTGGAGGGAACAGGGTTTCTGGCTTAATTTAACCAGAAAGTTAAATCCAGCTTGCCCCTACCCACTTCCTTGAGCTTCCAAGAGTGAGGGAGGATATGCCTGTTTCCCACTGGAGCTTCAGCACTGAACAGCAGCCGGTCAGTAGCAGGTGCTCCGTTGCTTGGGGGACCCGCTGGTAGGCCGGGCGGGGGTCCAGGTGGGCTGCCGCTCTGGGTTGTGGCTGAGAGGGGGCTCACATGCTGCTGCCCCTCTCTCCCCCGCCCCAGGCAACAGTGCTTTCAAGTCGCCTGATGCCTTCAAAGTGTCCCTCCCGCTCCGCACGAACTACCTGTACGGCAAGGTCAAGAAGACGCTGCCCGAGCTGTACGCCTTCACCATCTGCCTGTGGCTGCGGTCCAGCGCCTCGCCGGGCATCGGCACCCCGTTCTCTTACGCGGTGCCCGGGCAGGCCAACGAGATCGTGCTGATAGAGTGGGGCAACAACCCCATTGAGCTGCTCATCAACGACAAGGTGAGGCCTGCTGGGAAGGCCACCCCCCATCCTCGTGGCCACCGAGGTTGGGATGTTGCAGGGAGCCTGACGTCTGGCCACGGGGCTGTCCTCCTCGCAGTGGGGACAGTTTTGGTCTGACTCAGTCCCACTCTGGGCAGGTGGCTGGGTAGGGGGCAGGGGGCAGGCAGCTGCAGCTTGTGGAGATCCAAGCTGTGAATCCCGCCAGGAAGCCGCAGAGGGTCCAGGCACAGAGGCCACGGAAGGAACAGAATGAGCTGGGTCTCTGCGTGCTAGCTTGAATTGTCACGGACCCTCAGGCCGGTCAGTGAGGGCTGTTCCCCGGGGCTGCACCAATTAGGCGAGGGTGTGTATTTGTGTGTGTGTGTGTGTGTGTGTGTGTGTGTGTGTGTGTGTGTATGAGTGTGTGATATTTCTCATGAGCACATCTTTTAGTGGGGGGGGCTTGAAATATATTTATATACAATAAAATTTACACTTTTTAGTGTATAGTTCAACCAGTTTTAACAAATGCATACAATTATTGTATCCACCACAATTAAAATCTAGAACAGTTTCATCATCCTCCAAATTTCCTCATTCCCCTTTGTAGTCACCTCATGCTCCTACCGCCGCCCATGGCAACCACCCATCTGCCCCCATCCCTGTAGTCCTGCCTTTTACAGAGTAAATGTCCCCTTTCTGACGGACTGGCTTATTTCGACATTCAGGAACGCGCTCTCCTCAAGAGATCAGCTCTGAGCATCTGCGGGACCCTCCAACAGCCTCACCTAAACTTAAGTCAGGCTCCACGTCACCCGAACTGCATCCTCACACCCTTCCTGCTGGAGCTGAGTGGTGAATGGCTGCACCAGCCCCCTGCCTGCCTGAGCCCCCAGAGCGCTCACCAGGCAATGGCCTCCCACCCTGTCTGTCTTTACTAAACCCGCCCTGGCTGGAACTGAAGTGGGAAATGCTGTGGAATCCACCCTCAGGGCTCTTTCCAGTGGTGACCACATCCTTGAGCTAGGGATTAATTATTCTAAATAAGGCGCTTGGAGGAGGCAAGGCCGAGAGCCTTGTTTTCCTCTGGGGTTTAGGTGTCGTGTAAATAGCCCGCTCCTGGGAGGGAGCCCCGGGTTGCTAGGACACCAGCAGTTACAACACAGTGCTTCACAGGACCTGCCAGGAGACAGCGTGGGTGGGAGAGGCCCTCCCCCCAGCTCCACGTGCATCCCCCCACCCCCCTACACTCACACGTAACTGAAGGTGCTCTGCACAGGAGGACACATACATGCAGATCCCCAAGTGCCACGATGGCACTTGGGACTTCGCCTGCAGAGGGTAGATGCCTGGTCTGTTTTCCAAAGAAATTGGTCCAGTAGAGTCCTGACTTCCCTTTAGATTCTCCAGTGAGGGATGTTCAGGACCAGTATGCGGGGTGGGGAGCCCGTCTGTCACATTTGCTTGGTCTGCACAGAATCCTAGGCCCTTAACTAAGCCCAGGTCCAAGAGTGTCCAGTTGAAAGCAGGTCACCCTGAGGTCAGGGTGTGTACCCAGGCTGCCCCTTTCCCCTTAAGAGTCTGTGACACACGTGGTGTCTCCAGCCCAAGGGTCACTCTGAGCTGGGCAAGGTCAGGCATGTTACCCACAGAGCATAGAAGGGGAGCAGCAGTGGGCCCCGGGTCTCCGTATCCCCAGGTCAGACTCCTGGGAACCCCAAGGGGGCCCTCACCTGCACGTTGCCGCCCACAGGTCGCACAGCTGCCCCTGTTTATCAGTGACGGCAAGTGGCACCACATCTGTGTCACCTGGACAACGCGGGACGGCATGTGGGAGGCCTTCCAGGATGGGGAGAAGCTGGGCACCGGGGAGAACCTGGCCCCGTGGCACCCCATCAAGCCGGGGGGTG
The DNA here is from genome assembly GCF_963924675.1 of Phocoena phocoena. Lineage (NCBI taxonomy): Eukaryota > Metazoa > Chordata > Mammalia > Artiodactyla > Phocoenidae > Phocoena > Phocoena phocoena. The sequence goes on from NC_089233.1 coordinate 5,481,349, forward strand.
TGCTGATTCTCGGGCAGGAGCAGGTGGGTGCAGGTGGGGTGCCGGGAGGAGCGGCTGGCAGGCCAAGCAGCACACGGCCGGGCCTGCGGGCTGCCCCTGGCCCTGCTCAGCTGTCTGTCTGCCTGCTGGACCTGAACCTGGCCACCGCAGCACCACAACCAGCCTGGATGGCCAGCATCCCTGCCGGCTCAGCCCGTGCTATGCTGTGGCCTAAGGGGCTGAGAGCGCGGATGGGGACACATCCTGCCCTTCCTGGCAGGGACTAAGTTGGTGTGGTGGGTTCAGACAGATTCTAGAATGGAGTCTGTCCGATACAGGTGAGCAGGAGTGACCCTGGAGTCCCAGGGTTAGGTAGCGACCCCGGGCCATCTCTCCAGCTGTTTGGCCTCTGCCGGCCACTGCCTTGACTCCAGATGCTGGGTGCTGGCTGGTATTGGCATCTTCCAGGAGCTGCCAGCTCAGGGTCGCGACCCTGATCCCCAGCAAGGGCACCTGGGGAACAACACCTGTGGGCGAGATGGGGCCAGGCCTCAGAGACTGCACTCAGAAAACTCGCCATCTGGGACAGAGGCCGTCTGCTCTTGGGCAGATGAGAATTCACATTTCAGTCTGTGTTTGGGGTTTCCTGGAAAACGTAGAAAATGAGAGGACAGACTTCAGGTCCTCTGGGGGGCTTTGAGTCTGGGCCCTTGGCTCTCCCCGCTCTCCACTACCCTGTTTCTTCTCCCCTGGGAGGGGCTGGGAGTCGGGAGACCCGGGTCCAGTCCTCGCTCTGGGGCCTTGGGCAAGGATCTCTCTGCTTAGTTTCCCCTCCCTAAAATGGGCCAGTTTGAGTCACGCCATTTCCCAGGCCTGACGTGCCCTAAAGCTTTGGAACTGGCAGGAATCAGTGGTCACGGGCTGCGATCTGAGTTGGGGAGTCAGGAAAATGCCCCAGTCCCCATCTCCCTCCCAGGCTGGCATCCCCCCACCTCCCCTGAAGCCGGTCACGCACTGGGACAGGTAGCAGATGTGTCTGCCTGTGAGCCTGCCCCGATGCAGTCTGTTCCTCTTTCCCAGGACACAGTTGGGGGCAGGTTCGATGCCACGCAGGCATTCGTGGGGGAGCTCAGCCAGTTCAACATATGGGACCGCGTCCTTCGTGCACAAGAAATCATCAACATCGCCAACTGCTCCTCGAACATGCCGGGCAACATCATCCCCTGGGTGGACAACAACGTGGACGTGTTTGGAGGGGCTTCGAAGTGGCCGGTGGAGACCTGCGAGGAGCGTCTCCTTGACTTGTAGCCACCTGTTCTGTCCAGGAGGCGGGGGTCGGGCCGTTCCCCTTACTCCCCTGGTGGAACGGTGTATAAACCTCCTGCCATAGTGTGCCCTGACCCCCAAAGCCCGTTCCCAGGGCATCTCTAAGCCTGAGGCGTCTGTCACCAGCTTATTTGTTCCTAACCAAGATTTTGTTGGTTTGGGGGGAGGGGAAAGAAGCCCTGAGCTGCAGGTGGGTGGATTTCTGACTTCTGCTGTGAAGGGACTCTTGTCCTTAAAGCCCTGTTCAGCACCCCTGTAAATGCTAGCGCACCCCAGCCCTGCCCACCCTCTTGGATCCTTGGTGTCTCATGTACGCCGTCTGTCCGTCCCCTTCAGAGGCTGTGCATCCATCCCGCTGGAGTGGCCGTGTCCCTCGTGTGTTGAGTACACCCTGCTGTCAACTGAGTACGCAGCACACCACCCCCCGCCGTTCCACCCTCCCCCCAAAAGGGCCTTTCTCTTGATGTTCTTTACTCTGTGAATATTTCCGTCCCAGGAACTCTTGAGTCTACTGAGGAAGGCGGGCTGCCCGGACAATGCCCTGCCTTCTCCAAGGTGGAGGGGGCATCCATGGCTCCAGAGAGGGGGCTGTGAATGGGAACTCAGAACGGAGAAGGGCCATGGCAGCTGTCCCTCCCCCTCTTGTCACCTCTCCCTCTGACCCATGCTTTGGCAGAATCCTGGTTGGGTATGGCTTTGAAAGGTGTCTTTTCTCCACTGGTGCCAAAAGTTCAGTTGCAGCTTTTACAACCATTCGGTGTGGTTTGGGGAATTTATTTTTTTTTTTCCCCGACAGAAAAGAGCAGCCGTTAGCTGGCTCGCATTTTTGATGTCTCGCCCCACTGTGAGGAACGTGCTAGTTTCTGTTTTTGTTTTTGTTGTTGTTGTTTGGACATGCTAGTTTTAATTCATGTTGATTCCTGTAAGCATTTGACTGTCTCCAGTATTTCCCCCAGAATGTTTTCAGGAAACGGATGTCATTTGGCTGATGTCTGCTTAGTGACTCCAGGCTGATTAATTTATTGGACAGAGGTAGTAATTTATTTTAAAGATAACGTGATTAGTGGGGAAATTTATACAGCTAAATATTATATATTTTATTTTTCATACATGTTTGAAGTGCAAATCTGTGGATATTCCATTTGTAGGAGCAAGTTGACATGCCCATCCTAACACTGTATGCTACAAGAACTCTTCTGATGATGGAATTTTGATTAAAATGCACTGGAAGGTGCCTTGATGTCTGCTTTCTCCTTGTCCGGGGCTGAGGGCAGGGAGGGCTGGTGCTTTGCAAACCCCGGCAGGAGGTTGTCCTCTCTGGTTAGACTGGGCCGAGCCCCAGGGGGTGGCCCCAGGGGAGCTGAGGACACTTGGAGGAGGGTGTGGTACTGGACTGCGCCCTTCCCTCCTCAACTCCAGGCTCCTTCTGGGGATGCCCCGCAGGCTCTTCCCAGCCTCTCTGTCCCCAGCCTGTCCCTGTCATCTCAACTGGGAATCAGGCTTAGCTAGATGACCCTCAGCGCCCTGTCCCAGGTGTGACACCTGTTCAGCACCTACTCTCTGTGCTCTGCATTAAAATCTCATTTAATCCTGTTCACGACCCCCGGAAAGAGTTCATCCCAATTCACAGGTGAATACGTGGAACAATTAAACAGTCACTTTGGGATCATACAGCTGACAAAGGGCAGAGCTGGGATCCCAGCCGGCCTGTGGCTCTGAAGGCCCTTCCACCCACCCCCTGCCTCTGACTTTTGGCTCCGAGGGGACCTAGGGCCAATGTGTCCTCCCAGTGCCACCTCTCTGTGTCCACCTGGCCCTGGCAGGTGTGTTGATATTTTCCCCATCTCCACAAATGTCAGGTATGCCTCCCTCACCCCCACTTTCTATTTTTGTATCTTTATTTCAGTAGCTGCAGAGTATCACTCAGTTTGTCCCCTTCCCGAGTGGCAATGTCTAAATTTTTATTCTAAGGGAGCAGAGTCCAGTCTTGGGGCCAAATGACACTATGTCATTGGGGCCAAATGACACAAATGTACTATGTGCTTGGTGTACTTGATAGGCCAAAATGGAAGCTGTGACTTCTAAAACCAAGATCATTACTGGGTCACTGAGGCTCTTGGAGTCTATTTTCAATGTTGTATGTTATGACTTGGCAGGAACTCAATCATTAGTGTTGGGTTGAACATGAAATTAGGCCAAGTTCCCTGCTTGGGGGGGGGGGTCTTTGGAATCCAAAGTGCTGAGGTCAGGTGGAGAGCAGTTTATTTGGAATCTCCTTCATGATGAAGCTACTCAGATCTCCCCCTGAAAGGCACTGAGGAATTACCTTATTTCATACCCACGCCAGACACTGAGCTTACCTTACCTGATTCCCTGGCACTGCTTCTTCCAGGAGCAAAACCTTGCATAAGGGCTTTGAACCCCTCCTGAGCCAGGTAACTTCCTTCCTGCAACTGGAGAAGCTCTGAACCCAGAACATGGGGCCAAAGTACTTCCTGACCCGATGTGGGAAAGTGAAACATTTCACCTCTCCTTACCACTGCTGCAGGCTGGTCCTCCTATTGGAGGTTTGGCTTTCCTGACATAAAAGTAGAAACAAGAATCAGCCAGGAAATCTTGTGAATTTCTTATGCCTTGAGCCTCGCATCTAAAAGAGACCCAAGGCCTCTGTTTCCCCACCCAAGACCTTACCCTTTGCTAGAGGCTGGAAAACACCTTGATAGTGAACTGGGTGCTCTGACAAGGGTGGGGTAGAGAGTGTCCTGGATGATGGAATATTCTGCTTAGCTGAGGGTTGCCATGGAAACTGTAGCTGGATGATCAATGATGAATGACTTGAAGTGATAAAATGCAACTCAGTCGAAGGCAAACTGGGATGAAGTCTCTGCTGGCGGGGAAGGCAGACCTGGACCCTCTATAGACTTAGGGGACTCCAGCATCAGCTCTCCTTATACGGAAGGCCTTGGGAGAGGTCTTCCTGTTAAACACAGGTATTACCATTCATTCTATTCACTCAACAAGTATTTGGGGCACCTACAATGTGTCAGGCCCTATTCTAGGCTCCAACACAAGAAAATCAATCAATGTAACACACTGCATTAATAAAACAAAGGAAAAAACCTACATGATCATCTCAATAGATACAGAAAAACATTTGATAAAATCCAACACTACTTCATGATAAAAGCATCCAATAAACTAGGAATAGAAGGATACATCTTCAACACGATAAAGGGCATTTATGAAAAACCCACAGCTAACCACAAGCTTAATGTTGAAAAATGCTCTCCCTGTAAGACCAGGAACGAGGCAAGGACTTTTACTTTATCATTTCTATGTATCATTGTGCTGGAAGTTCTAGCCAAGGAAATTAGGCAAGAAAATGAAATAAAATGAATTTGTAACAAATAAGGAAAACTATTTTTATCTGCAGGTGACATGTTCTTGTATATAAAATCATAATGAAGCCACAAAAAGCTACTACAGTGGTTAAATGAGTTCAGCAAGAATGCAGGACATAAAGTCAATTGACAAAAATCAACTGTGTTTCTGTACATTAGCAATGAGAAATTGAAATGTAAGAAAACAATTCTATTTGCTACAGCAGCAAGCAATTCAAATACTTAGGAATAAATTTAATAAAGGAAATGAAAGATTTGTAAAACTTTCGAAAACTGCAAAACATTGTTGAAAAAAATTAAAGAAGATCTAAGTAAATGGAAACATAAACATGCTCATAGATTAGTAGACTTAAAATTGCTAAGATCACTGCTGTGGACTCTTGGCAGAAAAAGAAATTGTTTCAGATATTGAGTCTGATGACACCACCCCCACCCCCGAGGGTATGAAAAAGTTTATTACTCACATAATGAAGCTTCCTGGGGAGATTGGGGTGGCCCCCAAGCAGGTCTGAAAATGGCTTGAGAGAGCAGGGAAAGAATACTGGCTTGGGTTTTGTGTGGTGGTCAGAGGGTAGGGCCAGAGTGGTGGTTCCCCCATGTATGGTTTGGACTGCCTACTTGGTACCAAAGGAGAAATAATTTAGGCTTTCTTATCACTTTCCCAGATCGGGGGCACAAGGGGAAGAGGGTGGTGAGGCTTAAAAGCTGTCAGCAGTCAAACATCAAAAACTGGAGGCAGACCCTTTGTTATAATCCACCTCAAGGTGTTTGATGACTGAAATGTGCCATGCTGCATTTAATTGAACTTAAGTAAGCTATTATGAGGTATATAGCTTGAGGCTGGTAAGGGAGGTGAGAGTTCTGCTGAATGCTGGTTCAAAAGCCCAGAATTGTGTATTTTGAGAAGTGCAATCAGTGTCTTGGTCATTATCAATAATATCTAGAGCTGAAGGAGATAAGGACTATCTTGGTGAGCTCTTGTACTATAGCTTTAGTAAGCAGAGGTATATGTGATCTTGATTTGTATTTTGAGCATCTGTGAGGCAAGAGATTTCCAGAATTCTTTACCCCAAAATGATCAACTTGGCTCAAGAGTATGTAAAAAGGTGCAGATGGGTCAAGTCTTGGCAAGGGCTTCCAGTGCTAAGGAAAAATATTTGCAATCAGATATTTGATAAGGGACTCGTATCCAGAATATGTAAAGAACTCTTAACAACTCAAAAACAAAAAAGGACATATAATCCAATTTTGAAGTGGACAAAAGATTTGAATAGATATAAAGAAGATATACAAATGACCAATCACACAGGAGAACATTTTCAATATCATTAATCATTAGGGAAATGCAAATTAAAACCACAATGATATACTACTGCACATCCATTAGGAACAGCTATAATTACCCCCACAAAAAGGAAAATAACTAGTGTTGATGAGAATGTGGAGATATTGAAACCCTTATACTTTGCTGGTGGGGATGTAAAATGGTGCAGCCGCTTTGGAAAAGAGTCTGGTAATTCCTCAAAAAGTTTAACATAGAGTTACCATATGACCCAACAGTTCCACTCCTAAGTGTATATTCATGAGGACTGATAGCATATATTCACAGTAAACTTGGACACAAATGTTCATAGCAGTGTTATTCATAATAGCCAAAAAGTGGGAACAACCCAAATGTCTATCAACTGATGAATGGATAAACAACTTGTGGTATATCCATACAATAGAATATTATTCTGCAATAAAAAGGAATAAAATACAGATCTATGCTATAGCATGGATAAACCTGGAAAACGTTATTCTAAGTGAAAAAAGCCAGTCACAAAGGACCACGTATTATATGATTCCATTTATTTGAAATGTCCAGAATGAGAAAATCTATAGAGACAGAAAGTAGATTAATGATTGCCAGGGGCTGGGCGTAGATGTGGTGTTGGAGGGAAATGGGGAGTAACTATTAATGGATACGGAGTTTCTGTCTAGGATTATAAACATGTTCTCAAATGGATTGTAGGGATGGTTGCAAAGTCTGTGAATATTCTAAAAACCGCGGAACTTTACACTTTAAAATTCGGGGTGAATTTTATGGCATATAAATTACATCTCAATTCTAAAAAGAAAAAAATGTGAGGTTTTGGACCTGAGCAGGTGATGGATGCCATTTACTGAGACAACGAGATGGGGGGAGGCAGAAAGCAAGTTTGGGGGCGGACAGAGTCAAGAGTTCTGTTTTATATATATATATTTGAGATGTCTAGAACACATTTTAGTGGAGCTGTCTGGTGGGCAATTGGATTTTTTGAGAAGTCAGGGCTGGAGATGAAAATTGGGGTTTAAAAACATGGCCCCTGCCCTCTAGGCACTCCCAGTGTGTTAACCCAGCCTCTGCATCTTTGGATAGTAAATGTAAAGAAAAGTAGGTGTCCTCTTCCTTGAGCGGACTGTAGGCTCCTCACTGCTAGAAACCATATTCGTGTACAAGCCAAGTTAATTAAACATGTATTTATGGATCCTACTGTGAGCAGCGTTTAGAAGGATGGAAGTGCACCTCTTCTTATGGTCTACTATGAGAGAGAGACAGTTAAGCCAATCAAGCAAATAATTTTCTCAAAAAGCCTGTAGGTGGCCAATGCTGGGGAATGGGCATTTTCCATGGGGACTTCTTTAATGATCCCTTGCTCCACATTCAGCTGCAAACTGAACCAACCGAGCCATTGACATCAACCTTGATGACCCAAATAGCCGCCAGTTGACTCTGCCCGGGGTTGGTGTTGGGACAGTCACACAGAAGCAATTTGATTGTCACTGGGGATTTCAGTATGATAAGGCAGCTTGTCAAGGCCAGGACTGCACGTGTTTGGTTACGTGACTTTGGCCTTGACAGGCTGCTGGCTCCCCATTGTTTTCTCAAGGAAGCCCAAGGCAAATTTACCAGGTAGTTTTACTTCTCTCTACAAAGCAGTCCTGCTCTCTGTAGTTGTCAGTGCAGATATTCATGAGCACATTCCAAAACCCTGTTCAAGCAGAAATAAAACACAGAAGACTGAAGCTTGTGGGTAGATTGACATTTTCTTATCGGTGTCGTCATACACCAGAGACCATGTCCTGTGGGAATAATGTAGTCAAAACCCTGGCTTTCTGTGCTTAAGGGAGTGGCATACATCATGAAGGGTCTATATCTTGCCTCAAGACTCAGAACTTGCAAGAAATACCACCTTTATTTTCTTCAAAGGCTATTTATCATAAGACACCATATATACAACAAAGTGCCACGCATATGCACAGTTTAAAGGATGATCATAAGTGAACCGTTGCGTACCAACAACTCCATTTAAGAAATGTTTGTTCAGTGCCTACTTTGTGCCAGGTACTGTTCTAGGTACTTGATTGACGTCAACGAGCAAAAGGAAAAGATTCCACTGCTGTGGATCTAACATTCTGGAAGGAGGAGATTGACAATAACAACTGGAGGAGATTGACAATAACAACTGGACACAGTAAGCAAATTATTTAAGTTTTTAGCAGTTGATAAATGCTCTGGGAAAAGGAAATGTAGAGCAGAATAAGGGGCGGAGAGGAGTGTGATTGCGAGGGGTTGAGGTTTACAACTTAAGGTAGGGCAATGGAAGAGGCCTCGCTGAAAAAATGACATTTGAACAAAGACTTGACAGAGGTGAGAGAATTGACCACTCAGATCTTGATTGCGTAATCAAGCTAGTTGTGTTCTTCTGTGACTTGCCTTTTTTCAACTTAATGTTACACTTTTGAGATTTCTCCAGGCCGACGCGTGTGGCTGTAATTCATTAATGTTCATTGTTATGTAGTCTTTCTTTAATGTGCATACTGCATTTATCTATCCATTCTTCTGATGAGGGACTTTTGGATGGCATACATCTAGTAGTGCAATCTGCAACAATTTTCTGTGGCCAGTGCCTAGGTGTGCAGTGGCTGAGCTGAAAGATGTGAGCATCTTCTTTTTTTTTTTTTTTTTTTGGCCACACCATACGGCATGCAGGATCTTAGTTCCCCAACCATGGATCAAACCCGTGCCCCCTGAAGTGTAAGTGCAGAGTCTTAACCATGACCGCCAGGGAAGTCCCAGCATCTTCACATTTAACCACACGTTATAGGTTGAATTATGTTGTCCCCCCAAAGATGTTGAAGCCCGAACCCCATTATCTGTGAATGTGACCTCATCGGGAAATAGGGTCTTTGCGGATGATCAGGTTGAGATGAGGTCGTTAGGATGAGCCCCAATCGAATATGACTGGCGTCCTTATAAAAAGGGGAAATTTGGATACAGAGACAGACACGTATAGAGGGAAGACAATGTGAAGACACAGAGAGAATACCACCTACAAGCCAAGGAACACCTGAGGCTATCACAAGCTGGATGAGAGACCTAGAACAGATTCTCCCTCACAGCCCTCAGAAGGAACCAACCCAGTGCACACCTTGACAGACTTCTGGCCTTCAGAACTGTAAGCCAGCAAATTATTCTTGAAGCCACCCAGTTCACGGTACTTTGCTACAGCTGCCCTAATACAAGTTTTCATACCAGCTTGTTTTCCAAAGACTTTGCACCTATTTGCATTTCTTCCAGCACCCCCATTATTGCCCCACATCCTCACCAACACTCGATATATTCAGACTTGTAATTTTTTGCTAATATGGTGGGAATAAAATAATATGAATTTGCTTTAAGTTCACAGTTTACTGTTTATTTGTGAAGCTGAGCATCTTCTCATGTGTTTATGGACATTTGTGTTTCCTCTCCTGTGAAATAACTGTTCATATATTTTGTCCTTAAGTTGTTTGCCATTTTCTTACTGATCAGTAGGAGTTCTTTGGGTTCTAGAAACTTATCTTTTGGCAGTTGTGTGTGTTGCAAATACTTCCTTCTAGTCCATGACTTGTCTCCTTGCAGTTCTATTGGTTTTTGTTTCAGGTGTTTTGAAGCTCTGTTACTGGGTGCATGTACGTTAAGGATTGTTATGTCCTTTTGATGAACTGACACTTTTATCATTACAAAATACCCTCTTCGTCCCTGGTAATATTCTTGGCTCTGAAATCTACTTTGTCTCATGTTAATATGACAACTCCAGCCTCACTGAGAGCTTTATTTTGATTAATATTTGTATGGTACATCTTTTTCTACCTCTTTAGTCTTAACTTGTTTGATTTTTTAATATATAAACTGTGTTTATTGTAGGCAATACAGTTGAGTGTTGCTCTTTTAGACCATATGACAAACTCTGCCTTTAACTTGGGGGATTTAGACCATTTCCATTTACTGTGGTTGTTGCTAGGGTTAGGTTTCAATCTGTCCACTTACCGTTTGTTTTGTATTTATCCCATCTCTTTTGCTCCCCTTTTCCTCTTTTTCTGCCTTCTTTTGGATTAATTATTTTGTATGATTTTATTTTTATCTCCTTTTCTGGCTTATTAGCTAGAATTATTTTGTTAAAATAAACTATTAAAAGGTTGCTCTAGGGGTTATGGTATACATCTTCAACTTATCAAGTGTACGTTCAAACACCATGATACTACTTCACGTATGGTACAAGAACCTTAGAACTTTATACTTCCACCTTTCCTTGAGGTAGTTTTGTCATACATTTTACTTTTATGTATGTTATAAATGCCTCACTACATTACTATTTTTTTCTTAAAACAGTCAGTTATATTTTCAAGAGATTTAAACAATAGGGGAAAAGTCTTGTATGTTTACCCCATGTAGTTATCATTTCCAGTTCTTTTCATTTATTTATTTCCATTCCTTTATTTCCATCTAGTGTCATTTTCCTTCTGTCCAAAGGATTTCCTTGGACACTTCTTGTAATGTAGATCTGCTGGTGATAAATCCTTTCAGCTTTTGTACGTCTGGAAAAAGTGTTCACTTCACTTTCATTTTTGAAAGCTATTTTTACTGGGTGGAGAAGTCTAGACTGACAGTCTTCTTTATCTTTCGGTATTTTAAGGATGTTTTTGCACCGACTTCTCACTTGTGTTTTCGCCAGCAAGAGTTCTGCTGTCATCCTTAGCTTTTTTCCTCTCTACATATTGTGTTTTTTTCCTCTGCTGCTCTAATATTTTCTCTCTATCACTGGTTTTGGGCAATTTGATAATGATGAACCCTGGAGTAATTTCTTAATTTCTTGTATCTGGAAATGTTTCAGCCATTATCTCTTCAAATATTTTTTTTTCTGCTCTCCTCCTCTCTCTAAAATTACATGTTTGTTAAGCCACGTGAAATTGTCCCACAGTTCATTCGTTCTCTTTTTAATTTTATTTTTGATTTTTTTCTTTTACTTATGGTACTGCCTATTGCTGTATCTTCAGTTCACTAGTATTTTCTTTTACAATTTCTAATGTGCCATTAATTTCATCCTATGTATTTTTCATAGGATAAAAAGTTTAATTTAGGGGTTTTGATATCTACATGCCTATCTAGGAGAAACTCACTGGTTTCCATTACTCTCACACTGAATACTTCTGACACCAGATGTGTTCTACAATTCAGTTGTGTTCTGACCCTATCTGCCTGGCATCAGCATCAGATCCTACAGGTTAAGGGCTCAGTCTCACAAGACTGCCCCCCTTCATACACCAATCCTAAGTCCCAGGTTGTCACCTGTACTTCTGACCAACTGTATAAAGTGGGGTTCTCACAAACCCCCCCTTGGGTTCAACAATTTGCTAGCATGGCTCACAGAATGCGTGGAAACACTTACATTTACTGGTTTATTACAAAGGGTATAATAGGGGATACAGATGAACAGCCAGATGAAGAGATACATAAGCCAAGATCTGGAAAAAAATCTCAAGCTCGGGAGTTTCAGTCACCATGGAGCTGGGGTGCACCACCCCCAGGCACATGGATGTGTTCACCAGCCCAGAAGCTCTCCAAACCTCATACTTCGGGAATTCTTATGGAGACTTCATCACATAGGTATGACTAGTTATCAGCTCCATTTCTAGCCCCTCTCCCCTGTCCAGCGAGTGGGGGTGGAGCTGACAGTTCAAAGCTTCTAATCGTGGCTTAGTCTCTCTTATGACCAGCCCCTATCCAGGAGCCCACCAAGAGTCATCTTATAAGAACAAAAGATGCTCCTATCACCCAGGAAATTCTAAGGGATTTAGGAGCTCTGGGTCAGGAACTGGGGTCAGAGACAAATGTGTGTGTGTGTGTGTTTTAATTTCACAATGCCTCACAACTTTTTGTACACATGGAGAAGAAAAAATTTTTAAGCCTACTGAGCAGCTATAATCATTGTTTTAACGTCCTTGTCTCATTACTTTAACATCTATGTAATTTCTAAGCCTGGCTTCCAGGAGCCCTGTGCCACAAGTCCTCAGCAGCTTCCAGTCTGGGGAGGAGTGTGGTCTGTCTACCATCTCTGACTCTGTCTGCCTGTCTATAGACAGTGGAATGACTGAAAGGTATCTGTCTGCTCCAAAAAGGGCAATGGGTCTGACTGGGAAGAGGGACTCTCGGATGCCCTTCCTCTGGACACAGGCTCCACGAGTCCCTGGAGTCCCTGCCTGTTTGGAGCTGGCCCGGAGGCCTAGGGTGCCGGTGGAGTCAGCCACGCCCCTGGAGATGCAGCCACGCCTCTGAAGGGATGGACACGCCCCTGAAGATCCAGCCACGCCTCTGGAGGTGTGACCACGCCCATGGCGATGCAGCCGCGCCCCTGGCGATGCTGCCGCGTCCCTAGAGACGTGGCCATGGCCAGCACCTTCCCAGTGGGTGCTGTCCCCCTCCCCTGGGACCAGGGCCACTCAGTTGATGCAGACACAGCCTTCATTTTCCCCCAGGGCTGCAGCACTTCAGCTGGTTCCCAAGCCACCCATTAGAAGCCAGGGCCCCTGGCAAAGCGGAAGAATCCAGGTATGGCATGGACAAAGTTGATAACCAAAAAGGCCACATTCTCCTGGACCCAGGGCAGGTCTGTGTGGCGTGGGTGTGGAGGGGTGAGCTCAGGGATTTCCACCTCCCTCCCACCTTGGGCAGAACCCCAGTTGCCTGTGGGCCCTCAGAGAGGAGCTTCCAAAGCCCAGAGACCTCTCCTCACAGCCCCACCTCCTGTTGTATTTTAGGAGTTTCCAGTGCAAAAAATAGGAAAATGGAATAAATAAATATATTTGTGTTTCCAGCAGAGAGAGGAGGCAGAGTGGAGAGGGCTGCGAGGAAACTTTCAGAACAGTGTCTCCTGAGAACATTCAGACTCACTCCCAGCTGGGGGAGTCCCAGCTGGTCCTGTTTACCTGTGTGGAAACTGAGGCCCCAGATCTCTAAAAAAGCCAAGACTCAATTCCAGACCTTTAGTATATTCCGTGTGCTTGGTCTGTACACCTTATTCTCTCAATAATATGATGTAGTCTTTTTTACTAGGATGTAATTTAAAAATAAATGACGCTTTTGGTCTATTTACAAATCAAGGTGTGTATGTGGACCAGTTAACCTGGAAACCCCAGGTGAGGGGGATGGCCGCGGGGAGAGCCCTGGTCCCTTCCGCAGGCTTCTGCAGGGTACATTGAACCCCTTCCCAGCAGCTCAGAATCTGCTTCCCTGGCTTCCCTCTGCCAATACACTGCCCCAGGCCCTGACCCATATTGCGGCTAAGCCCCAAGCATGTCCACAAGGAAGCACACAGCACCCATCGTTCACAACCGCCCAGCTGTGACAGCTGGGCAGAGAGGGCCTCCTGGCCTGAGATGACAGCAGGCCTGGGTGGCTGGGTTCTGGGCCCAGCTGCACTCGCTGTGTGGCCTTGAGCAAGCCACCTCTCCTCTCTGGGCCACCCAGAGGGTGGCCTGGAGCTCTTGACATCCCTTCATCCTGGAACCCAGTTTGGGGAGTGGTCTTTACCACAGTTCTCAGGAGGATGCTCCAGGGAGGCTAGACTTTACTTAAGCTACTGACATCCCTAAAAAGGCAGGCAGCTTTGTTATTCCTGTTTCACAGATGAAAAAACTGAGGCTCAAGAAAAAGGAGGAACTTATTAGTGCAGAGGAGGCCCACCCAGAATCTGGCCCTGGACATGCTGTCCTGAAGGCATATTTCATGCAGAAACCCAGGGAATGGGCAGGAGGTGGAGGTGTGCTCCCTGGGTAGAGGAGTTATTACTGGCAGCATCTGAGTGCCCCCTGGGGACAGCCCCCAGGCCATCTGCAGGCGCCCAGGACAAAGCCCTGCTCCCTGTTTCCCTCCCTACCTGGTTCTCTCTCTCTCTTTCAGCAAATATTTGCTATTGCTCGGTGAGCTGCTGCCATGGTTACAGGCATCCCAGGAGCTGAGGGTTCAAGTTGGACTTTAAACTTCTTTAAAATTCAAGACCTAGAGTAAACAGCTACTTGAAGCCTCAGTCCTGTAGATGACAGCCCCCATCACGGCAGGCTGTGAGCCCTTTGCTGGCTGAGGGGTTGGGGAAGGTGGACGAGGGGCCCCACAGTCCTGGGTGGGGGAAGAAGAGCCTGAGGCCACACACCAGGGCTGACCCCCGCTCTGAAGAGGTGCCACCCCTGGGCACTGACCCCAGGGGACTGAGTTCTGATGGGGGCTCCCTCCACCCCAGCTGTGGATCCTGAGTAAATCGTGGTTCTTTAAGCCTTAGTTTGCTCATCTGTAAAATAAGGGTGATTAGCATCCCTGGGGCTTATTTTGAAGAGTAAAGCCCTCGGCTAAGGACATGCTTTCTGAGTAGGAACATGTGGTTGTAAGTGGATGGAAATCCAGAGATCTGGTTACAATGGATGCAAACGCCCAAGCTCACACTCCTCTACACAACTTCTCTGGGTGACTTGGGGCCAGTGATTTCACGTGTTTGAGCAGCAGTTTCCTGCCTGTATAATGAGACAACAATCACTACACAGCATAGAGTTCTGAGTATTGAAAGAGCTGAGATGAGTGTGTTAGTCATCTGTTGCCACGTAACAAATTATTCTAAAACAGAGCAGCTGAAGACAGCAAACCTTTATTATCTCATGGTTTCTGTGGGTCGGGAATCCAGGAGTGGCTTAGCTGGGTGGTTCTTGCTCAGGATCCTTCATGAAGTCGTGGTTGAGATGTTGGTCGGGCTGCCGTCTCTGAAGGTTCAGTTGGGCTGGAGGACCCCTTTTCAAGATGGCGCCCTCACACAGCTGCGGGCAGGAGGCCTCAGTCCCTCACCATGTGGGCCTCTCCAAGTGGCTGTTCCAGACATGGCAGCTGGCTTCCCACAACGAGTATTCTGAGAGCAGGCCAAATCTTTTGTAACCTAATCTCAGAAGTGGCATGCCATTGTTGCAGGAAGGGGGACCCCTTCCAGGGCCCGAGAGCAGGCTCTTGTCTAACATTCAGAAATGAATTGTCCGAGGAGACACACGTGCTGACAAAGCCAGAGACTTTATTAGGAAGGGGCACCCGGGCGGAGAGCAGCAGGGTCAGGGAACCCAGAAGAGCTGCTCTGCCACATGGCTCTCAGTCTCGGGTTTTATGGTGATGGGGTGAGTTTCTGGGTTGTCTCTGGCCGATCACTCTAACTCAGGGTCCTTCCTGGTGGCGCACGCATCACTCAGCCAAGATGGATTCCAGTAAGGATTCTGGGAGGCTGGTGGGACATATGGACTGGAGTCCCTCTCTCCCTTTTTTTCTTTTTTAAGAAGATGTTGGGGGTAGTAGTTTATTAATTAATTAATTTATTTTTGGCTGTGTTGGGTCTTCGTTACTGTGCGAGGGCTTTCTCTAGTAGTGGCAAGTGGGGGCCACTCTTCATCGCGGTGCGTGGGCCTCTCACTATCGCGGCCTCTCCTGTTGCGGAGCACAGGCTCCAGACGCGCAGGCTCAGTAGTGTGGCTCACTGGCCTAGTTGCTCCGCGGCATGTGGGATCCTCCCAGACCAGGACTCGAACCCGTGTCCCCTGCATTAGCAGGCAGACTCTCAACCACTGCGCCCCCAGGGAAGCCCTCCCTCTCTCCTTTTGACCTTGCCTGAATTCTTCCGGTTGGTGGTAGCTTGTTACTTCCGCATTCCTTACCGGGACCTCCTGTTGTAAGAGAACTCACGCGAGTGGCTACTGCTGTGCCTGGCCAGGGTGGGCGGTTTCGGTCAGTGGTTCCCCTCACACCATCACATCTGCTGCCTTCTATAGACCCCATGGACCAACCCTGGTGCAATATGTGGGAGGGGTCTGTTCAAGACTGTGCATCCAGGGGGAAGAGATCATGGGGGCCATCTTCAAGGTTGGCTACCACCTGAGGAAAGGGCTCACCCAGTACCAGCATGTAGTGAATACTTAGCATATGGGGGTAGTACAGTCGCTATGTGGGATACAAACCCAGAACTAGAATGACTTAGGATGGAGAAGGGAATGCAGGAAAAGGACCAGGCCCAGAACGAGGACTCCAGGCCCCAAATGAGGCACATTCTCTGGGCCAGGCAAAGAGACTTGGCAACCAGATCAAGGGCCAGGGGGAGAAGGGGCAGGAGTTGTGACCCAGCAAGGAATGACTGACAGGAGTAAGGTTCCAGGTAGAGCCGCGCAGCCTGGGTCAGGTATGGCTGAGAAGCCGGGTGGACCCCCACCCTGTCTTCCCTGAGGGTGGCCAAGGCCCAGAGGGCACCCTGTGGCGCCGGAGGGCAGGCTGGGGTGCAGTGGACACCCTGGACCCGCTTGTCCTTGGAGACTCTCTGAAGTTGCCCATCACTCTGTGAGCAATCCTGGTCCCTGTGCATGCTCTATCCACACCCAGCTGAAGCCTGACGAGCCAGCTCTGCTTGGTTTCTTACTGTTTCCTTCTGGTGTGAGTATATGCCAAGCCTCAGGCGCAGTTGCCTTCGCCGTGGTTTCCGGAGTGCCTCATTACTCGCCTGTGTTCCTGCTGCTTCATTCACCCTCCTTGGGGCCCAGGAATGAATTCAATAATCATCCAAGCGCTTGAAAGATGCAAAGAGCCTAGAACGAGATTCTCTCCACGGACCAACGCCCTCCCGTCACCCAGGAATCTGCTCCAATGACACTGCTTCTGAGAGGCTTTCCTGGACCCGGTCTCAAACGCTCTATCCTTCCTTTCTAACCTTAACTTTGTTTTACCTTCTCCAAAGCACAAATTGCTCTCCACCATTACCTCATATAATGACTTACTGATTGCTTGTTTTTGATTGATCGATGGATGACTTGATCATTATCGTCTCCCCTAGGGCTGAAGGCTCCTGGAGAAGCAGGAAGCGGGTCTGTCTTATTCTGCATCCCCTGAGCCCAGCTCCGTGCAGCACCCAGTAGGTTCGCACATAATTATCTGTAGAAAAAGTGAATAAAAAAGGGAAGAGACTGACACTTTCTAGGTGGGAAGAGTACCTGCCAGGCCCGATGGAGTGGTCATTACATTTTGAGACGGGGACAAAACGGTGGGACCAACATGGCCCCTGAGGAGACCTGGGATCAGCTCAGCTTTTCCAACTACAATTTCAGACCCAGGCCATGTTGCCTTTTAATCTCAAGAGAAGTTGTCCCATTTCCATCTCCATTGGTCTGGATCATTCTAGACTCATAACACCCCCAGGCGAGTGGCAGGGGTACCACATATTAAACTCTAATTAGCTGGGAAGCAAAGGGAAAAAGGAGACAAACACCAGCCCCACTGGAATGTCAATCATGTCTCCTGCATCAACATGGAAATTTTAACATCTTTTCTTTGAGCCTGAGTTTCTAGGCTATTCTATTGGGTGGATGTGGGCGATCACTTGTAAAAGTGGGGGAAGCAGTGTGATTCAGCAAGAAGGATGAAGGGACTTCTGGTCTACCCTCCTGCTGCTGTGGGTACAGTTGCCAGCTATGCAGTTATTAAGTGCTTGCTGTGTGCTAAGCCCTGGGGAAGGTCCTGGCAACGTCCCAAGATGTCAGGCCCTGCTCAGGCTATGGCCCCAAGGGAATGCCCTTTCTTCTCCATCTCTCTAAACGCTGCCCATCCTCAGACCCTGCTCCTTTCCCACTCCTCCAGGAACGTCCCTGAACACTGACTTCTCGCCTGCATTCACATAGCAGTTAATCGAGTGTGTGCTGGATACTGTGGCCCCCAATATTCTTTACACCCTCTCCTCCACTGTGTCTGGGGTGGGGGGAAATGAGCCCACACCCATCTCCAGGGCTGGGCCCTGTCTGTCCTGAGCCAATCAGGGGAACCCCACTGGGTCCTGGGCATGCTGGTGGCAAGAAAGCATGTCATCAGGCTCCTGCTGTCTCCAAGGAGCTCGACCCACCCTGGGTGGGTAGGGACAGTGACTCTGCCTGCAGGAGTCCCCAGGGCCCCAGGGGTGGCAGTGACCCGAGCATGGACCTGCTTTCTTTGGGCCTTGCTCCAGGCACAGCCAGGGGCTGCTTTCTTTCCGGGGGACCTCCTGGGATCACAGATACATCTAGGAAGGAGGCTGGCCTCCCTCCGATCCCTCTCTGTCCTGAGGTCACTTCCTTACTGAGGAGGGGCAGGGCTTAGTTGCTCCATGGCATGTGGCATCTTCCCGGACCAGGGCTCGAACCCGTGTCCCCTGCATTGGCAGGCAGATTCTTAACCACTGCTCCACCAGGGAAGTCGCAAGAGATGGGGATTTTAGGAGGTTAAATGAGGTCATAAGTGTGGGGCCCTAATCTGATAAGATTGGTGTCTTATAAGAAGAGGAACAGTATAGTCAATATCTTGCAATAACCGATAACGGAAAAGAATCTGAAAAAGAATATATATATATATATATATATGTACGTATAACTGAACATTTGCTGTACACCTCAAACGTTGTAAATCAACTATGCTTCAATAAAATTTAAGAAAAAGAAGAAGAGGAATAGACAGCAGAGCACTCTGTCTTTGCCATGTGAGGACACGGCAAGAAGGCAGCCGTCTGCAAGCCAGGAGAAGCCTCAGAGTGAAACCTACGGGGCCAGCACTTTGACCTTGGACTTCCAGCCTCCAGAACTGTGAGAAGTAAATTTCTGTTGTTTAAGCTGCCCAGTCTGTGGTATTCTGTTATGACAGCCTGGGCTGAATAAGACAATGACGATGCCTTTAGCTAACACTGTGGGGCACCTACTATGTGCCGGGCACTATTTCAGAAGCTGAGGATGCAACAGGAAACAAAATTAAAAGAAATTCCTCCTATCATGGAGTTCATATTCTAATAAATTTATATAGTAATATGTATGCAGTATCTATCTATCTATCTATCATCTACCTAACTATTTTTCTATCAATCTATCTATCTATCAATAGATGTAGTAAAATACTTAGAATGTCAGATGGTAATTGTACTAGTTAGGGTTCTCTAGAGAAACAGAACTAACAGGCTATATATATAAGCAGAGGGCATGGCAGGTGCTGAGACCCAGAGTTGAGAGTAACACCAGGGTAGGAAGGACCCATGTGGCAGGAGGAGGGAGGTGGTGAGACATGAGTGGGAGAGGTCTGCGGGGCCGAAGCTTCTGAGACCTCGATACTGCAGGTAAGGACTCTGGATTTCATTTAGTATCATAGAAGCCACTGGAGGGTGCAGACCACGGTATCATCTGACAGGTTTTAACAGGACCATCCTGGCTGCTGCAGACACAGGATATAGGGGCCGAGAAAGAAGGCAGAGAGGACGAGGAGCCTGTTCTACCAACTTGGGAGGGAAATGACAGTGACTGAGCGCAAGAAGGTGGCAGTGGAGGTGGTGAGAAGGGCTTGGATTCTGGATTGGTTCTGAAAGTAGAACTGACAGGGTTTCCTGACAGATTGGCTGTGGGTGCAAGAGGGGGAGGGCGTGAGGATGACTCAGATTTGGGCCAGAGCTCGGGGGACGCTGATGCCATTGGCTGAGACAACGCACCAGGGTGGGGGGGGGTGACGTGGTCGAGTGTCGGCATTGGAGACGGAGGTGTTTGTAGGAATCAGGTGGAGGTGTGCGCAGGTGCGTGCAGGTGTGTGTGCAGAGTTCAGAATTTGGGAGAGAGTCAGGTTGGGGATAGGAATGTGAGAGGCCCAGGCATGGGGGTTGCATTGGAGGGAGGAGAGGGAGCCGCTGGGTCCTGGACACTACAGGTTAGAGGTCAGGAGAGCAGAGGAACTGAGCGGCAGCTGCTGGTGACAGAAAGAACATGTGGAGGGTAGAGTCCTGGGAAAATGCATTCAGCATGTTTTGGGAAGGAGGGAGATACCAGTGCCTGACTGAACGGTGTGCTGGGTTGGAGAATGTCCCCCCAAAATTCACGCTTATCTGGAGCATGTGACCTTGGGCATAGGATCTTTGCAGGTGTAATTAGTTAAGATGAGATCCTACAGGATCAGGGTGGGCCCTACATCCAGTGACACATAAGAAGAGGAGATGGGACTTCCCTGGTGGCGCAGTGGTTAAGAATTCGCCTGCCAATGCAGGGGACACGGGTTCGAGCCCTGGTCCAGGAAGATCCCACATGCCGCGGAGCAACTAAGCCCATGCACCACAACTACTGAGCCTGCGTGCCACAACTACTGAAGCCCGCACACCTAGAGCCCGTGCTCCGCAACAAGAGAAGCCACCGCAATGAGAAGCCTGCGCACCGCAACAAAGAGTAGCCCTCGCTCGCCACAACTAGAGAAAGCCCGCATGCAGCAACAAAGACCCAACGCAGCCAAAAACAAATAATAAATAAATTTAAAAAAAAAAGAAGAGATGACACACAGAGAGATGCAGAGGAGAAGGGGAGGTGATGAGAGGGGCAGAGATCGGAGTGATGTGTCTACAAGCCAAGGCCACCAATGGCTGCCGGGAACCACCGGAAGCCAGAAGAGGCCTGGGAAGGGTCTTTCCCTAGAGCCTTCAGAGGGAGCGTGGCCCTGACGGCATCTTGACTGTGGTCTTCTGACCTCCAGAACTGTGATAGAATAAATTTCTGTTATTTTAATCCACCCAGTTTTTCAGGTGCTTTATTCCCACAGCTCCAGGAAACTAACAGGTGGGTACCCAGGTGCCCCCAAGCCCACCCCTAGGGGACATCCTTAGCCAGAGGGTCAGCACCCTGACCCACTCTGCTTTGCTCCCTCTGTCCCCCTTCCACCCTGATCCACTGTAGCTGGGACACTAGTGACCCTCTGTGGGAGACTGTAGAGGTGACTATGTGTCCAGGGGGCCAGGGTTGGGGTCCCGCTCTGCCACCTTTCAGCGAGCCTCTTCCCTGCCCTTTTCCTTACCTGATGAATGAGAGTCACAGCATGGGCTATACTTACACTGAAACCATTTTTTCTGTTTATCTGAATTCAGATTTAACTGGGCACTTTGTATTTTTATTTGCTAATCTGGCAGCCCTGCTCACCCCTCAACGTGCTTCTGGCAACCAGGACTCGTGGCCAGGTCCACGACAGCCTCACGAAGAGGCCATCCGACCACATTTGGCTAAAATCATCCCCCCGCCTGCCTCTGCCTCCTTCCACCCCCACTGGTTGGTTCTTGTCGGCTGTGTGCAGAACATGCTTTCCTGTCACACCTACGTCTCCACATATGAGGAATCAATAATGACTTTAGGGAGAAAATACAGTTGTCATGGGGGAAAAATAGAGTGAATTCAGAGTTCATCGGGCAAGTTAATCAAATTGCCCAGCCATGCCTCGCCGCCCCTGGGAGCCATCTGGCCCTCTCCGACCAATGCAGGGCCAGGGAACAGGACAGTAGGGCCTGGGAATTTGTCATCCCACGCCCAGGAGGGGCGGCTTTGGTCAGGACCCTCCACCAGCTCTTACGCCCCGTCACCTTTAAGCTACACACCCGGACGGCTGCCCTTCCACCACGTTTCTCGGGGTCCTGCTCGGCACCCTCCCAGCCCGCCCACCGCCCCCCCCCCCCCCAAACACACAGGCAGCGGGCCAGCTGGACAGGCTTCCCTCCTCACAGGGCTGATATTCCAGGCGGGGAGAGGCAGTCAACACAGAAGCAAGAACTTGCAGAATAACCGCCTTTCTGAGCTGCAGGGCTGCTGACTATGCGCCTTTCCACTCTGCAACACACACCCAAGTTCCTTGGCTTCCCAACTCCTCCATTTACAGGGAAGCCCACCTTGGGTGAAGCCCGCGGCAAAGCAGAGAGACAGAAGAATCCGAGTCCTTGGTGTGGTCAAGCGGCTGAATGGAGACTGATTTTGAAGCCCACCCCCTAAGCACTTTTTAGTTTTGTGAGCTAATAAAGACCCTTTTCATTCAAGGACGTGTACATGAGGTTTCCGCTTCTCACAACTTAAAACGCTCTGACCTATACCGTCCTTCAGCTCAACTGTTCTCGCTGACAGCGGACCCAGCAGTTCTGTGACTCCCAGGCCAGTGTCGATCATGGGTTGTGGCAGCCCACAAGGACAGCTGCAGGCACCCCCAAGACCTCCACCACTGAGGGCATCCCCAGAGCCTCCCACGTCACAGGGACAAATTCACACCTTGCTTCTCATGACTCTTGGGCTCCTCGGGGCAGAGTCCATCATAGAGTGACAAGTGTCACCTGCTGCTCCAGCAGGCTGGGTCCAGGCTACAGCTGAGCTCTCTCGGTGGCTGGGTACAAGGGTCTGGAAAGATGTATGAGAGTGATGCTCTGGCTGGTACTCAGGCCCTAAAGAGCCCTGCTTGATCCTGGAGTCTCACGTGGTCCCTTTCAGCTTCTGGCCCTGACACCTGTCCTCAGGTGGGATGGGAGACGGAGATTGGAGATGAGGGAGGGCACACCCCGCAGGTCACACATGGTCCCCACAGGAAACAGGAACACCCTCATCTGGGATTTTCTTTTTCCAATTTTTTTTTATTGTGGTAAAATATACACAACATAAAATTTATCGTGGTGTTAAATATAGCCATAACAGGGAATTCCCTGGCAGTCCAGCGGTTAGGACTCGGTGTTTTTACTGCCAGGGCCTCAGGTTCGATCCCTGGTCGGGGAACTAAGATCCCACCAACCAAAATAAATAAATACAGTCATAACGTTGTACAACCATCACTACCATTATCTCCACAACTCTTTTCATCTTGGAAACAGGAAACTCCATACCCCTTAAACATTGACTTTCCATTCCCCTTCATCCCAGCCCCTGGCAACCACTGTTCTACTTTCTGTCTCTATGAATTTGACTTCTCTAGGGATCTCATATAAGTGGAATCATACAGTATTCGGTTTTTTGTGTATGTCTGGTTTATTTTATTTAGTGTAATGTCTTCAAGATTCATCCATGTTGTAGCGTGTGTCACAGTTTCCTTCCTTTTTAAGGTTGCACAATATCCCATTGTATATGGATAGACCACATTTTGGTTTTCCATTCCTCTGTTGACGGATGAGTTACTTCCACATTTTAGCTATTGTGAATAATGCTGCAGTGAACATGGGTGTACTTTCCTGGGATTTTTGAATGAGGGGCTGTTTTCAGAGGTAGGGGCAGGACTGAGGAATCAGGAAGGGTGATACCCAGAGACTCCCAAGAATGGAAAGTCATCATCACCCCCCGGCCTGATGGGCGAGGACAGGGAAGGGTATTTGCAGAGCCCAGGGATTGTCTGGGGCTACACAGAAGGAACTGTAGCTTCTAGAACCACCACAAAGCACAGAGGGAGAAAGGCCATTGCTGATGGGGCCACGCTATCCCGACACCTCCTCCAGCTCTCTGATCTGCTGGTGCTTTCCAGTGGAGCCTGAGGGTATTAGTCTGATATTGCCGCGATGATGCTGGTAACAGACTACCCCAGGTTGCAGTGGCTGAAATAACAATCGTTTGTTCTCACAGCTTGGCAGCTCTGTTCCCACATCTCATATCTCCTTCTGTGGCCCAGGCTGAGGGGCCGCAGCTGCCCAGGGTGTGTTCTTCCCATGCAATGCAGAAGCCCAAGAAAGCAGGCCCAGCTGCGCAAGCACATTTAGAACCTCTGTGCATCTCCTGCCTTAGCCTCCTCTTGGCCACGCCCACAATTAATGGGCGGCAAGTCCACTCCGTCTACCCCCAGGCCCTGGCAAGGGTGTGGCAGTGCATTTCTGCTACAGGGGAGTGAAGAATCCTGACCAGTAAAGTCAGTCCACTGGGGAGGGTGGGGTAGTCTGCAGAATCAGGCTCCGGAACCCAGGGAGGGGTAGAGATGGGAGGGGCGATTAAAGAGAGCAGCCAGCAGCTTGATGCCCTCTCGGGTCTCCTCTGACCTCCTCCCAGGTGAGTCAGCATCAACCCCCCTCCCCTCCCCCAGCATCTCTGCAGAGGGACCTGATGTGCAAGCTCTCAGCCACCCATGATCAGAGGCCAGGAAGGGTTAACTGGAGGACTGTGCTGAATCATGGTCGGAGAGAGACTTTTTCAAAGACTTGATAAATAAATCACCGCTCATGTTTAATTCAAAGCCCCTGCTGCCTACAGAGAACACAGGGAAGAAGTCATCTTTCAATTAAAACAGCTCTGAGGGGCTTCTCCTGCTCTCCCAGGGCCTTCCAGACTCTCCACCCACACCCGGTTGGAGGCCCTGGCAGGGAAGGTCGGCGTGATCCTGCCCCACTCCCAGGACAAGCTGAGCATAGAAATCGGACTCACATCTGGGTCACCTGGGGTCACAGCCTCAACCCTGGTCGCTCTCCTCCCTCATGTCACCATCTCCCATTGTCCCCTCCAGGTCATTTTCTCATACAAGCCAGTTTTCTTTTCTCCAGAGCTCTTGTCATTATGTGATGGTTTTGTGGGTTTTATTTGTTTCTTTATCTTCTGTCTCCTCTGATAGTATTTCATCTCCGTGTGAGCAGAAATTGGGCTCATCTGCTGAAGCCCCAGCACCCAGAACAGCTCTTAGCACATAGTAGGTGCTCAATAAATGTTTGCCTGTTTGTTTCAGAGCCTTTTCTCTTCCAGGCTAAGCAACCCCAGGTCCTGCGGTTTCACACATGGGGCAGAATGCTGAACATCGCTCGATGCCATGCAGTGCTCTGAGCTCAGAGTCTCTGAGGAACGGCAAGAAGGCCAGAGGAGGTGCCGAGCCACATCCACGAGGGCCTGTGACAGGCCACTGCTGCTCTGAGCGCTTGGTACGGATGGACCATCTCAGCCTCCCCAGAGCCCATTTTACAAATGAGCAAACCAAGGCACTTTGAGATTAAAGTCACCTTCCCCACATGGCACCTTCAGGGCATTGGAGGCAGGATTTGAACCCAGACCCAGTGCTTCTACAGCAGGCACCCTGAGTCACTCTTCGAGAAGATGAGAGCTTTTTATAACCACCAGGTGCTGGGAAGCATGAGTTATCATATCCCTCAAGAATCTGGCTTTCTGAAATCCCAAGTGGCAAAAATCAGGCCCAGGGATGAAAGAAAGATCAACTCTTCCCCTTGTGGACTGATAAACTCTCAACCAATATGTTGGACTTGAAACCTGTTCTTTTTTATTTGCCAAAATCACACTGAATCACTGTTTCTAGCATAGCACCCGCTTTTATCAGCGGGTCTATGTGCCAGCATTCAGCAGACTTCAGGTGATTTAATCCTCTCACTAATATGGTGCAGTTGATGGTTTTAATCTCCATTTTCGCTATGAGAAAACTGAAGCCCTAACGGTTGAGTAGCCGGTCACCCTGGCTAGGGAGTGTCGAGTCAGGAATTGAACCGCTGGCCTCAGAATCATGCTGTTTCTACGATAATGCCACAGTGGACATACTATGAGCTGTAATCATCATCACTAACATTTAATGAGCACTTACTATGTGCTGAACTGGGTGTTTAGCATTTATAGTCATTAACTCCTTTGATCCTAATTACAACTCTAGGAGGAAAATACTATTTTTATCCCCATTTTAAAGATGAGGAAATTAAGGTCCAGATGGTTAAGGAACTGCTTTAAAATGTAGGTTTTATTATTATTCAGATATGATGAGGCCAGCAGCTTAAGAGATGACTGCCATTGAAGACATAGTTTGTCACACACAGATCCCAAGAGGAGGGGGCATGTCTTATAGGGCCACACAGGGGAGCATCAGGGTCAGCCAGGTGGTAGAGGGAATGAGAGGGCATCACAGGCAAGAGCTTTATTGTGGTTTCCACAGGGATGCAGACTTAGGATGGGCTAATCTGGATAATTTCAGTGGCTCTGAAGCATAAGAGCTGTCCCTACTTGCCTGGCACCTGGCCCTGGGGTGCTGAGGGCAGATGGATTCTGGGCCAGAATGCGAGAGCCTCATAGAGGAAGGTGTTGAGGGTATAAGCTCTGGATTGGTTGGTTTGCATATGGAAGATGCACTTGCAGGTGAGTCCTTTACTATCTTTAGGAATTGGTGAGCCCTGGGTGGGCAGTCCCTCCAAGGTCAACATGGCTCCAGATGTCAAAATGTCTGCTTTACCAGCTCAATACAGGAACTTCGCCCAGGTCACTCAGAACAGGATTCGAAACCTTAGATCAGCTCATTTCTGAGCCCTCGCTTGTTACCACTTTACAACCAGATTTCCTGTCTGCAGCCAAATACTTGATCATGCAACACAGTGGGAAGTTACTACAAATATCACCATCTGAACAGAGATGAGGCTGGGATGCAGGCTGCAGAGGGGGACCAAGCGGGAGCCAGGAAGGCTGTTAGGGGCTTTCTTCAGCCAGACAAAGAGTCCCCAAGACAACTGTGCTGAGCTGGCATCCCTACTGATTCTATTGTCATCTCAGTTTGGGAGGAAACCAGGAACATCTGACAGAAACTTGAATTCCACCCCCTTCCTTTAAACCAACAGCCCAGATTGGATCCAGCGGTCCCCGCCACGTGGCTGAGCTACATCCTGATCGTGTTCTGACACGGGAGTGTTGCGTCTACATTATCTGGGATAGGCAGCTGGAAGGGAAAGCACAGCCCGGATTGAAATAGCAGCATCTGTTAGTATCTCCCAGGAGAAAAATTCTCCTTTTGTTGCATATTAAGTCATTAAAACACCAAAAAGAAAAAGGGACATTCATTTCCCCACCATCTTGCAGACAATACTTTAACGCAAAGGTACCAAGGGAAACGGGCCAGGCCTTCAGATGACAGGCTGTAGAAGGAATGTCAGGCACGGGGGGGGGGTGAGCCAAACACCCGAGACCATCTGTCCCCTGCAGGGCGGGTGTCAGAAGCCGGGGCTGGGTCTACTCCATCCCATATTCCGGGTTTCTCTCTGCTTCCCAGGACTAATGCAGGCTTGGAGGTCTGGGGACCACACTGGGGTTTCAGACTCATGCCTAAATCATTGTCCCAGACCCTTGCCCAGATCCCTTTTGAGGCCACGGTCATTTCCCCCAAACTGTTACCAGCCTCCTGGATCACTGAGAGAGGGATCCCCTCCGAGCTGTCAGCCGTCAGCCACCTACTAGAAGAACAGGCTTTCCGTCCAGCAGCCCTGGGTTTAAAAACCTGTTCCGACCACCCAAATGGCCATGTGACTTGGTCGGGACTTGGCATCTCTGAGCCTCAGTGTCCTCATCTGTAAAATGGGGACAGTGACGTGTGACCTCTGGTGTTATGAGGTCCAAAGCCAGTGCTGGCATCTGTCAGAGCTGAGCACTTCCTAGGGAGCTGGGGGGAGGTAGCACCTGGTCCTCGCCTTCTGATGGCTGATGGGTGATCCTTGTTCTTTCCTTCCCATCGTGCTCATCAGGGATCTTGATGGAAGAGCAGGCGGCAGCAGGGCCACGTGACCCTGTCATGTGGCCCCTCATCTCAGGCCCTTTTGCCTCTAATACCTGTCGATGATTTCACGAAACCACTGCAAACCTGGGAGGGTGTCTGCCTCTGTTTCTCTACTGAGGGAGCAAGTGGCCCCTGTGCTCTTGCCTCTGTCCTCTGCTTTCCTGACCTTGTTGACCCAGAGCACCCCTCCTGCTCTATCTCCCAGGCCTCGGGGCTCCACCTCTGTTCTCTGCCCATTGGGCGTGGATGCCCAGAAGAGCTTCCGTAGACTGTGCCTCTGCAGGCTAGGTGGCCCTCGGCAAAGCCACTTTGTATCCTGTGCATCAGCCAGCCAGAGCCACTGGCTTGTGTGCCTGTGAGGGCCCCCTGAGCAGATTAGAACCAACATCTTCCTTCCAGGGTATCCCCAGCTCTCCCTCTTAGGAATAGAGGGTCATTTTTTCTACCTTAGGAACAAAAGGCTTAGAACAATGTTTCATTTGCAATGGTAGCTACCACTCCAGCCAGGATGGTTTATTGAAGATTTTATTATCGGTTTATTAAAGAGTTTACTTGGAAGAGTGTATTAGGTTAAGCTGGGCTTTGAAAAGTAATGAACAGCTCCCAAATCTCGTGGCTTTCACCCAGGTGGTGTTTATTTCTTGTTCACATAAATTCTACCTCCAGTCCAGGTGGCTTTCCAGGCAACTGTCCTCTACGTGTTGTCCCATAGGGGTGTTGTCCCAACGTGAGCTGCTTTGGTCTTGTGTAGCCTCCCCATCAGCATGATCTTCCCAGGGAAGAAAGATCTGGGAACATCACACACTAGATTTTGAAGTGCTTCCCCATGGAAGGTCACGTGACCATCTGCTCACTTCTCATTGGCCAATGCAAATGACACATCCATGCCTCACTTCAAGGGGGTGGGAGGTGCCATCCTCCTGGGGTCCAGAAGGAGAAGAGGGATGGAGAGTGAGAAACAGCAGTAATGTCCCTCACAACACATAATAATAATAACTAATAAAATAAATAACATTTAAAAAATAATAGAATAAAATTTTAAAGTGCTTACAGCTGCTGTATTGAGCACCTCACACGTGTTACCTCATTTTATCCTTATGCTAATCTTGTAATATAGAAGTTATTTTCATACCCATTTTACAGATGAGGAAACTGAGGCTCAGAGAAATGAAGTGACTTGCCTGAGACCTGCACAGCCATCCAGCTAGTGCCACCTCCAGATGAACTGCCCTGATAGAGACAGAGGGAGCAGACCTAAGCTTCTTGGATTCCCCTCAAAGTTGGCTGGGCCTGGACCACAGCATTGTCTTTGCTGAGTGTTATGAACTGAATTGTGTCCCCCCTAAATTTACATGTTGAAGCCCTAACCCCTCAATGTGACTATATTAGGAGACAGAGCCTATAAGGAGGTAATTGAGGTTAAATGAGGTCATAGGGAGGAGTCTTAATCCAACAGGACCAGTGTCCTTATAAGAAGCAGAAGACCTTTCTATCCCTCTCTCTCCCGGGACACACATAGAAAAAGGACCATGTGAGGACAGAGAGAAGGCAGCCTTCTACAAGCCAGGAGGAGAGCTCTTGCCAGAAACCAACCCTGCCAACATCTTGATCTTGGACTTCCAGCCTCCAGACCGTGAGAAAATAAATGTTCGTTGTTCAAAGCACCCAGGCTGTGCTGTTCTGTTATGGCAGTTCGAACAGCTGAGACACTGAGTAATTTGCCAGAATCCTGTGGGGCCTAGGTATGACAGAAAACATGGCACTGCCACAGTTTCCCCAAAGTGGGAGAGGGACAATGACAAAAGCAGCCTGGAGGGCATGACCTGAAATCAGCACAAGGTTTGTTGACCAACTGTGCTCCAAGCAGGAGCCTCCTAACTCTCCTGTGGGAAGCAGGTCCTCTGCAGAGACCTCAAATTCTTTGACCCCAGAAATGACATTGTTGGTCCACCCCTAAAATTCTCTGGACACTCTGGTAGTATTTTGTGGGTCAGAATCCTTGGCTTTTTACAAATTGCAATTTATTCTAATGCTGTTTCCCAGGGCTCAGCCCAAAGTCCCCTGGATGGGCAGCCTCAAAATTGGGTAACACTATGGGCTTTGGAAGCCAGGTCTCAGTTATGATTTTGTTTGTTTGCGTGAAACCACGAACCCAATAAGTGGTATATTAAATAAGTAAGAAGTTTATTTGCCTAGTGAAACAAGGATCCTGGGGAAGGTAATCCACTGATGTCATCAAAGAACCCAATTACTTCTACCTTCCTACACAGCAATTCTTGGCATGTGGACTTGACCTCACGGTCACAAGATGATTGCTGTGCATCCGGGTATCATATCTACACTTCAGATAGAATAAAGGGAGAAATTTAAATGGCTGAATCTGTTCCAAGAGCTTCTGCCTAGTCCTTTTTGTTTATATACAGGTGGCCAAAACTGGTCACTTGTCCACTTCTACCTGCAAAGTAAGTCTGGCAAGATGAGTATTTTAGCTTTCCATCTCTTTAGAAGAAGAAGGCAAGGGAAAGGGTGTTGGGAATGGCTTTAGGCATCAGATCCTCGCTGCCTGACAGAGACAGGCAGATCTGGCCACATCACTTAGAATACGACCTTGCACAGAGGAGTTATTTGAACTTCTGTTTATTCATGTGGAAAATGAGGACAATAAGAACACCTCCCTTCCAGAATTGCAGTGCCTGGAATACAGTAAGTATTTAATACATAGTAAATATCATTATAATTATTACAATGGGAAAACAATATTTACGTGAAAGGTAGGCAGCGGGCCTAGGTAATGTATTTCTGGAAAATTACTGACCTATCCCAAATTACACAGAAATATATTCTGAAAATCCCTGCAGAGGCAGCTTGGAGTTTTACTTGAAGAGGTCTGAAGCTGAGGAGGGTGAGAACTGCTAACCTGTTTTCCTTTGGAGCCTGTCGGGGGTGACAGCAGAGAGTAAACAGAGGAGGGACATGACCATCAGCCTCCTGGGGCCACAGTGAGAGGCCTGTCTGGGAGCATCACAGAGCTGGAATAACCCAGATGCATGCCGGCCCGCCTTCTCCCCCGTGGAGCTGGAACCCTCCCCACCCCTACTCCGACCCCCACTTACTGTGTTTGTGTTTCTTTTGTAAAGATGAAAAGAAAGCTGGAGGCTGCTGATCCTGCCATGGAAGCATCTCGTTTCTGCTCTGATGTTCACATACAGAGGGCAAAAACCGGCAGCGGAAGTGGCTTCACTTTGGAGCTGAGGTCTGCGGCCAGGGTGGCCCCTGGGGTCCTATGGGGATGAGAACCAGGGAATAAGAAGACCATGCAGGCAGAATTCCTGTTCTGGCCCTTGCTTATCTGGCCCGATTTCCTCAAATAGCCCCCAGAGGACCGAGAGAGAGAGTGGACAAGACTGACCATTGGGCCACCCAAGACTCCTGGTTGGGGCTTTGTGTCCCAGGAACCCCATCAGCCCCGCGTCCTGGGAAAGCAATGTGGACACATACCGGGGTCATGTGGAGGTAGCAGCCACAACCCCTGTGTCCCGAGTGGGACATGGCAGGTGCTCCAGAAACTCAGGCTGGGGCACCACTCTAGGAGATGCCCACGACCACTAGGGAGTTGGCCTGATGCTCGTCCGGACTCACTCTGTTGCGTGTCCTGTGTCCTGCAACCTCTGGGGCCGGGCCTCCCTCCTCCCAATGCTCCTTTGCAGTAGGAAGGTCTATGAGGGACAGGACAGAGCATCCTATCCGGTGAGGTCATTCACACATACTCAGCATATGCTGAGCACCGACTGTGTGCACCGCCCCAGGCCAGACGGGGTCGATGCCCGGCATGATTTTCATTTAAAATCCGCTGATTTTCACCTCTGGCACGTTCTTCTTAGAAATGACTCAGAGTTAGTCACCTGGAGAGAGACACAAAGGAAAAATTAGGGCTTCCCTGGTGGCACAGTGGTTGAGAGTCCGCCTGCCGATGCAGGGGACACAGGTTCGTGCCCCGGTCCGGGAAGATCCCACATGCCGCGGAGCAGCTGGGCCCGTGAGCCATGGCCACTGAGCCTGCACGTCCAGAGCCTGTGCTCCGCAATGGGAGAGGCCACAGCAGTGAGAGGCCCGCGTAATGAAAAAAAAAAAAAAAAAAAATTAAGTTAGAAGTATTAGTGTCCTAATGGCAAATCCAAACAGATACCAAGCAGCTGGTTCTCTTGGGAAATCAGCCTCCCCAAGTGGGGTTGGATCTGGGGAGGAAATCAGAGGCTCTTGCAGGACACATGAGCCCTCCTTCTGAGGTCTTTGGGCTAAGCCACTCCCAGGAATAACTGTCCTTCAGCCCATCTCTCCCTCTACCAGCTCCCACCCACCCCTAGAACCTGACCTATAACCAGATTTGACTCACTTATTTGATTTTCTCATTAACCCCCAAGGTCATTCCTGCCCCAGGGCCTTTGCACTTGCTTTTCCCTCAGCCAAAGAAAAGCTGCTTGAACTTGCACACAAGCCACTTAACTTCCTGTGCTTCAGTTTCCCTTTCTGTAAACTGGGGGTGTTAGTAGTATTACTTGTCTTAGAGTGTCTATAAACATTAAGTGAGATCATACACAGAGGGCCTCAGAACCAAGCTCAACACAGAGTAGCAACAAACAAATTCACTATCAGGACAGCCTGTGCTCTCAGCCACCTCTGGCCATGAGGCCATGTGGCATCTCCCCTCCCCACCCCCCGCACTGTGCTCCCCTCGGCCGCAGCACCTGACACAGTTCCTGAAGTCAACCAGTTGATGAATTGTGTCCCCCTGGTGGGAGCACCTTCCTCCCTTGGAAAACCTCTCTCCACAGCCACCTCCTCTGAGAAGCCTTCCTGGATTCCTGGGCAGAGACTCCTACTTCCTTTGAGCCCCAGCGCTTTGCTGTACGCGGGCCTCTCACTGTTGTGGCCTCTCCCATTGCGGAGCACAGGTTCCAGACGCGCAGGCTCAGCGGCCATGGCTCACGGGCCTAGCTGCTCAGCGGCATGTGGGATCTTCCCGGACCGGGGCACGAACCTGTGTCCCCTGCATCGGCAGGCAGACTCTCAACCACTGTGCCACCAGGGAAGCCCCAGGGGCAAATCCTCTTGCAGCCGCTGAACCTTCCAGACATTATCTTAACTGCAGCCTCCTAAGAGACCCTAAGCCAGAACCACCAGCTATGTCGCTCCTGAATTCCCCAAGCACAGAAAGCGTGATGGCAGGTGTTCGTTGTTTTAAACTGTTAAGGGTTGGGATGATTTTTTTCTGCAACAATAGATAACTAATATAGTGTATAAATACCCCACCAGACAGCACTGCGTTCTAATGGGGTAACTGTGAGGTGGGTGTTCCATGCGGGGTCCTGGGGTCCCCCCATGGGATTAATCCCTGCATCTCACTTCCCCATCCTATCACTTTCCCTCCCAATAAACCACTTGTCCTCAAATTCTTGTTTCAGTCAGCTTCTATAGACCCCAACTTTAGGGCACAGGCAGGGCTCAGAGGCTCCGCCCCATGGCCTTGCTTCAGCATCACTGACCTAGCTGTGGTCTCTGCCCAGGGCATGTCTGGACACAGCTTGTCCAGCCCCATGGAGCCTGAGTCCTGGGCCCAGTTTCTCCTTCAGGTAACATACCCCGCAGGAAACTTACCTCCTCCCGGGGCCCCTGGGAGGAAAAAAATGCCTCCTGAATCCAAGCTGAGGTGTCAGCACTTAAGACCTGCTGGTTGCACTTCACCTCGGCCTCCTCCCCCTTCCCTCCTGCCCACAGATCCCTCCCCTCACCAGAGCCCAAGTGGC
Source organism: Phocoena phocoena (assembly GCF_963924675.1). Taxonomy (NCBI): domain Eukaryota; kingdom Metazoa; phylum Chordata; class Mammalia; order Artiodactyla; family Phocoenidae; genus Phocoena; species Phocoena phocoena. The sequence goes on from NC_089233.1 coordinate 5,514,486, forward strand.
TGCTCCCAGCCTGAGGCCAGGAGTTACCACCAGGCTTCCAGAATCTGCCCCTGCCACTCCACTCTGCAGCTGGCACAAAGTCTCCCCACCAGGTATTAATTTTCAAATGTATGTAGATGCTGCGATAAATAACTTTCAAATTAGTTTTTAAACGTGCCTGAATTAATTCACATTCACTCTTTGTTCTCTACTGGTGTCTCAATCCACAGATGCTCGGAGCACAGCCGCCATCCTTGCCCCCGTGGATTTTTCTGACTTTACCAAGGGACTCTCCCATTACAAAGAGTGGGACTCCCTGCTGCAACAGAAGCCATTAACCTGCAGTTGTGGTGACAACCATGGGCAGGGCCAGGTCAGGAGGTGCACTGGGAGGGGGGGGACAGTGTTCTCCACCCAGGTGATCTTACATGTGATGTCCATGTTTTCCAGAAGAGCTGAGGCACTGAGGCCTTGGTGTCAGGACTTCCCCTGGGCCTTGGGTGTTGACTTTTCTGCTTTTGATTTAGGGAGCAGTGTCCAGGGCCCCCAGCAGGTCCACCATGTACAGTTGTTCAGGTTGGAGACACATGGTCATTGAGGGTTCCATGCATATGGAGGATTTCTTCAGAACATTCTTGCCTTCCTGCTATTTTCATGCTTGCTTACTTACTTATTGTCTGTCTCACCAACAGCCCTGAGCCCCGTGATTGCTGAGGACTTCATCAGCTCCATGCCCAGCACCCGGCTGAGGCTGGGCCATCAACACTGCCACCAGTCACTGCATGAACCACACGAGTGGTCTGAATTCTCCAGTAGTCACGTGAAAACAACAAAATGAAATAGAAGGGATGAATTTTAATAATACATTTTCTTTAACCCAACCTATCCAAAACATTTATCACCTCAACATATAATCAATATAAGAATGATGAATGAAATATTTTACACTCACTGCATGTCTCAATTCAGACCTAAATTTTCATCAGACGTTCTTGGTCTGTATTTAGACTTCATAAAATTTGCAGTTGAAAAAGCAGATCCACATGTCCAAGTTGTTCCAAGCATTCTTAAGGTTTTTCCGATAACTATATCAAGTATCTATTCTAAAATTAAAATGAACTAAAAACAAATGAAACTTTAAAATGAAAAGTTCAACTCCTTGGTCACACTATCCACATTTCAAGTAGCCACATGTGGCCGGTGGCCATTGTACTGGATGATGCAGACGGAGAATATTCCACTGGGGCAGAAAGTTTTGTTGGACAGAATAAATCCAGGCTTTCGTGTTCTTTGGGCTGGAGCACTGATTAACGATGAAGACCCATCTGGACGTTAATTCAGACCCTTAGGGATTTGGGATCAGGTCACACGCTCCACGTGGCCCCAGAATGCCCCCAGCTAAACTTGCGATGCTTTGACAAAACCCAGACAAAATCCTGTAAATAGCGTGGGTGAGAACACGCAGACCCTTCCCAGCTCAGAATGAGAAAGCAGATTGATTCGATATTCCCTCTAGAAGTTTGTTTCCTAGGTGGGGATTCAAAACCTAAAAATTTCAGTCAGCTTTTCAGAGACATGCTTCCAAGAGCACGTGGAAAAGCAAAGTCTGAGACAAGCACATCTTTAAGCATTTCCTGGGTGGGGCCACCTGGTCCACTTTCTGTGACACCTGAGGGTAGCCAGGTGGGCTGTCAGGGCATCAGGCAGGTGGCAGACCAGACTCTGTGCTGGCCTCAGGCTGCCCCTTAAATGTAACGGCTGCTATTCCAGGGCCTTGGTCTGCTTGTGCGAATCTCCCCTCAGCCCCAAACAAATAAATAATTCATTCCCAAAGTGGCACACTTGCTGGTATGGCTTAGATTAAAATCCCTAAAATATGTATTTAATTTGGATTTGGCGAGGCTGTTATCAGCCTCAGATAGCACCAGAATTAAAATAAAATTTGGAGTTCTTAGGAGACAACAGAAAAGTCGACTCCGGATGTTCTCTGACACCGGACCCTTCTCACCCTGGTCTTTCCTAATGACCAGTCTGGAGGTCCGCCTAATTACCATGTTGGAGTGCGTGTAGCACCTGCTTCCAGGGCTGGCAGAACTGAAGCGATGCGCTATGTAATATTTATGTTTCCTGCAAAATTCACAGAATAATTGGTAGCGCTTGGCACTTGGTGTTGTTTTCAACAGAGGCTCCCAGCCTTGGCAGAATGAATGCCCCGTCCTAGCCTCTGCCTGGGGGTCAGGCCCAGCCTTGGAGGAATGGGGTGGGGGGTGGGGACTGTCTCACTGGTGCCCCCCTGGGGGGGTGGTTCGGGCCAGCAATGGGATTACAACCCCACTTAAAGATGCTCAGAAACACATTATTCCTCCATGCATTCACTCAGAATCCTCACAACTGCCCTGTGTTGGTTGCTCTTTATTGTTATTTAGTTAGTTAGTTAAGTCTTTATTGAATTTGTGACAACATTGATTCTGTTTTATGTTCTGGTTTTTTGGCCGCGAGGCATGTGGGATCTTAGCTCCCTGACCAGTGATCGAACCTGCACCCCCTGCATTGGAAGGCGAAGTCTTAACCACTGGACTGCCAGGGAAGTCCCATTGGTTGGCCTTTATGATGTGCCTGCAGAAGCTGGAAGAAACTAGGGGGGAGGGGTGAAGATGGTAAAGGTTAAGGGGGAGAGGGGTACCTAGACACCCCAAGGTTCTGCTCAACTTCTGCTCTCTTCTTCCTCCCTTCCTTCCTTCCTCTGACATTTAATAGGTACCTACTATGTGCCGGGTACAAATAAAGATGCCAAGTAACACGAACAAAGCCACATCCCTGCCGTCCTGAAGCTCATAGCCTAGAGGAGGAGGCTGTGAGTCACTCCCGAACCACGTGGACGTGTAAATTCACAATCGTGCTCCGTGCTACGGAAGAGCACTCAAGTTCTCCTCTGTTACACGAACATCTCACAGTCCAGGGAAGCACACGTTTTGATCTTCACAGGCCTAATGCCTACGTGGGTGCCGAGAAAGGACTTTGGGCTTCTGGCATTCTGTCACTGCCACACCAAGTGGGTAAGTACTCACATCTTTCACTCATTCCATCGCTTGATGAGTACTGGCCGTGGCAGCCCCTGTGCCGAGTGCCGGGGACACAGACACGTAATGGGCGACTCTAACCTGCCAAGAAGACAGAGGTGATGGAGATGAGCTGGGGAGGGGGTGAGACCTCAGGCTTGGGGATAAGGCTGCTGGGTGGTGGAGGCACTGATCAGCAAGGAAACCAATGAGATCAAGCAAAGGCTGTGCATTCAGAGCCTCCTATAGCAAGTCAGCCCCTGTCACTGGTGTTTGGCAGAGACTCGGAAGCATTACAGTGGACCAAAGGGAAGGGGCAGACATGCCCCAGTCGGCCTGGGGAAGCTGGGGGAGGCTCACGGAAGACAGCATCTTATGTGATTTGTTAGGGGAGCATATTTGGCTTTCTCTGGTTGGCTCTAAATTGGAAGCAGGGACAAAATTAGGGAAGATGCCAGGGGATAAAGTCCTGGCTGTCTGGGGCTGGTTGAAGCAGACCGTGGTTTGGATGAGTTCTGCTTTTACAGATAGGCTGGCCGTTTTTGCTTCTGTTTCAGTCTCTCATCCCTGAATGCCACCTTAAACTGAGGTCTTCTTTCCGTCAGGAAGGCATGAGCTGAGTCTGGAAAGAGCAGGAGAGAGGAGTTGCTCCCGGGAAAGGACATTCCAGGCAGAGGAAGAAATCTCCAATCTGATATTGTGCAAATGAATGAATGAATGAGTGATGTAGCAAAGCTCCTTCATCCAACCAGCGTGCGTCCTTGCAAAATGAGAGCTCGGCTTCCTCAGTGACTAGGATATAATTTAGTTCCTAATGAGCTCTTGAGAGCGCTTCATAATTAGGGAGGCTCTGGCGGGCAGACCTGCAGCCGACGGCTACTTAGAGAACACACCGTTTCTTTGGTGAGTTAACCAAGGATGGTGATTTACCAAAGTAAAAACTAATGAGATTCCATAGTCACCAGGTTTTATGTGCAGCCATATAATGCCAGTGTAATTATACATGTGTATCCCTAAATTGGACCTAAAGCTGAAAAGGACGCTTTTGGTAGCAAATGCAAAAGAACAACAAAGTCATAAAAGATGCTCGGTGCCCAGCACGCATGCGTGAAAGCTGCCGTGATGGGGTGTCTGCTTCCACGAACTCCGTGATCTGGGGTCTCTTTTGTTATTCCCCAATCTGACCCTTCCTTCTTAAAGTCAGGCAGTGCCCCAATCTTGGGGGTTTCTCCACATCTCAACTGCCAGTGTCCATGAAATCTCCGTGCTGGCTAGGAGCATTTCTTGTACTTTTCGTGGCTTCAAGCCATGTTGTTGGTTAATCACAGAGCTTAAAATGTGATCAGAAAAGATCTCACTTTAGCCTTTCTAAGCTGACAATTCTGCAGAAGGCCCACGGAATGACATTTATTACATTAATTGTAAAACCCTTTTACTACCGGTTCTATCCGCAAACATATAGAGCCTGGCAGGGAGGAATTGGCAGTAAGCCTGCTCCCTCATCTGAGTCCAGTTTCTTCATCTGTAAATGAGGGATTTGGTCTGGGCTCTCTCTTTGTAAGATGCCCTAAAATTCTAAAACCCCTATTTACTCTTTAGGACATGACATCTGTAGCTTGTCTTAGACCCACGTTGTATGAACGGATCTGGAATTTGGTGAAAAGTCTGAGAACTAGATTCCCAGGACATTTTGGCCACTCCGTGCTCCAATGACTCTGGGGGAAATGCTCTGAGTCAGGTTGACTCAGCCTGGCACTTGAGTAGACTCTGAAACACTGGAGGGTCTGTTTTGGGGATGAACTGGACCATTTGGGGCAGTCTTCTGTGCAGATTTCCCAGTGCCTTTTGTAGCTGATTTTGCAGAAGAAAGATCCTCCTGTGTCAGCTGCCCTCTGGGGAGGCTATGGGGAGGGGGCCAGGCTGAGGAGTGTCTCTGAGGCCGTCTAGGAGGAGGCAGGCTGGGGTAACCTCACCAGCTGGATGGATTGGTTAGATAGATAGAGACAAGGAATTTTGGAGAAGGAAAGTAGTGTGAGCAAAGACTTGCAAGTGGGAAAGGCCCAAGGACATTTTGGCCAGGTGTCTACTTGGAGCAGAGGGTTCCCTTAAGGAAACAAGTCACAGCCAGACATTCCTGGGACACCCCTCTGGGCCAGGACCTTCCTCAAGGCAAGTGAAGGAAGAAGGAGAAAGTCTCCAGTGATCGACTCAAGATGCTGGGCCTGGCTAGCCTGGAAGGAACCTGTTTTCAGGTATCCTCCCCCAGGAGGCCAATCTATGGCAGAAGTGGGGCTTGATGAGGAGCTGGTCTCCTGGTTCTCTGGGGCCTACACCCCCCTCCAGCAGGGGGGGCTCCACCTGCACTAGCAAATTAATCCACTTCTGACTTTAGGTCCCTTTACCCCAACTCATCCCAGGATATGGCTCCAAGCAGCATCTGATAAGTAAATCGGTACAACCAGTTTAGAAAACCATCAGTACCTAATAAAGTCTACCCCGCCCCGTGGCCCAGCAATTCCACTCCACAAACGTGACGGAGTTTGCACGTGCCACCAGAGACTTGGGGAACCAGTGTTCACAGCAGCTTTTGCATGAATTTCTCCAAACTGGAATGAAGTCAAGCGTCCATCAACAGCAGAATGCGTGACATATTGTGGTACATTCACATGATTGGAAAAACCACTCAGCAATCACAAGGGAAAAAAGTACTAATAGACACAACAGCCCAGATGAATCTCACAGGCTAGACGCTGAGCCGAAGAAGCCAAGCACGAGGCATCCAAACAGCAGGGTGATTATTTGAAATTCAACCACAGGTAAAGCTATTTCGTGGTGATAGAAGCCAGAGTAGTGGTTGCTCTGGCAGAGTGGGGCGTGGGGGGATGCTGACTGGGTGGGGGGCATGTAGGGCCTTCTAGGGGCTGAAAACACTCTGTGTTTCCATGTGGGTGGTGGCTGCCTGATTGTATTTGTGTGAAAATTCATTGAGCTGCTCTCTTAAGGTCTGTGTGCACTTTGCTGTAGGTAAGTTAAAACTTGATAAAAATTGGGGGGAAAAAAACACAACAGAATGGTGTATAGTGAAGGATTTTAACCTTTGCTCAAAGACAGGTATGGCCTTTGCCCTCGGCTTTTGGGAGGTGATCTCTAAGCCTTGGAATGTCCTGCCTGATAAGAGTGTCTTCATTTACCTGGGGGCCTTGGGCCATGCCAGACAGTCTAACAATGTCATTTAAGGTGGGGGCTTGGGGACACATGTGGTCAGCTTGACCTCCAGAGGGACTGGAGACTGAGGTCAGCCATGTGGGGAGACAACCATGTCCGTGTGATGGAGCCCAATAAAGACTCTGGACACCAAGGCTCAGGGGGCTTCCCTGGCGGGCAGTATACCACCAGGATACAACAGGTTGTTGCATGTTGTTACTGGGAGATGCTAGCACTGTCCTTACCTCTGCTGGATGTCCTTACCTCTGCTGGGACAACTGGAAGCTAGCTCCATGTTTGGAATTTCTAGGACTCTGCCCATGAGCCTTTCCCTTTCACTGATTTGTGTCCTTTGCTGTAATAAAGCATGACCATGCATGTGACAGCTCTCAGTGTGTTCCATGCATCCTTCTCGTGAATTATCCAACCAGAGGGTGGTCTTGGAGACCACTGGTGTCGGAAGTGAGAGTGGTCTTATGGGCTGTTCTCCTAATGACTCTCCAAGGCTCACACCAAATACCTGGTCATGGAGCACATGGGGGAGGATTGGAGAACAGTCCCACAGGGCCCTTTCCAGGGAGGATGGGGGAGGAGGGCCGTGGGGCCCTTTCTAGCAACTATTCCTCTTCAGAAGCTCAGGTCGCTGCCATCTGGATCCCATTACAGAAACTCCCACTTCTCTGTGCTGATTTCGGCAAAAAACAGACCCATTTCTGATGCACAGGGAGATGGACCCTCCTTGGACATGGCCCTTTGAGTCTCACCCTTTGGTTCCAGTTTCCTGCTTCTCCTCCCCAGTCACATGTCCCGGGAGGAAAGAGAGCTTTTCCGAAAACCTCCCATCTGAAGTCAGTCTCTGTAGATCCCATCAGACATCCATCCTCAGGTACCCACAGAATGTGGAAAAGCAAATGAGGACTGGAGAAAATTTATTGGGAGGACTGTAGATAGCAAACGATTATGTGTATCTCTTAGTTTGTCTTCCAAATCTGGTCACCAGGCCAAAGAAACATAATGAATTTCTTGGTTCCAAAGAGACAATTTCACCCATGATACACATCTTTAATTAGCCCAACTCAATTGTGCTCCAGTACTTTATTTCAGGGAGCTCGACGCTGACACGTTAATGGAAGATGGTTCCAGACTCTGGGGTAAGAATAAACATGATAATAAAGGTCTGAAATGAAAGTGGTTACTTACACAAGATAAGCACCGGTTTTCATTCTAGAAGTGAAATAATCAGTTGTGTATCTAAGAGAGAAATGCAAATGGGTAAAAAGTGGAGTAGAATCCATTAGGATAAAGATGAGGAAGGTAAAGAGGTTTAGGGACTGTCCTTAGTAAATCTCTTGAGGGTATATTTTGCAGATGGTGGAAAATCCAATACAAACTAGCTTGAGCTAAAGAAGGTTTGTTATCTTATGAAACGGAAGAGTTCTGCAGCAGGCTGTCCGAGCAGGCTCTGACCTAGTTTCTCTGCTGTTCTCTCATCTTCCCTCCTCTGGTTGTTGGCTTATTCCTCCTGCCAGTTTCCGTCATGGTGAAAAGATGGCTGCCATGAGACTTGCAGCTGCAGCTGTCATCCTTCTCCTGGCTGGGGGTGTTGGGGGGAGGGGAGAGGATGCAGAGGTTGAGCAAGAGAATAGCTTCCCACAACCCAAGTCAAAGTGTCCTGTGCTCTGCTCTGATTGGACCAACCTGGCTGGGACCTGATTGGCATAGGTGGCTGGCCCAGATCTGTACCAACTCAAGGGACTACACCAGGAGAAGCAAACACTGAGTGCGGTTAGAAAGGAGGGCTGTGCTGATAGCGACAGCATTTAGGGACACAAAATGATAGGATAATCTGAGGAGCGCTTACCAGAGACTTGTCAAAGGTGTGAGCAGGGGTTAAGAAAGCCAGGAGGCTGAGGCAGTGCCCTGGGCCCCATGATTGCCCAGAGGCCTGTGGGTGCAGGGGACAGCCGTGGTCACTGAGACTGACCCCATAGAACCTTGAGGGGAGAGGGCCAGTCGCCCTGGTCAAAGGCTGCAGCCAGCCTGTGGTGACTCTGCCGAAAGAGGGCAGAGGATTCCATACACAGACACCCCTCCCCTCCCTCCATCACCTGCTGGGCTCCCCATCGCTGAACCAAATGAGAAGCCGGAGGGTAGGGAGACAATAGGTGTGGCCGCACAGGCAGGCCCGGGCAGAGAGCAGCGTGGAAGAACACAGAAGAGGGTCCAGAGGCAGGAGAGGGAATCCCACACTCTAGCAGAGTGGCCCTGGGCGCAGGGTGGCAATGCAGCTCCTGGCTGCATCCCCCTGGAAACTATAGGGCCAGACAAACTGTCAACAAGGGATCAGCAAGCCTGTTGGTCCTGATAGGTGACCCTCTAGGACCAATAGAAGTTTGCTCTCATAATCAAAAATTTGCATATGCATATATCCCCATATCTCCTCCCTCTTGCATCTCCCTCCCACCCCTCTAGGTAGACACAAAGCACCAAACTGATCTCCCTTGCACTGTGATTTTTTGACAGTTTCTCCAAAGAGGTAGCATCTAGGCTGGGCCAGCATGGACGAGAAGGAGTTTCCCAGGCTAACGCCATTATAAGGAAGATATTTATCTGCACCTTGATGACATCACCATGTTGCTCAAACACCTGCTATGACTCTCTATGTCCTGCCAGAACAATTCCAAGACTGTGGAACTTGAGTTCCTCCATCTGTCCAGACTATCCCCATCCATGCGGAAGCTGTGCTTAGACCCATCCAGGTAGCTCTGGACAGTTGAAAGTACCCCCTCGCATTGCCATTTTCTCAAATCAATAACTCCCTCCTGCTCACTCTTCAAGACTCCAGGAGCCTCTCCTGATCTGTCCGGCCCTGCTCCCACATCCACACATCCCTCTGCCATCAGATTCCTGCTGTCTGCCGTCTTCTACATAGGATTTCCTGGAGGTGGGAGCTCAGAACCCTGGTACACAGCCTTGTACACAGTAAGCACTCCATAAATGTTGGTTGAGCAAATAAACCATGGTTTTCAAATCAATGAATTAATTAATAATTTAATCTTTTATTAGTTGTGGATGACAATTTTTCCAGAGTCTCAATTTCCCTATTGGTAAAATGGACAAAATATCTCTTAGGGGTTATTATGAAGGATTAGATGGTATGAGATCACACATGTAATACATAAGACCCATCACAGGGGCTCAGTAATGTGTGTTTCCCTTGACTCCCCTAAAAATAAGTAAACTATCTGAAAGCAGGCCCCGTGTTCTCCTAACCCTTCTTTAAAGTCAGTTTTATTGAGGTGCAATTTATATCCAATAAAATGCATGTATTTTTGTTTAATGAGTTTTGACTGTATATACACATATAGCCACCACCAGAATCAGGATACAGAACATTTCCATCTCTGCCAAAGGTTCCCTTGTTGAGCTCCTTCCCAGTCTAAACACACTCCTAACCCCAGGTTGCAGCCAACTATTGATCTGCTTTCTATCAAAAGGCAGTAGATTTCTCTTTCCTAGAGTTTCATGAAAATCTAGTCATCCTGTAGGTACTCCTACAGGACTGGCTTCTTTCACTCACCTCAGTATTTTTAGATCCATCCATGTGGCTGCATTCCTTTTTAAAACTGCATAGGATTCCATTTCACAGATGCATGACAATTTGTAAGTCTGTCTGTTCACTTGTGGATGGACATTTGAACTGTCTCTGATTTAGGCTATTATGAACAAAGTTTTCATGAACGTTCACACACAGGTCTTTGTATGGACATATATTTTCATCTCTCTTAGGTAAATACCTAGGAGTGAAATCACTGAGTTGTGTGGTAAGTGTATGTTTAACTTTATAAGATAGACTGCTAAACTGTTTTCCAAAGTGGTTGTACCATTTTACACCTTGACCAACAACATATGAGAATCCTAGTTGCTCCAGCTCCTTGTTACCATTTGTCATTGTCAGTCTTAAATCTTAGCCACTCCAGCAGCTATATAGTAGCATCTCATTGTGATTTTACATTGCAATTCCCTGATGACTAATGATGTTCACCATCTCTTCATGTGCCTATTGGCCATTCATGTATCTGCTTTTGTAAAGGGTCTGTTCAAATCTTTTGTCTACTCCTAACGCTTTTGAAACCTGCCTCCCACGTAAAACAAAAAAGCCTGATGTCACTTTCCCAGCTTCCCTTGCAACTCAATTGTAGTCATGTGATCTAGGCTTGACCAATCAGATGCACCCAGCCCAATCTGTACATTGGGAGCTGACGGCTGGAACAAGTGAGGCCAGTTCCCATTTTAGCATCAGTGGGAACAGTAACTGCCATGGTACCAGTGGCCACATCCGGAGGCCAGTGACCTGTGTCAAACATGGAAGTGAAGGCCAGCCTCCTGGATTTCTGGGGGGGTCCAGCAGCAGGGGCCTCACTAAGCCAGGCCTGTAGCTGACTCTGAACCAGCCTCCCCAGGTCCTGCCTATGATCCTGATGTCACCCAACCTCCTCCTCTTCTTTCATCAGCCACATCCGCCAAGTCCATTTCTATCCTCCCAATTAGGGCACAGCACTGAACACAAGGTAGGTTGGGTTGTGAATGAGTCCCAGGGGAGAACTGAATCTGTCAAATTCCCGGTGTAGTGGGAACGCCCAAGATTGTGACTTTCTTGGTCAGAATGAGAACCGCCGAATTAGCATGCTGCCAGTCACTGCGGCCACTGCAGGCTTGGCTTGCTTTCAACTTCTTTGCCAAAGGGCTCAACAATAAAAGACACTGTCGAAAATGAAATCTTATAATTGCCGTTTTTTTAAGAGGGCTGTCTTCCAAGGCCTGGATCTCTGCCCTCATTTGCGTTTGGATTTGGGAAGTCAACACAGCATCATAAGGATTTATTTTTAATAATCTGATAGCATGCAAATACATTTTCCATTTCCCAGCTTCTTTCCCTTCACTAACCTTTGTGCTCCTGACAAAATAAGAACAAACAAACAAAGGCTCACTAACTGAAAATGCAGCTGTGTGGGTTTGTCCAGGATTTGTCCTTTGGGAATTGCTGGAAGGTTCAAAGTTATAGACCGTGCACTTGCCACAGTCCTTAAGTACCCTGTGGGAGAGCACTTCCCAGGGGTGGGCCCAGGTTTTGCCAGATCTGAAGCATATATGATTTGGGGGGGGAGGGGTGTCTCTCTTTAAAAAGAGAAGACAAAATACCATGAAAAATTAGGAGCAGGTGTTGGGATGGGCCCTTGCAAAGGAGAGGGCTGAAGCCTGGATTTCATTAACTTCTCAGTACGTCTGTTTCTAGCTACCAGTGCTATTCTTCAAACAACAGTAACAAATTCTTGATTCTGATGAGGGGCCAAGGTTCACCTTTCAATAGGCCCAGGTTTTAACATTCCGTCCCTTGCTTCTTCCAAGGTGGGATGAGGGAAATCCAACGCCTCTGGCCATGTCTTCTGACCAGCTGTGTGTTTTTTATCATCTCTTAATAGCTTTGACGTCCGGGACAAATGAGACCATTTGCTTCCTATGTTGGTGGTCTACCATTAGGCTAACGGCCCCCAAGGCTCTGGGCTTCCTCCACTTTGCCCTGATCCCCAAACAACAGTGTTTACTAGGGGACACGGATTTCGACACCTTGTGATCGGGAGCAAGGACGAGTTACATACTTGTACAAGAGGCACCACGGGGTCACTCCAGCTCATTCTCAGCCCAGACACCTCCATCCTGCCCTCCCCAGTAATCGCTCCCTCTATCGGGATGGGGGTCAGGCAGGTCCTCTCTTAGGCTGCTACGCTGTCAGCTCTTTGTTTCAGAACAAGTTTTGCTTGTGCAGAAAGAGGCCCTGAAGCTGTCTCACAGCCTCAGATGACACCTCACCCTCCACTCTGCTTATATTCTGCAGCACAGGCCTGGCCAGTACGACGTGAGGACGCAACGAGGACCCTGCCAGATGCTGCAGACGTGGAGAGTAGCTAAGGTTAGTGTGACCTCCTCACCACCAGGAGAAGCAGCGGAGGGAGCCTCACCACGAGACTTGTTCCAAGACTTAGCATCAAGGGAGAGAGACGGAGGCAGAGGAGGGTGTACAGCGTGATGATGCATTTGGAGATTGTGTGTAGCCTCAAGTACAGTGACGGTGAGGCAGACTGTACGTTCCAAACAGAGCTGCAACACTGTCCCACGAGCTCTTCTGCAGCGTGACTTTGGGGCCGGGGTTCTAAAAGCCCAGGGCTAGCTGGGACCTCTCAGTTATTGACCCTTTCCTGGTCCCAGCATGGTGTTCTGGGCTCTGTGGTGCTCTCCACCCCATCCACAGCCCTGCCCTACAAGGGATGCCCTGTAATCCCAAAGTTTGCCTGACCGGCCAATGTCATATTGGGCATGGCAACCACCAACACGATCCTCGCCCTCAAAAGGACCTGCTTCCCCTTCCAGGAATTGTAGGACGATGGCAGAGTAGGCAGGAGTTGAAGGCCAGCCTCCTGTGTCAACACCTGCCCCTGATTCGGGGGCTTTAAAAAGCAACAACAACAACAAATTTATTGAGATATAATTCACACGCCCTCCCGTGTACCTACTTGAAGTGTACAATTGATGGTTTGGGGTATATTACACTTTTCAAATTTAAAAAATGGTGATAAAATGTATATACCATAAAATTTACCATTTTAACCATTTTTAGGTGCACAGTTCAGTGGCATTAAGTACATTCGTAATGTTGTGCAACCATCACCACCATCTATTTCCAAAACTTTTTCATCACCCCAAACAGAAAACCCTGTAGCCATAACCGATAAGTTCCCGTTCCCTCCTTCCTCAGACTTTGGTGGCCTCAAATCTACTCTCTGACTCTACGAATTTGCCTATTCTAGATATTTCGTCTAAGTAGAATCATAGGGAATGTGGTCTTTTGTGTCTGGCTTCTCTCACTTGGCATCGCGTCCTCAAGGATCATCCGTGTTGTTGTGTGTGTCAGTACTTCATTCCTATTTAGGGCTGAATAACATTCCATTATATGGATGGACCACGTTGAGTTTATCCATCATCTTTTGGTGGCCACTTAGGTTGTTTCCATCGTTTACGTCACTGGTGCTTTTCCCAAGAGTGTGTTTCTCTTTTCGGATACAAAATACCTTTTCCTTGATCAGGATTCAAAGTCTGTCCTGGGGACATTCCAGGTCTGGAGTAGAGGGTAGGATGAGAAAGAACAGCTGTGGATGGAGACGGAGGATGCAGGGAAGATGACCCACACTTTTCAGCATGGCCGGTGGTTCGACCCTGTCGCTTACATGGACTGGGGATCAATCCCATGTTCCAATCTGGGCCAGCCCCTCACCGTCTCTGGGGCTGGGTTTCCTCATATAATGCCTTCATGTGGGATGCTGCCAGGAGGAAATGGGAAGTACTGATAAAGCACTAGCCGGGTGCTTTATGATTATTATTATTAAAGGATCCCATCTCAACCTCCACCTCCTCCAGGAAGCCTCCTCTGGTTGCATCCACCACAGGGACCACCCTCTCCTAAAAGCCACAGCGTTTGTTGGCTGCAGCCCTTATTCCTCTCTTCATCGTGGCTGCCTTATTTTATTCCACATTTCATCAGTTACATGTAGAAAATGCTAATTCTGTGGGCTGACTCCCAGGGGACGGACAACACACAAGCTCTGAATCTGTGATGAAGCCATCCCGCCTTTGATGGAGGCAGAAGATGAAACGCAGGCTACCGCGAATCCCGAGGAGATGGGGGCTGGCATGCAATATTTCAACGGCCCTTTCATGAAAGGGAGCTACCCAAGCTCTTAACATCGAGGCTGGAGAAAGTCAGACTTGATTTCCAAACTCAGGCTGATGTTCGGGTGCATTTCGTGTTTTAAATACTCATTTCTACTGCCTTGATATTTTAATTCATTGCCTTTCAAGGTTTACAAGCCCAAAGTGCTATCATCAGGTGCTCTCTTGGGAGGCTGGGCACAGGAGGTGGGGACTCAGCACATCCTAAGAGGGAATTTGACTGACGCTGTGAGGTCAGGAAAGCTGACCCCTCTGACATGGAGATGGGTGATACTGAGCTCTGGTTTGCACAAAGCCCAAGCTAGGTGTTGAAATATGTAAAGCGGATTCAGGGCAGCACACCCTTCTCCCTCCCTCCCTTCCCCCTCTCTTTTTCTCCTTTCTTTCCACTTTTTCTAAAGGAGATATAGCTTTTGATAAAGTGGACAGACCTAAGTGCACAGCTCAATGAATTTTTATGTGTGTGCCCCATGTAACCGCCACCAGATTAAGATGTAGAACATTTGTCACCCCAGAGGGACTCCTATGTCCCTTCTCAGTCAACACCCCTAAAGGTAACTGCTATCTTGACCTCTATTGCCTAAGATTTGTCTTCCCTGGTTTTCAACTTCATATAAGTGAAACTTTACAGCATTTCTGGTGCTGGCTACATCTTAATAGGAGAAGCCATGTCAGATAGGTACTTATCAACAAAGGTGACTGCGTTTAGAAAGAAAAATTATACATGTAATTTGCCATGTATCACATGTTTGAGAATGAAATACAGGAATTTTTAGAAATCTGCTGCCCTTTGGGAGTTCCCCGGTGGTCCAGTGGTTAGGACTTGGTGCTTTCACTGCCGTGGCCCCCGGTTCAATCCCTAGACAAGGAACTAAAATCCTGTAAGCTGTGGGGTGCGGCCAAAAAAAAAAAGGAGAAAAGAAAAGAAATCTGCTGCCCTTAGAGCATCACATCTTTTCTGGAACAAGCTTAGCATACTGGAAGTCAATAAGCCAACCTATTTCAAACATAAACAAGTATGAATCTTCTGTTTAGCTGAATTGTTATTACAATTACAAAAAAGAACCATAAACCTTAAGATTTGAGCTTCTTTCTCAGATGTATTTTAAAAATCTCAAACCAAATGACATTTTAAGTAGGAAAAGTCTAATTTTCCCATAATTCGGTGATCATCCATCTCTGTGGCTCACAGACAAATGCTCATTAGTCGTTCCATAATAAGCTGGAGTCAAAGTTTATCACTTACATTAAACACGCAAATGAAAGGAAAGGGGCGATTTCCTTTTAAGAGAATCCTCCATATGCCACACCAAAATTACAGAAATAATTGGGAGTGTGAGAAATACTGTTTAATGGTTACTCATGTTCTGCCGTGAAACAAAATCCTTTTACTGAATTGTGTTTTGGGGAATCTAGCTGACACTTTGACACCAGAAAGAAGGATTGTCCATAAATAAAACCTGCAGGTCAATTTCACTTAGTGATGAGCGATTTCTTTCCCATGCCATCGGATTATTAATAGCTGGGATTTGTGTTTCATCTCAAGGCAGGAAATTAATCACATCATGCACAGGACTTCATGTAAAGAAATACTTCATGTGGTCCCATTTATTTCAAGAAGGAAAATATAGTTAAGCATTTAAATTAAATAAACGGATTGACGTTACAGCCATTACTGAGGAATGATTTTGTCACACAGCAACGAGAATGCATTAAAGATATGAACAGCTGTTTCTCAGTTTAAGGGTACGGTGTTTCAAAATTCAGGAAACGACTTTTGTGTTCCGCTGAGATTTCAATTTCAAAATTAGCAGAACCAACCCACAATACAGGTAAAGATGTTTGTTCACTTTCACCAAAGCGTAACATTTTGGCAAAATGATCCACTTCTCTGTAATGCAACAAAAGCAGGTTTCTTGTTAGAGTTACATATTATGTTAGTGATCATTTTCATTATATGATATCATTTACCTATCAAATCCAAGCACATAGTTTTGTGTGGCAGTTGAAAGAAAAGTCAGAAATTACTGAATTTAACACAACAGGATAATTATACTAAGAAAGGTGAATTGCCTTAACCTGAGGTTGGTCCAAAACTAGGATCAAGCATTTGAGGCAAAACAACCTTTGAGAATTCTCCCGTGAGGCTGTTTATCACACCAATAACAGGTTAGATCAGGCCCATTTTCAAATATTGTCTTCATGTGAAGAATGGAAACCCTTTCCACAAAACTCATCCCAGCTGATCTCTGTTTTTTGCTCTCTTCCAAGATCCTCATTCAATAGCTGCTTTCTTAAGAGAGGGCAAGTTGAGCATGAGTAAGAAAAATAGTTGTAATGATAGAAATAACTAATGACTTTGAAAGTTGGTAAATAAACAGGAGGAAAAATCAAGCATTCATCTTTCCTTTTCTGAATAAATGCTTCCTCAGACTAGCCAAATAGTTAGAGGCATTTTCCCTTTGTAGAAATATTCCAGCTAATAAATGCAGAAGAAAGCACAAATTTATAGTATCACCCATACTGCAAGCTAAGCAGTATGATATGATCTTTTTTAGATCATATCATTATATGATCTAAAAAAGAGGCCATCAAACATAAAGCATGTCCCTGATGGGAGGACACACTGTCCCTCATGAAGTGGTCTTGCCAAAAACAGCCTGATTCTGGCAGGTCTTTGGATTTACCTGATTAGATTAAATACAGGGGACAGAGGAACAGGTCACAGGACACCATAGGGCTGCAGTCGGCAAAATCCAGGCTGGGGGGAATCCAGGAGAACCAGTGACTTGGTTTCTTTGATGAATAAATCCCAAAGCAGGGTGTGGGGGGGAAGATAAGAAGAGAGCTCAAAGGAGGGGAAATCTTCTAGAATCAGAGACTTAGGTATGATCCAGTTGTGTGGACTTGGCATGGATTCTGATGCAGACTGTAAAATATATAAATATAAATACATATTTATATAAACAAATATAAATGTAAATATATATTTATATCTAAATATATATAAATGTATATATATATATACACATTTATAAGACATTTGGGGAAATAAGAAATTTGAAGACTCAAGATATCTGATGATATTAGGGACATAGTTAATTTTTAAGTGTGATTATGATACTGGGACTATGTTTTTACAAAGCAAGTCCTTATCTTTTAGAGACACATACTGAAATAGTTACAGATGAAAGATGATGCCTGGAGTCTATTTCCATACAGCCCAGTGGGGGAAGGGTGGGTGTGGTATGTGGGCAGAGTTGAAACAGAAGTGGCCATGAGTTGGCTACTTATTGAAGCTAAGAGGTGGGGACATGGGGGTTTACCTTCTCTCTTCTTATTTATATTTGAAAATTTCCATAATAGAAGTTTTCTTTTAATTTAAGAAGTTCACAGACCAGTAATGACTTTTTCACCAAGCTCAGAAGTAAATTTTTTAATTGGCTTGCTAGAAATAGCTGATCAACAACAGACTTTTTTCTGGGAAATAATTTGATTTTTTCTCCCCAGGGAAAAAAATATATGTTTAATATTTTATGTTTATTAAATAGCATATATATATATATAACCAGCTCGAGGACCTTGGTCCTAATGTTTACACCCCGCTTTGCAATAATTTTACTGGAATGCTTCTGCTCCCTTCACTGGTATCCCTGTGCTGTTTCCCACGATGCCTCAGCCCCCTTTTAGGTTACCGCCCTTCCCGAACGCTCTCAGCTGCTTCTCAATTAGTATTTGACTGTTCTGGGCTTCCCTTCAGCCCCTTCATGTGTCACTGAGGCTGACTCCATCCCTGGCCACTAAGGCTTTATTAATTACTGCTGTGCATCCTGGTTCTTGAAGGTGCGGTTTTTAACTGATTCTTGCATTAACTGAAGCCGTGGCTATAAAGGAGCTGTTAGTGGGTCAAGATGCATTGTTGCCTCTGCAGAAAGGCTGAGCTTGGTACTAGAAAGCACGTCCCTTTGAGTTGAGGGGGCCAGTGTTCCCATGGGACCTGGGCATCTGTCCAATTCATCAAACCAACCTGACTTGGGTGCCCAGGAGTTGCGAGTTTTGTGCTGCGTGTGTTGAAAGGGCTTTCTGTTCAAATGGACCCTCGGCCTCCCAGAACACATCCATCAAGACCCATGTGTCTGGGACCCACGCCTGCTGTCAGAGGCCGGGTTTTCCCAGCAGCAGAGCCTGAGTCAAGAGTGCAGTGCAGCTGGTCTATTAGTTGCCTGTGTCTGCCGTAACAAATGACCACAAGCTTGAGGCCTTAGAACACCAGAAAATTATTCTCTCACAGTTCTGGAGGCCAGGGATCAGTATCACTGGGCTGGAATCATGGTTTCGTTGGGCAGAGCTGCATTCCCCTTGCAGGCTCTAGGGGAGCATCTGTTCCTTGCCCCTTCCAGCTTCCAGGGGCTGCTATTCCTCTGCTGGTATTTCTCTGCCTCTGACTTCGCATCCCCTTCTCGCCTGCCTGCCTCAGATCTCCCTCTGCCTCCTACCTATGAGGACACATATGATTGTATTTAGGGCCCACTGGATAATTCAGGATAATCCCCCCATCCCAATATCCTTGATGAAATCACATTTACTGAGATCCATTTCCTTATAAGGTCACAGTTACAGCTTCCAGGGATTAGGACCTGATATCTTTGGGTGGCCGTTAACACTGCCTCACAAACTAGGAGTGAGGATTCTGTGAGTTAGCACATGTGAAATGCTTAGAAACTGCTCCCAGCACTTTGAAATCTCCATCTATTGTTCCCATTGTTCCAGGCAGCCCAGGGAATTGGAATCTGATACCTTAGCCTGGCCCCGGAAGCCATGCTCTGAATTTCCCCCAGCTCCCTCTTCCCCATGTTTGTCTCACGAGCCCCCCCTGTCCTTGGGGCTGGGAGCCTCACCGTCGTCTACTGGAGCCTGCTTCATGAAGCTCCCAGGAGATGAAGGGCCATCTCTTATACAGACGCCCGTTCCTACCTGTGATAAAGCAAAAACGTCAACCAGATTTTGTTGGAATAAACATCTTCTGGAGCAATGAAGCTTGCCCTTTGAAATGCCTATGTGTTTAGACCTTCCATGGAAATGTTTCTGGAATGTGTTACATATTCCCCAATAGTTTCGGGACTGTAGCTCGGTCTTGTAGCTGACACAGTGATTCTCGTCACATGATTCTTGCTGGGCACACCTGTCACTGGACCAGCCTGTGAGACGGAGAGGTGGTGAATGTCTGCTCTAAGCTGAAAGCGCCAGGTGCACGTGACACTGGGTTCTGATTTTGAATTTCCCTGTCTCCTCCTTCCTGCTCCAGGGTAGCTATTGTTTACATCTGTAGGTATCCCTCCTGAAGGCAGACATCCCATCTCCCTTGCTCCCTGCCCCCTTTTTATTTTGCTGCTTCTAGTAGCTGTGGGCTGAGAAGCAAGATAACTGAAGCTTGTTAGCACTTTTTGCAAAAAAAAAAAAAGAGTTAAGTGTCCATGTAAGAGTCTGAACCACTCTCCAGGGCTATTGTTATTATTATTGTTTGTTTATGTACCATCCTCCACCATGGCTCAGAATTTGAAACATTTTGTATACTTTCACATATTTGTAATTGACATCTAAAATATTTCATAAATGCAAACGGTTGCATTTCTTATGCGTTGTAAATATTGACATTTTAAAAAGAAAACTTGTATCACTCTTTTAAATGTATCCAATGAAGTCTAAAGGCCATGGTAATTTGACATCTATCATCATTCATTTAGAAGATACCCGGACAAAGTCTATTCTAACAAAAATTTTGTAACTTTCATGTCTCTCCTTGAATTCACTTCCACTCCATTTCCCCCACTGACATCGTATTCTAATGTAATATATTTTAATGCTTGAAAGTATTTTATGAATCACCCTATTATAATTCTCTCAACAAAAAGCCTAGAAATTAATATTACATTTTTAAAATTACCTGTGACCATAAAGTTCTGGAGTTAAAAAATGTTTTGATTTCTAGGTTTGAGCTAACAGTGCAATTATGAGTAGCCAATCTATCAAAACCAATTCACTACACATTTTTATAAATAATTATTAAGCATAAAATTTTGTTAGAATTGCATCTCTCAATGAGATAGATGGGGCTGTCTTTTTCTTCCCCCCGCAGTTAATTCATGAATCCATGGATTTCTCTTGCTATGAGGAGCCAGAATTCAGAATCAATTTTTCTATTTTTTTAATGCAAGCTTTAAAAAATATACTGGTTCATAAAATAAGAGGATGGGAATGGAAGGGGTTTTGTTCAATGATTTGAACTCCTTCAGAGTCGTGTGCCGAAATGAACGTAATGATCCATCATCAAAAACACTTCCATTGGCCTTTTTAAAATTGGACTGAAAGCTCAGTGTTGGAAACACCCTGATTTGCACCTGTTTTTCCCTCTGCACTGAGTAGGTTTCCAAGTAGAGGCAGAGAGACGTTTCTTTATCCTATGACATGGAGAAAAGGAGTCTTTGGAAGGCGTGGCTGATAAGGGAAGTCTTGATTCCAGCTGCTTTCCTTTGCTGAAAACAGTCTGGGAAATTGATTCCCTTAAAGCCCCCATGTGCCCCAGTTAAGACAAGTGTGCAGGGGCTCCCTGAATTTTGCCTTCAAACACCAACCACGTGAGCATTTGGATAGAAGAAGGGCTGCCTCGCCTGGACCTCTCTCTGCTCTGTCGCCAGGGCCTGCCCAGTGCACTTCCTCGGATTTTGGAAGGGGACACTGTGATGCTGAATGGTGGCAGATGGCTGAACCGGGAAGCCCACGATGGCTGTAACTGTGTGATGCCCAAGCTAATGATTGAAGGTGGGAGGCCAGGCAGGCTTTGCCTCTGTGGTGCCAACCATCAGCTGGCCCGTTTTCGAGATGATTCTAAGAGAGCTACTTGGAGATTGTCATCAGTAGAGCTGAAACCCATTTCGTGTATCGACTAACTTATTCATGTGTTCATTTCTTTATTCATCAAGTCGGTGGAGAATGCAGCACTCGTTGGATTCCACCTCCTCTACGACCCCCACCTTGTACCAAGCACCAGGTGACACAGGGGTGAGGACCATGGGTCTCCTGTCCTCAGGGGCCTCACCATGGGGAAGGGGATGCATGCAGATAAATGACCCCACCCTCCCCTCTGGAAAGGAAATCCAAGCCCTAGATGTGGCAGGAGGAAAGGAGATTCAGGATCTGGTGGGCCTTTTGGCTGTGGCCCTTCACACTATTTTTTCTGGACAAAGATACCCATATTTTCCCACCTGAATATGTGGGGATTGGGAGACTCAGACATCCAAGGGTTCCCCAGACGCTGACACTCACCTTCTAGAGCTGTGCCTCCTTGATGCATGATGTCAGGAAACTTTTGGGTTGTAGGGGGGCTCATCCCCCAGTGTTCTTGACTCTTGGACCTCCCCCAGGTGGGTGCCTCCCAGCTCTCCACCCTAAACCAGAGTCTAATGCTGGGCTTTGTCAGGTCACTAGGTTTACCCAACGGTCCCTGTCTTCTTGGCTGTCTGTTTTTAAAAGTGATGATTTTAAAAGCTTCAATTATTTACATGTTTGCCACCTGGGCCCAGGGTAATATGATTTTCAATCTCTGTCTCTCTCCCTCCCCATCCCCCTTTCTTCCTTCTCTCCTTTATTTTCTTTCTCTCTTTTTTTTTTTTTTTGAGACCTGATTTATTGAGGCATAATTTACATACAATAAAACTCACTTTTCTTCTTGTACATTCCTATCTTGCTTATTTCTGTGAGTTTGGACAAACACCTACAGTGTGTAACTGCTACCATCAAGATATAGTATATTTCCATCCTACTAAAAACTTCCCTCTCATCCCTTCAGAATCGACCCCTCTGCCTTCCCCATCCTGTCAACCATGGATGTGTTCTCCATCCCTAGAGCTTTTCCTCTTCCAGATTGTCACATAAATGGAATCGTACAATATGTTGCCTTTTGGGTCTGTCTTCTTTCACCCAGCAGAATACATATGCGATTTTATGTGTGTCCCGCAGATCGTTTATCTGTCCCTCAGCTGAGGGACCTTGGGGTTGTTTCCAGTTTTTGCAGTGATGACTAGAGCTGCTATGGAGATCAGAGGACTGAGTCTTCGTTTCTCTTGGAAAAATGTCCAGGATGGGATGGCTGGGTGAGATGCTAAGTACATTTAACTTAGTGGTTCTCAACTGTGGGTGATCTTGACTCTCAGGGGACATTCAGGGATGCTCGGGTCATCTTTGGTTGTCACACATGGGGAACGGGAGGGGAGTGATGCTAAACATCGTACAGTGTACACTACAGGCCCCAAGCAGAGAAACATCAGGCCCAAATGTCAACAGAGCTGAGGGTAAGAAAGCCCGGCTTTAACTCTTTAAGAAACCTCCAGGAATGTTTTCCAAAGTGGCAGTACCATTTTGCACCAATAATGAATGAACGTTCCAGTTGCTCCACAGATTCATCAGCATTTGGTTGCTTCTGTCTCTCTTTGTCTCTGTCTCTCTCTGTCTCGTCTCTCTCTCTCTCTGTCTCTCTCTCTCTCGCTGTGTCTCTCTCTCTTTTTAAAATTGTAGCCATGCTAATAGGTGTGGAATAGTAACTCCATGTGGTTTAATTTGCATTTCCCTGGTGACAGATGATGTTGAGCATCTATGCGTGTGTTTATTGGCCATCTGTGTACTTACTTTGGTGAAGCGTCTGTTCAAATCTTTTGCCCATTTTTAACTGAGTTTTTTGTTTTCTTGCTACAGACATTTCTTTTTTTTTAATTTAAAAATTTTTTTAATTTTAATTTAAGTATTGTTGATTTGCAATGTTGTGTTAGTTTCAAGTGTACAGTAAAGTGATTCGGTTATATGTATACATATATTCACAAATGTATTCTTTTTAAGATGCTTTTCCATTATAGGTTATTACAAGATATTGAATATAGTTCCTTGTACTATACAGTGGGACCTTGTTGGTTATCTATTGTATATGTAATAGTGTGTATATTTTAATCCCAAACTCCTAATTTATCCCTCCCCGCCTTTCCCCTCTGGTAACCATAGGCTTGTTTTCTATATCTGTGAGTCTATTTCTGTTTTGTAAAGAAGTTCATTTGTACCATTTTTTTAGATGCCACATATAAACTATGTCATATATTTGTCCTTCTCGGTCTGATTTACTTCACTTAGTATGATAATCTTAACTATACACGTCTCTTATTTCTTTCCTATTTAAGCCCTGTACCCTTGAGGTAGATCTGATAACTCATATTTTATACACGAGGAAATGAGACTCTGTGATGTCATAGGACACGTGGCTGGTCCCAGGGGTCTCTGGCTCCTTTCTCCCTCACCCCCACCCCTCCCCTCCATCCAGACCTGTTTGCTGTCTGAGCTCCTGCTCTGAGCCTTAATCAGCATCCAACCACTTCCCCCCCTCCCCCTCTCTCCTTCCTTCTCTTTCCTTCCTTTCTCCTCATTTATCCCTCATTCTCTCCTTTTCTTTCTCCTTTGGTAAACAAGCTCTTTCTTTGAATGAACAAGAAGGAAGGCAAACCAATTTTTTTTTTAAGGAAATGAATTCTGTGTACTTTTTGATGAATGCTGGCCTACTTAGCTCAGGGGAAGAATTTGAGAGCAGAAATTTCTTTGCTTTTCTTGGCCAGAACTCATGCTGAGATGTTGGGGGGGGGTATATTATTATTTTGACAGAGCCAAGAGTTACTTGGGGGAAAAACGGACCCCATTTGTGCAGGAGCACGGTCTCATGGCGGAACGGAGGGAGAGGTTACCAAGGGCTCCGCTGGACCAGATTCAAATTAACAGCTCAGCTTCTGCTTTCTTGCAAATTTGAGGTATTGGCTGTGACTTAATAATTACCTCTGTTCGAAGGAAGCCCTTGTTCTTCTCTAAATGAGCAACATAAAAAGTTAGTTTCCAAATATTTGCAGCATGAGACACATTTAGCAGAGTTAGCGTCAGAATCTCAACAACAAAAGAAGGAGGGTAGCACTTGGCCTCCTGCATGGCAGGGCTGCCGGCTCAATTGATTCAATAAATTTCCCAAGCGAAGCATCAGGGTCTCCAGCTCCGTTGCTCACACACTATGATGGCACCTTTGTCAGCGCCAATGGCCCTGGCCCCTTCCAGGAAGAACCAGGAGGGTGTAAATGTGCACGGGCTGGGAGTGGGGCCCATCACTGCACATCAGAAGCCCCCAAATCTCCCTCCAATCCATTTCCAAATGTGTTTGTTAGCTAGGGCTTTCTAATGCCTTTTTTCTTCCTGACACCAAAAATATGATGTCTTCTCCAGCACCAACCAATTCTCCGGCTCTCCACCCACGAACTGGGTGTCCCACCAGGTTAAGGGCTCAGCCCCACAAGACAGCCCCTGGCAAGGTCCAGGAACCACCTATACTTTTGGCCAAACAGTTATAAGTCCAGAAGTTTCCACACCTCCTCCTCGGGTTCGATAATTCACTAGAACAGCTCACAGAACTCAGGAGAATACTTTATTTATGCTTACTGGTTTAGTTATTTATTATTATTTTTTTATTAATTTATTTACTTGGCTGCACTGGGTCTCAGTTGCAGTACACAGGATCTTTAGTTGCAGCATGCGGGACCTTCAGTTGCAGCGTGCGGGGTCTAGTTCCCTGGCCAGGGATCGAACCCAGGCCCCCTGCATTGGGAGTGTGGAGCGTTAACGGCTGGACCACCAGGGAAGTCCCTATGTTTACTGGTTTATTATAAAAGATACAACTCGGGAACTGCCAATGGAAGAGATGCACGGGGCCAGGTATGGGGGAGGGGCGTGGGGCACCCATGTCTTCTAGTGCAGCAACCTCCCAGGAAGTCAACGTATTCACCAAACTGGAAACTCACAAAATCTTGTTTGCATGTTTATAACTCAATCTCCAGCCCCCTTCCTCTCCCAGAAATCTGGGGCTGGTGGTGAGGCTGAAAGTTCCCACCCTCTGATCCAATGTTTGCTCTTTCTGGTGACCAGCCCCATCCTGTAGTTACCTAGGGCCCCACGTGGGTCACCTCATTAGTGTAAATTCAGGTGTGGAGGAGAAATGACCATAGCAGGTAGTGACCGGGGCTTCTGGAAGAGGGCGGGAGGGGCAGGAGTGATGGGGGAGGGGGAGGCCATGACGGAGAAATGGACACGAGCTGGTGGGGCCTGAAGGGGAGTGGGCCTGGGCACCAAAGGTGGAGGAGGGAGAGGGAGGCTGGGCTGAGGCTGGCATCAGGGGGGCAGCCGGCCAGACCAGGAGCCCCAGGTCGGCCAGACAGACCCCTCCGTTTGCTTGTTCCTACTCCAGCAGGGCGAGAAGGTTGTTGGCAGAATGGTGGGCACCCAGCTTTGCTGCAGTCAGAGGGTGGAGGGCCACTAGGCCACGTGGCTACCAGAGGCTGGAACCCAGAGAGCAGAGTCACAAGGGTGGCTAGGTGCAGGGTCAGAAGGGTCGGTCAATCCAGCTGCCACCAGAGGCGACGGGAGTTTGGTCCATGAGTGCCCCCATCGTAGCTGACCCCAGGGAAGAGACCAAGCCTTAGAACCCAGTGCAGAAGGGTGAACATGAGCCCCGCCCCCTAAGAGACCGGCCTCCCCCAGGCCCTGGGACTCACAGTGTTCACAGCTGCCCCTTCCCCACACGAAGCTGGCCGAAGGCATAATAATGGGTGGGGCCTCTGGGCTGTAACACTGACCCCAACAGAGGCTAAAGACCCCAGGGGAAGCAGGTAGACCAGGGTCCAGATGACTCTTCAGGAGCCGTCACTGAGGCTGCTCCAAGCCCCCCATCATCCAGGTTCTTGGGGAACCAGGGCCTGGAGATACCATGACTCATTAGCTTTTATTTTTAGTTTTATGCCACAGAAGATGTGCAGTAACGAGATCAGCCTAAATGTCTTGCTATAAAAAGGATGATGGGGGTGAGGGAGGGTGGATGGGAAGTGAGAAAAAGGCAGACAGACATGGACAGACAGAGACCAGGAGAAAGAAAAGAAGAAACACGTCAAGATGTTAGCAAAGATTTCCTCTAAGTGTCAAGATTGGGAATAATCTTAAAATATCTTTATAAAGAATATGTATTATTTTTTATAATCAATCAAAAAATATGTTAGGTATAGACATAAGGCATGAGAAGGCCTGAGAAAGCCCTCTAGGGTCAATGCTGTGCAGGCCTTCGATCTAGTTACCGCCTTGCAGTGAAGAAGACCACCTGCTTCCCAGGGATTTCAGAGAAAGTTCTGGATCCACCATGGGCCACAGACATGCTCCCGAAACTGAGACGGGGTGGTAGCCAGCCTCCAAGATGGTGCCCAATCTCTGTTGCCTCTTGGTGTTCTTACGATGTCAGCCCATCTCTCGACGAATAGGGCTGATCTGTGTAAACAAGAGGATTTGTGGAAATGATGGAACATGACTTCTGAGGCTAAGCTATAAAGAACGTTGTAGCTCTGCCTTGCTCATCTTAGATCACCAACTCTGGGCAAAGCCAGCCGCTGTGTCATAAGGACACTCAAGCAGCCCTGTGGAGAGGCCGTTGTTGAGAAGGACTGAGACCTCCCACCAACAGCCAACACCAAGGTGCCAGCCACATGCGTGAACCCTCTTGGAGGTGGCTCTCCCAGCCCCGTCAAACCTTCAGGTGACAGCAGGCTGGCCGACCACCTGACTGCAGCCTCACACGAGATTTGGAGCGAGAACCACCCAGCTAAGCTGCTCCCGAGTTCCTGAGCCACAGAAACCATGACATAATGGGTGTTTCTTTGTTCTTTTAAGCCACTAAGTTTGATGTCACTTTTTATGCAGCAATAGGTAATTAATACAAATGATGCCTTTCATTGGAAAGGCCCAGTCACGAGCTTAACCCCAGAGCCAGGCTTGTGGGCCATCCCACCCAAACCACAGGCCTGAAAGGGAAGGAAGGAATGAGACATTGGTGCCATGGATCTTATGGGGCTGGGATGAAGGGGAGGTGAGTGAGGGCAGTGAATACACAGGCAGGGTCTGATCCTGTCTTTACAATTTTGCTGTCTTGTTCATTGTGAATATTTTTTCATCACTTTTAATTTTTAAAAATTATTACATTAACATATTATTTGTCATGATTGCTGAGTTTGAGGCTCCCCTTAAATTGGGCATGTGAGGTGAGTGCCTCACTCACCCGACCCTAGTCCTGGCCCTCCTCTGCGGTCAGACCCTCACCCCGCCCCCGCAGGCCTTCCTGTGCGCGGGGCCGGGGAGGGTGGTAAGTTACCCTCTCAGCTCGCTCTGTTCACACATCATGGCTGATACTCCATGCCCTGATGGCTTCCCCATTTGATTATCAAGGACTCTGCCGTCAAACATGGCAGCCATCGGCCACGTGTGTCCACCGAACACCTGAAAAGTGGCCCATCCAAACTGAGATGTGCTGTGAGTGTAAAATACACACCCAATTCCAAAGACTTACAAGAAAAATAAACATCTCCGTCACGATTCTTTATACTGATTGCATGGGGAGATGATCTCCTTTAGATCTATCATATATGTATCCTATACTTAAGATATATATTTTTCTCTAATGCGGCCCATATTCTATTTCCATTGGACGGCACTCTTCTAGAGCCTTCCCTGGCCCACCAGGCCTGGCTCTCATGAATCTACGGCTCTCACCAGGATTGTTTCCTCTGTATCCTTCACGAGCCTGTTCAGGAAGCTGAGGCCGAACTTCTCTCAGAAATCCAGCCTCAACAATTCAAATTCTCCTCAGGCTGTATGAAGGCTCCCAGCTTCCAGAAAGGAAAAGCACAAAGGTGAAGGTTTTAAAACATCGTCTCACATCTCGCTGGTTCCCCATCACTCCCTTCCCTGGGAATGGAAACATCAGTTGTCCTCTGGTACTTGCTGTTTAGAACCTTCTCCCTCCTCTCGCCCTGCTTTTCCCTTCTCGTCCCGCCTCTGCAGCTCGCACGTGTGCCCTCAAATACCGGGAGGGGGTAGGGAAAAGGGGGCCTGGAAGGCGCAGCCGGACCCCAGGGTAGAAGCTGCAGAATGCAGGTTTCACCTCCAAGATGGAGAGCATGTATGAGACAGGACCCTCGGGAGGTGGCAAGCCCTTCACTGGCCGTGTCCGAGCAGAGGCCACAAAGGCCAGCCTGAGGGATACCACGCGACACAAGCTCTCAAACGCTCATCTGCACCAAAATCCACAGAAAGTGTGTTCAAAAGGCAGATTCCCAGGCCTCGCCCCCAGAGGTTCTGACTCGGCAGGGCTGGGTGCGCCCCACAGTCTGAATTTTTAACAGGAGGTTTTAAGGCCACATTTTGAGGGGCTTGGGGGAGGGATGGAGCGGGAGGTCGGGGTGAGCAGATGTAAGCTTTTATTTATAGAATGGATAAACGACAAGGTCCTACCGTATAGCACAGAGAATTATATCCAATACCCTATGATAAACCGTAATGGATAAGAATATTTTTTAAAAATGTATATATATGTGTAGCCGAATCACTTTGCTGTACAGCAGTCATTAACACGACATTGTAAATCAACTAAAATAAAAAAAAATCTGCCGATTGTTTAAATTCCTCATTTCCCTTTCACGTGCATATACACAACGTGCAGATGTACCGTACAGACTGTTCCGGAACACCCACGGGAATTCCCTGGTGGTCAGTGGTTAGGACTCAGCGCTTTCACTGTGGGGGTCAGGGTTCAATCCCTGGTCGGGGAACTAAGATCCTGCAAGCCACCCGGTGCGGCCAAAAAAGAAAAAGATGGATTATCCAGGGATCTAAATAAAATAATGTGGCCTAAAAATGAAAAGAAACAAAAGGCCACATTTTGAGAAAAAGGGACCCCTCTGCCGGCCAGAGTCAACTCTAGAAGGCTAGAGCACTAGGTGCTAAATTAGTGATTGCTGGATGAAGAAATGAATGAATGAATTTGAAGACATATTAACACTGCTCCAGCCCCCTGTCCTGAGTGAGGAAGACAGCAGCTCTCAGCAAGGAGCCTTTTCTCAGCAACAACCCTTAGGAGTCCCCAAGGGCCTGGAAAACTTACTTTAAAAGTCCTTGCTAACATTAACCTCGGGAGAGAATTCTGTCCAGATCATCCTCGGCATCCTCTCACAAGCAGTAGCATTAATCCTTAAGAACAAACAGACTGCTTTAAATCTCTCCATTGGTCATTGGCGTGTTACTCAGCTGTCATAACAGAACACCACGTGGCTTAAACAACAGAATTTGGTTTTCTCCCAGTTCTGGAGGCTGGAAGTCTGAGATCAAGGTGTCTGCAGGGTTGGTCTCCCCTGAGGTCTCTCTCCTTAGCTTGTCGGTGGCTGTCTTCTCCCTGTGTCCTCATGTCATTGTCCCTCTGTGTGTGTCTGTGTCCTAATCTTCTCTTCTTATAAGGACCCCAGTCCTATCGGATTAGGGCCTACCCTAATGACCTCATTCTAACTTAATTACCTCTTTAAAGGACCTATTTCCAAATACAGTCATATTCTGAGGTCCTAGGGGCTAGAACTTCAACATATGAATAGGAGAGAGGGACAGTTCAGTCCATAACAATGTGCAACCAGAAATTTCTTATTTCCAAAGAGTTGTGGGTCCCCATTCGTTGAAATTGAGCCTATAGCCCAAATGCTACAGCATTCGGGGCTCCTGTGGACTCCTGGAACCCACAAGAAAGTGCAACAAAGTCATTTCCACATGCTCTGCAAACAGCGTGGTCATGACAGTGGTATCGCTTCTGTGGTCTAAGGAGGCGCCACGTGGGGTGGTTCCCTGAGTCACGGGGAGGGCGCCGTGCGCCCTGTTCTCCCGCCCCACTGAGAAGCTCCCAGACAGGAGTCCCTCTCTGGGCATCCGCCTCCCCACCCCTGACTTTTCTCACTCTTTTCTTACCGTCTGGCTGGGGGAGGTTGAGTCACACTGAAGGAGCCTGACAAGATGGCTCATCGACATGTTTTATTTTAACAGTCGTCGCCACCAGACGCTTCCCCAGGGAGACTCCTCACTTGAGTTGTGATCCACACGGCCACTGGAAAGTCA
Organism: Phocoena phocoena; assembly: GCF_963924675.1. Taxonomy (NCBI): domain Eukaryota; kingdom Metazoa; phylum Chordata; class Mammalia; order Artiodactyla; family Phocoenidae; genus Phocoena; species Phocoena phocoena. The sequence goes on from NC_089233.1 coordinate 5,544,551, forward strand.
CTTTATTAAACCGTAAATGTTCGCCACAAATCACAACTACATTAGCCCTCTGCGGAAGCTGTGCAGAACCAACATCACCACCCCCACTCCCGCTACTTTAACTCGGCGACGAAGCAAAAGGTAACGACACACTTTGAACACTGTCTCATCAGGCTTTAAGAATCCCGGAGGCCGTCTGTTCTACGGGTTTGGTATAATTGACATACGTGCACGTGCGCACAGGCGTGCGCAGAGGATGTTGAGAGTGGAGGCAGGAAAGGAGAGGCGCCTTTGCTCCCGGCCCGGGAGGCGCCGGTCCTCGTGACAGCCCCCGCTGTCCTCAAGTCCCACTGCTGCAGAGGAGAGTCAGCCAGTCGCAGGACCGACCACACCAGGATGCCCAAATCTCCTCCCCACCTCAGGAACACCTGCATCTGAGCAACGACCATCTGGAGACCCAACGCTGCAAACCAAGGCAGTAGCCCCCTACCCAGGGTGTTCTTGAGAATCCCTTTCGCGCTCTTGGACTCAGTTTATTCATCTGTAAAATGGGAGAAGTGGGAAAAATCAGTGGTTTTCAAACTGTGCCCCATGGAACTCTAGCACAGGCACTTCAGAGGCCCCTGTGGTGATCCAGGGGGCTCCAAACTGCCCACCTTCACTTGCACCCAAACAATCCCACTTTTACCTGTTTTGTATGTTGTGGTCATGGGCCTCAGTGGGAGAGGGAGGGAGGGAGAGAAAAAGGGAATCTAAACCAAAAACTGTTTGAAATACACTTGACTTTATGGCTTCTGGGGACGTTTCTGGTTCTATACTCTATGAGATTGTGAATCTGGGACCTTCAGGGACCAGAATATCAGGGGAGGGTCATCTCCACACCTGTGTGGTGGAAAGGTCTTGTGACTCTGTCTTGCATCGTGATCAACCCAGTGCTTGTGGCTTGTTATCGTGTCTGACTGCTCCTGTGTTCCCTGCAGAGTCTGGCCTTGGTAAGTAAGAGTAATGAAGGCACATCTGTGTTACCAGTTCCCAGTCCTGTGCCCGAGGCAGACATCACCAATCAATTGCCATGCTCTGCTGCTGAGCCCAGATTGGGGCTCAGTGTTCTTCTCGTCTCATTGCTCCAGACAGCCACTGCCAATGGACATGCAAAAGCAGGCAAGATACAGTCTATTTGCCCGTGACTTTCTCCTTTCCTTCTTGGTAAAAAAAAAAAAAAAACTCCCTGAAAGTTTAGGAACTGGCCTTTCTGTGGCTTGACGTGATGCTCTTCAAAGCATTTCCTTTCTTGTTCAGAGGTAGCTTGGGGAAGATGTGTCTGTGGTGGCCAGTGTCCAAGATGGTCCTAACAGTCCTCACCTCCTGATATTCACATCCTGGTGTGGTCCCCTCAAACACTGAATAGAGCTGAGCTGTGCAGCCAATAGGATATTGTGGAAATGACACAGTGACTTCAGACACTAGATCATAAAAGGTGTCATGGCTTCCACCATGTTCTCTCTTAAATCACTCACTCTGGGGGAAACCAGCCACCATGCTGTGAGGACACTCAAGCTGCCCTGTGGGGAAGTCCACATGGTGAGGAACTGAAGCCTCCACCCACAGCCAACACTTCATTTACCTGCCACATGAATCATTCCCCTGGAGAGCAGATCCTCCAGCCCCAGTCAAGCCTTCAGACTTGAAGACGTCTTAACTGAACCTCACAAGAGACCCCAGAACCAGACTCACACAGCTAAGCTGTGCTCCAATTCCTGACCCACAGAAATTGTGTGAGGTGATAAATATTTCTTTTTTCAGCTGCTAAATTTGGAGATAATTTGTTATGCAGCCATGGGTAACTAATACATTACCTGAATCCGTACCTGCTCAGGAGACCCCAGCACAAAGAGAGTCACCAGGATGAGACCCTGCCTAATCATAGACTATCAGAGGATAATTTGGCCCAAAACAAGGTGGGGTGTTAGTAAGGAAACAGAAGGAGTCTTTTGACACAACTCCGACTCACCCAGTGATTTCCTCACTATGGCGTTTCTTTTCCTTGTACCTCTGACTGTGTTTATTAATCAAAACCAGAAGTCCTCAGAGCTCTTCCACCCCAAGAACTAATCATCTAAAATCACAATGATGAGCCCTCCCCCCTCCAAAAAAGAGAAGAGACTGAATAAAAGGAAAAAAAACAAGCATTCTGGTTTCTCATTACCCTTTCCCTTTTTATTAAAATACTTGTCCATCACGATTGTGAATCTTGAACTCTAATGAGCTGCCGGTATTACTGTTATTACTTTGATGTGAGATCTTTTTTATTATTTGTTTGGGCTGCAGCCCAGTTATAGATTTACTGCTTTCCTCATGACCGGTCTTAAAATATTTGATTTCAGCTGTCAGAATGCAAATAACTCCAGATATCCTTGTAAACGGAGACACCAAGGAGGGTTTTATTGTTGGGAGGAGAATGGTGAATAGGAAATAAAGCTGATAACATTAAAATGGTCTCAGTACTGAAAAAAGAAGAAGAAAGAGGCTGAAAAAGGAGGAGAGGGGGGAGAGGAGGAAGTGGTCATAGCTAAAAGCCAGATCCATTTAATTTTAAAATCTAGAGAACCCCCTCCGCTCAGCCCCTTTTGAAGTTGTCCATGAGGTTTAATTCCCACCTTTCCGGTCTGTCTCTGGAATGTCTTCCCCAACTGACCCACGATCATTTGACTTGGAGAGGGAGGACCCTGTGACCTCACCGCGTGTCCAATCAATGGACTGACTCTCTGACAATCGCTGGTGGTTCTCAACACCCAGCAGCCAGCTCCCTCCCTGCCTGGTCCCCAGTAGTTGCTATGCAAATGTTTGCCAAGTGAACAGGAAAGTGACAGACGTGTTCTATGCCGTTTATCAGCGTGTCACCAGCACAACCACATTGGAGTCCTGCCTGAGCCTGGCAAGGGCGATCTTATGCCCATTTTACAGATGAGGTTATCGAGGTTCCTTACATTTCCCGGGATCACAGGCCTGGTCGTTAAGGATCAAAAGCCAGGTGTTCTTACTCCAAGCCGGGCCCTTTCCTCTACGTCACAGTGAGGCCGGAAGAGGGAGGATGGAGTTGACGTTCAGGAAGCCACGACAAGGAAGAGGAGCAGGCTCAGTCAGCCTGCGACCGGCTGGTACACCCTGGGATCAACAGACGTCCCACAGAGCTGCCTCCAGCAGCACAGTGCGTCTTCTGACACCTGCTGTAACGTCGGGGTGCACGGTTGGCTTCCTCTGACAGCAGCATCACTGATGGCGGATGCTGTGGAGGCGGGGAGGAGGCAGCAGGACCCTCTTCCAAAGGGTCAGCCCAGCCTCCCTCTGCTTCCTGCCTGGAAGTCTTCCCCCCAGCACCCCTAGCAGAGTTGCTCCCAACCTGGAGCAACGTTGCTCCCAACGCTGCACTTACCTGGGAGCTTTAAGATAATACTGATGCCCGGGCCCTGCCTTGAGTCTAGGCTTCAAGTGCACAGCAGGATGGAGAGAGCAGCTCCCCCCGGGAGAGATGGTCACCTCTGGGAAGAACGTTCCAGCTTCGTGACCCCTGGGAATTCCCCACTGTCTTGGTGGTGGAGGTGGTGGAGATGGAAGGAGGGAAGATGGCGGAGGGTGTACCTGCTTGGTCTCCAGTTCTGGAATCTGGGCCTCCCCTCAGCCCCTGGGGAACCCTTTGAATGACAGCCGTCATCTCCTGGGTGGGCCTGTTTAGACAAACAGGGCTGTGGGGATCCAGGAACCCGGCTGAGTTCAGATGGAAAGAAGTGGCCTTTCGACATTTCCCTCAGCTGTGTCCTCTTTAACCACTAAGGACCATGAGTGCTAACGGCTGGTTTTTAGGATTAAATGGCACCTAATCGGCTGCAGGGGCCATCGCGCTCTGTTAATGGGGGAAGGGCCTCCAGGGAGCTGCCGGACCTGTGATTAGGGATGTACAGGGGCTGTCATCGCCGAGGTTGTGGCTGCCCCATGGGGAGCTGACTGCCATCCCATATCTGCCAGGATATCCTGCCTCCCATAGGTGGGTTTGGATATAACCGAACAGGCATTGAACCCCACTGTGTGCCACGCTGGGCCAGAGAGTCAAGGATGAGGGACCCTGGTCCCGTGGGGTGACAGACCAGGAGTAAATCATGATGATGTTGCTTGAAGGACGGACGGACATCGAGCGGGTGGGACCAGGCACCTATGTGGTCGGGAGGAGAGAATGGGGGTCAGGCAGTAGAGGCTCAGGGGCTTCACAGAAGATGCAGCCTTGGAGTTGGATCCAGATGGAGGGAAGACTCCTCAGGTGGACACAAGTGTCACACAGGTGAGACAGAGGGACGGAGGGGATGGCAGAAGCAGGGGGCCCTGCAGCAGGCAAGGGTGAAGGTCACTATCCTAAGAGCAGCATTGAGACTTTGAAGGGCTTCAGCTGAGAAGCAAAAAGAACAGAGGGTATTTCAGGAGAGGGGCTGGGGGGAGGGACCTGGACCAGCTCAAGTCCCGGCTGTCACTTTCTGGGGTGGCACCTTCTTTCGCCTTTAGGCTCCAGTTCCTTCTGTTGTAAAATGGGGGTGAGGCTGGAACCTGCCGCGTGCAGTGGGGTGAGAATTAAAGCTCACGACGCACGTGAAACATTTGGTACATTACTCGCCCCCCGGCGAGCTCCCAATAACTGTTAACTCTTATTCTTACCAGCATTATTATTACTCCCACTTCAGCTCCTGGCACAGTCCCTAACGCGTCCTGCTGTTCAGAATATAGGAATGGATGAATGGATGAATGGATGAATGAAATTTAGGCTCTATTTACAAACACAGGACGTAAGAAGTTCAGGTCAAAACTACGGCCCAGGGCAGCACAGGTGTCAAGGGACAGATTTGAGACACAGATGTGTACATTAACCATAAAGGGTCACAATAATAACCCCAAGCCCCCCAAGGGACTGCAGTGCCTTCCTTAAAACTCTCTCAGCGGAGACACACCACACTGATGGTCCAACTCGGTGCTCTGAGTTTTACCATATTTCCATTATTTTAAAATTCTTGCATTTGTCAGGATAGGAAAGGCTTTGCGCATTAACGAAATAACATGAGCGTCTCCGTGACTCAGTGCAGATTTCCTTCCTGCTCATGGTGTAGGTCTAGGTAGGCAGGGCCAGGGGAGGGGCTGGCCTCCACACAGTCACTCGGGGATCCAGGCTGATGGAGGCCTGTCGGTCCCTGAGACAGGAAAGAAGACAGACTGGCCATCTTCTCAGTGCCTCAACTTGGAAGGGACACACACCACTTCTTTTATATCATTGGCCAGATCTGATCACACAGCTAGCCTAGGTTCAGCCTCTGAGGGTGGGGAAGGAGAGGAGAGCAGGAGGTTGGTGAACTCTCACGCCGCCCACCCCACTTCTTCACCCCCTTTTCCTTTCTAGCTAGAATACTGAACCAACTGGGACACCTCACTCAAAGTACCTGCCGCAGCCAGGTGGGTCCGATTGGCAGAGATGCAATCTGAACCTTTCCGTTCCTCCTCTTTTCTTCCAGGGGGACTGATTTTTGCCTGAATGAAATCTCTATTCCTATAGCTTATAGCATTGCTGGCTGCAAGCATTACAGCTCTTCTGTGAATTTTGCTATACTCTTTATGCTTTGATTTTTTTTTTTTTTTTTTTTTGTGGAGGTGCCAGGGATTGAACCCGGGGCCTTGTGCTATGCTTTGATTTTATGTCCACACTCATGTTCATTATAAGGTTGTTATTTCTTTATTTAACCAACTTTACGGCTACGCCTACAAGTTTGAATGGGGATTGGGGGGGTTAAGTTAACCTGATGACAGTCAGTATCTTTGCTTGATATGACACTGCTGCTTATACCATCAGTGGAGCTGATTTAACAAAATTTATAATGTGTTCAGTAGCTGATGGCTTGAGCCTAATTGAACACAAATTTATAATGCCATCCAGTGTTGTAATTAAAATGAGGTAAAATTAGCTCATCACATATATACGCTACCAAATGTAAAAGAGATAGCTGGTGGGAAGCAGCCGCATAGCACAGGGAGATCAGCTCGGGGCTTTGTGACCATCTAGAGGGGTGGGATAGGGAGGGTGGGAGGGAGACGCAAGAGGGAGGAGATATGGGGACATATGTATATGTATAGCTGATTCACTTTGTTATAAAGCAGAAATTAACACACCATTGTAAAGCAATTATACTCCAATAAAGCTGTTAAAAAAAAACTATAAAAAAAAATTAGCTCATCAGATATCAGTGTATACACACTCTCCCCCGGCAGGGCCTTTGTTTTGTATACGGTCAATTACATTTTCAAAGTGGAATTCTCAGAAGAATCCATCAGATGAGTGGACATGAAAGAAACCAACCAAGGACTTGAGCTGGCTCTAAATCGATCAGGAAACACTCAGAAAAAATTTTCAAACAATGAGAGAAATTAATTTTCCAAGGTGGAGATTTTGGGGTGTGATTAGTGTTCTATGCTATTTGAATGACCACAGAATTATGGGAGCTGAAGGGGGCTTGGATGCGTTAAAAAGGAATTGTCCGTGTTTCTCTGTCCAGAGTCCAGGCCATGCAGGAAAGAGAAAAGGGGACATTCCCCACTCCCTGCCCACCGCCAAAGAAAACCAGTTCCTTAATGATGATCTGCAGGCATAGATCGTCATTCATTCCAATTGGTCTTTGCTATGTGGTGACTTAATCTATCATGAGGGCATCTTCAGGGTTAAAATTACATTTTGTGGGGCTTCCCTGGTGGCGCAGTGGTTGAGTCCGCCTGCCGATGCAGGGGACGCGGGTTCGTGCCCCGGTCCGGGAAGATCCCACATGCCGCGGAGCGTCTGGGTCCGTGAGCCATGACCGCTGAGCCTGCGCGTCCGGAGCCTGTGCTCCGCAACAGGAGAGGCCACAACAGTGAGAAGCCCATGTACTGCAAAAAAAAAAAATTACATTTTGAGCCTAGAAACAACTCCTTCCATAAATATTGTTAAAGAATAATTAAAGAGGTACAGGGAGGGACTTCCCTGGTGGTGCAGTGGTTAAGAATCCACCTGCCAATGCAGGGGACACAGGTTCGAGCCCTGGTCCGGGAAGGTCCCACATGCCGCGGAGCAACTAAGCCCGTGCTCCACAACTACTGAGTCTGCACTCTAGAGCCCGTGAGCCACAACTACTGAGCCCTAGTGCCAAAACTACTGAAGCCCGCGTGCCTAGAGCCTGTGCTCCACAGCAAGAGAAGCCACTGCAATGAGAAGCCCGCGCACTGAAACGAAGAGTAGCCTCCGCACGCTGCAACTAGGGAAAGCCCACGTGCAGCAACGAAGACCCAACACAGCCAAAAATAAATAAATTAATTAAAAAAAAAAAAAGAGGTACAGGGAAAGGTGCTGGTGATGCGGAAAACATTCTCACCATGGGACTCTTGTTGCCTTCTGCTGTGGTAGAATACAGCTTTCTTCAACTGGATAAAGTAGTCATGAGATTTGTCGGGTGCTCCCTTTATTTGGGGCGTGAACACTGATCTGTTCTGGGAGGGGGCTCTTCCGCCCCAGTCTGCCCCCCCCACTGCCCCCTGGTGGTGTTGGGCTGTAGCTGGAGTTAGCCGAACTCAAGGTTGAGACCCCCAACTTCAAGTTCAGAGGATTCCCCCAAACTCTCTCAGGTTCGATAATTCACTAGAACACCTCTCAGGACTCAGGAAAGCACTGTGCTTGCAATTACAGTTTTATTAGAGCAGAAGGGTACACGTCAGAACCAGCCAAAGGAAGGCTTTGGCTTTTGCCAAGTCTGGGAGGTATCCAGATGTGAAGCTTCCACCATCCTCTCCCCGAGAAGTCCTGACGCCGTTAACCCTCCCAGCCATAATGTGTGACAATACTCTGAGCATATTGCCATACCATAGACTGGGGGCTTAAACAACAGAAATGTATTGTCTCACAGTCCTGGAGGCCAAAAGTCCAAATTCAAGGTGTCGGCAAGGTTGGTTTCTTAGGGCTGTGAGGGAAGGATCTGTTCCAGGCCTTTCTCTTACCTTCTGAAGTTCCGGCTTATGGTGACTAATTTTCACATGCTATTCTCTGTGTGTGTGTATGTGTGTGTGTGTGTGTGTGTGTGTGTGTGTGTGTGTCCATATTTCCCCCTGTTTATGAGGACACCAATCATATTGGATTAGAGCCTACCTTACTTTAACTCTGTAAAGACCCTATCTCTAAGTAAGGTCACATTCCGAGGTAGGGGGCTTTAGGACTTCAACATATGAATGGAGGAGGGGGAGACACAATTGAACCCATAACACAGTAGCACCCAACCTGCATCGCAGCTTCCCCTGGTGGTGGCCAGAGCCCTTCTACCATGGAATTGCCGCTCCTACAAGGCTCCTATGCGCCTCTAAACAGTTCCAACCTGCCCCCTGGAGAGGCAGGCTGGCATCAGACGCCAGGGCCAGGGCTTTTATCCAGGCCATTGTTACAGATGGTGCCTCTGAAAGCTGTGTTTTAATACCTTCTCAGCAGTGTCCCCCCTGCGCTCCTCCCCTCTCTCCGGCCAGAAGTCTCATGTGATCACGGGCCCCACCAGCTGCTGGCTAGGAGGGAAGGCGGGTGTCTGCAGTCATCTGCTGGGGATGGGGGGGCCATTTATTTGGGGGGCTCCCTGACAGAGCAGGGGGGAGGCACCAGGTGGCCAGCCTGTGTCTAGCCTCAGACATGCCTGCAGACACAGCAGCAAGGAGTCATGATTTAACCAGAAATCAGGTCCTTGCTCTTGGCAATAGGGTTATTCTCTTTCCTGACCTTTTCCCCCAGCCATTTAAAAGGTTCCCGTGGGTGTATCTCATGGGCACATCCCATGGGTGTGTCCCGCCCTTATTCCTTCTCAATATGCAAAACATACCTACAGCTGACCCTCACTTCTGCGGATGACAGCTTGGAACGGCCAGGAATTGCACATCTGTTCCCAGTACCAACTTGAAGAGCATCTGTGTTCCTTTGATGCCCCGTGTTTATTTCTCTCTTGGCAGATTGTGGGCTCATAGCTCAATTAAGTGAAGGTAAACTAGATGACTTATATTTCCCAGCAAAGGCCAATGCAAGTACCTTGTGCCTTATGAGTCAGGCTTCTCGGTCCCTCTGAAGGACCCTGAAGGCCATGGGCCCTGAGGACTTGCTGGGACATGGGAGCAAGTCAGATAGCATGTCCCCACATCTGGCTGGGATGAAGCTCCCCAAGGGTATGAGGATCTGTCAGTCAGAGAAAACAATACTGGCTACTGCTGGTGCTGGGTCAAGGGCAGCCTTGGGCCTGAGGGACCCCAGCCCAGGAAGTCCTGCATTTGGGTTGGGGTGGGTGGAGGACAGACCATGCAAGTACAATGGCATGTGGGGACCCTGCAGTGATTGTAATAATCATCACAGCTGTCCCTCACTGAGGGTTTACACCAGCCTGAGCCCTCTATATGCACCATCTCCTTCACTTTGCACAAAATCCCTACAAGGTCTGTATTATTACTACCACCTTATAGATGAGGAAACTGGCTGGGACAAGTTAAGTAACTTGCCTAAGGTCAAGGTCAAAGCTGCAATTCACACTCAGTCCTGCCCGACTCCCAGTCTGTGCTCCATCCACTATTGTGCTCATGGCCTCCCACCTGGAGTCCAGGAAGAGCTGAGCCTGGGACCCTGAACTAGGCTCGGCAGAGAGACCCTTTGATTTCTCCACCTCCTTCCTCCTCCAGGACCCCTGACTCCCACGGGGAGACTCAAAGTCTCATAATGCTGCGCGGGATCCACACCCCTGACCCTGGTTATTGGAATGTTTTTTGTGAGGACAGAGCGCGGTATTTGAATTAGATGGACCCGGGATCTGATCCCAGCTCTGCCATCACTCACTGTGCATCTGTGGGTGAGTTGCCTCCCCTCTCTGACCTCAGTCTCCTCATCTGTGAAATTGTTACTGAACCTGGATTTGGGTCTGCTCGCCTGACATGCAACAAAGTCCATCTACTGACCCTGGGTGATGGTAAAGGAAAGTACAGCGTTTCTTGCAGGTGCCAAGCAAGGAGAACGGGCAGCTTATGCTCAAAAGACCCGAACTCCCCAAAGGCTTTCAGAGAAGGGGTTTTAAAGGCAGTATGACGGAGGGAGCTGCAGGGTATGTGATCAGCTTGTGCTAAATTCTCAGATTGGCTAGATCCAGGTGAAGTTTCAAGCATCACCAATCTTCTGGTTTCAACCCATTTGGGGCCTACGTGCTTGCAGTCAGTAGTTTTCATCTAGTGCAGGATCTGCTTCCTATAAGAACAACTTAGGAATGTGTGTCAGACCTTTATCTATATCTTTCAGGGAACTGGGAGTTCCATGACTGCTATGTGGCTGATTTATAGTCTAAATTGTTACCAGTTTCCCAGCCCAACAGCTACTGTATTCTTTGTTTCTACATCTTTTACTTCAAAAGACAGGGACACAGGGGCTTGTATATGGTTTCAATCCCCCCTTTTCTTTGATACTCCTCAATCTTGAGGGTAAGAATTTTGGGACAAGAAAGGTAATAATGTGTTGATAGAGAGGGTAATCATAAACTCAGTAGAAGAACTCGGTTTTAAAGGGACTCGCTTTCAAAGTGATCATCATTTATCCATTCAACTACTTTAGAGGACAAGACAGCAGATAACAACAAACAACTGTTGGCAAGGACATGGAGCATTTGGAGTCCTCATACACTGCTGGTGGGAATATACAGTGGTGTGGCCACTTTGGAAAACAGTGACCTCAGAACCTTAAATATAGAGTTAGCATGTGACGTATCAATTCCACTCCAAAACAAATGAAAGCATATGTCCACGTAAAAACCTGTACACAGATGTTTATAGCAGCACTATTCATAATAGCCAAAAAATAAAAACAAGCTATGTGTCTTTCAGTGGATGAACAGATAAACAAAGTGTGGTCCATCCATACAATGGAATAGTATTTGATAATAAAAAGGAACAGACTACTGGCACATGCCATGACATGGATGAACTCAAAAAAACACTGCACCAAGTGAAAGAAGCCAGACGTAAATAGGTCCCATGTTGTATGATTTCTTTTACTTGAGATGTCCAGGATAGGCAAATCCACAGAGACATAAAGTAGATGAGTGGTTTCGGGGCTGGGGAGAGGGGAGAATGGGGAGGGACAGCTAATGGGGATGGGTTTCTTTTGGGGGTGATGAAAATGTTCCAGACTTAGATAGTGGTGATGGTTGCACGAGCTTGTGAATATACTAAAAAAACTCTGAATTTTACACTTTAAAATAGTACATTTTTTGGTGTGTAAAATATGTCTCAATTAATTTTTTTTCAAAAGTAAAGGGATATAAGACTGCTCAGAAAACCATACAATATTATTGAGAAATGGCAGATCAAATAAGTGGAGAGATACAGTATGTTCAGATGGGAAGAATCAATATTGTAAAGATGTCAACTGCCTCCAAATTGATCCATAGATTCGGAGTGTCCCCAATCAAAATCTGGCCCCTTACCTTCCCAGTCTTAGCCCAGAGTCCCACACAGTGGAGGAGCCCCCTACCTAAGTGAACATTCTCACCTGCTTTCTGAGGGAGGGAGAATGAGATGCTGTACATGGAATCTCTCTGAGGCCTCCCTTTTCACAGCTCCAGATGGTACAGCCCAGGGAGCCAGGCTCCGAAGACCTCCCAGTCCCCTCCAGAATGGACTCGGAGCACGGCTGCATCATCTCCCAGCAGCAAATGTCTTGCCTCGGTGCAGCAGCCTCCAGCTACACCCTTCCTTTCAGAGTAAGTGATTCTGGGCTTCCCCCCAGCTCTCACTATGTAACTCCATGTCCTAACAACTCCTCTCATCTCCTCCTCCTCCAGTGCCCTGCTTTGCCCAGCTGATACCGATGCTGTTGCAGCATCCAGGACCACAGGGATGGAGGCTCCCCAGGGGCAGGGACTGTCTTTCTCTTTGCCATCTGCAGCCTCCAGGTACACAGTAGGCACTCAGTGTTTGCTGAGTAACTGTTAGTGCCTTGAGGCAGGCAGGCAGAAGAGACAGCCCCACAGTATAGAGCACCAAGGGAGGGGCGGCAGGAGGTGACGGCGACAGAGTAAGGCAGTGGTCAAGGCTTCTGCAGAGGGGTAAGGAGTGAGACAGAGCAGAGGGAGCTCTGTCCCAAGGGACGAGTGGGGACAAAGGCCCCAAGTCTTGGGGGCTGGCTCTGCCTTACACAGACCATGGGACCAGGCCCTTCTGGTCCAGGGACGGGCGCCAGCAAGCTTGGGAGCCTTTCCCCCTCATGCCTGTGGCTCAGGAGGAACAGGGGCTGCCGCCACAATTCTGGGAACAGCACGTAATGGGGTGGATGAGAAATGCCTGGGGGGGCACTGCCAGCTCTTTCCCCTCCATTACCACACCCACATGGGGTGGGCATCACAGGGAGACGGAGCTCCCCAGACCCCACCAGCACCCAGCGCCCCAGCCCTTCTCCCAGGCCAGCAGCACGCCCAGGCTTCTGCTTCAAGGGGCTGCGCTTCTGAAACCCCCTTCCTAATTAGTTTTCTCCCACCACACCCTGATGTGCTGTAACAACAGTGCACGAGACCCTATCTGCGGCGGATGTCACTCAGCTCCCCAGAGCATCCCGGGTAGGGAAGCACGCCTTCATTAAGCAAGTTAATTACTTGCCAACTTGGGAGCCTGATCAGGCCTTGGGCAGGGGATGCCCCGGGTCTGCTCTGATCCCTGTAATCCCAGGGCGTCCCTGATGCCGACGTGGGACCTAGCTTGGGGCTTTCTGAGCATCCCAGAATCCCGCATTCATCATTCGGCCGAGAAATCTGGCCACAGACTGGTGGGCAGAAGGAGCCTTAGTCTGGGCAGGGATGTTCATAGCAGGAGAAATGGCTTGAGCAAAGAGAAGAGAAGTCAGAGGTGGGTTCCTGCTGGTACCCAAAGCTCCTGTAAGGACTTTGCTCTGTGACATGAGCCTTCAAAGGGTTTTGAACAGAAAAGCAGGAAGGAGGGACACGACCTACCTCATGCTTTCCTTCCAGCTGCCCCGCTGAGATTCAATTGTGGGAACAGCAGTGGACACAGGAAATATGAATGCAGCGGTCTGGGGTACAGAGGATGACAGCTTGGGCGGGGGTGGGAGCGGGGGAGGTGGGATTCTGGATGCGCTCTGCAGGTGGCGCCCGTGAGACTTGCGGATGGGTTCGGTGGGGCGTGTGAGGGGAGGAGGAGAAATCAAGACAGCTGCCACGGATATGCGTGAGCAACTGGACACCGGAGTTACTATGAACTAGATGGAGGGTCCTTGCGGAAGGCTTAGGGTGGGGGAGGAGGTATTGGGAATTCAGTCTGCGGGCTGATGTCTAAGGAGACATCCAAGTGAAGGAGTCGAAGAGGCAATTGTACCTGTGAGCCTGCAGTTTCAGGGGAGGTCTGGTCCAGAGCAGTACACTGAGTGGTCATTGATGAATTGATGGCTTTGAGGCTCACCAAGTGGGGAGAGTGTAGTCGGACGAAGAGGCCCGAGGTCCGAGCCCTGGGGCCCAGTTAGGGGGTGGGGGAGGGGGAGGGGCAGCGTGGGGGGCGGGGGCCGGGGATGAACTGTCGGATTTAGCAGCGGGGAGGTCGTGGGGCTTCAGGAGCTGCTCCCGAGGATCAGTGTGGGCAAAACCTACCCGGAAAGGGGTTTAAGAGATGAGGTGGGGGGGGCCGGGGAGAGCGTTGGAGGCTGGGGGAGTCTTGTTGCGAAGCAGAGCAGGAAGATGGGCAGAAGCTGGAGCAGGAAGTAGGGTGGGAAGGGAGGGTTTCCACGTGGCAGGAGTACCCCGTTCCCCGCCTCCCCTTCGAAGCCACACTGTGGAGTGCAAAGTCGTGATTTTACCAAATTCAGAAGGAATCCAGGCGGCCCACAAGCTACACCAACGGCCACCCCCAGACAGATGTCGCCACTTTCCCACCCGCCCGTGACTCCTTGGCGCTGCTGCAGGGACTGGCAACCCGTGCCTGCCTCCTCCCCTGCCTCGCTAGCTGAATAATTTAGGCGCTATTCTAAGTTAAAACCAAATAAAGCAATTGAGAGTGACTAATTCCTCGTGAAATGTATGTCCCCCCAGACGTCTTGCTGATAACAATGCCGGGAGCCATTTACCCCCTTAATTTCAGCTGTGCTGCTACTGGAAGGAGCTGTCCAGCGGAGGTAGCCTTGTCTCATGCAGCCCAGGGGGCAGGTTGGCCACACAACTGCCGGAGGGCCGTCCAAACCTGCAATGTACACGGGCGGGTTCTCAAGAGATGGCATCACGCTCGTAGCCATTCACAAGGCCATCTCAGGACTTCACAGTTGGAAACGATGGAGGGGGAGTGCTGGGCTGAGCTGGACCAGAGACAGTGTGATATGAGCAGGTCCCCAAGGACCAGGGACTTCAGAAAGGTGGCAAGAAGCTGCGGGGGCCTACGGTGAGCAAACAGGTCTGGAAGAACATGAGTGGGGCAGGGAGAGGAGGTGGAAGGAGAGAGAGAAGGGAAGGACCCTCCTCCCCCAGGCCCCATCTCTGCCCCCTCAAATCTGCCCCGCTGCTCAGGCAGAGCCCTCAGCCCCCCTGGGGTCCCAGCCCCTCACCCTTCCCTGACCTCAGCCCTGTCCCGACTGGGCTGGGAGCATCTGTGTCCAGCGTATCCTTCCTCTAGACTGGACACTCCTTGCCGAGTGGGAGTCTGGGAGAAGAGGCATCTAGCAGAGGGAACATCCAGTGCAAAGGCCCTGAGCTCCCACATTCTTCCGTGTGTTCAAACAGCAAGGAGACCAGCAGAAGTGGCAGGACCTGGGTCTGATCCATGTCGTGTTCAGTACAGACCTGGCACATAGTAGGAGCCTTAAGGATGGCAGGTGAATGAATCGGGAAGGGGTAGATAGATATATACGTGTGGGGTAGACAGCCCCTGTCCAGGCATCACTGTGGTTGTATTATGCTCTGGACCTGAAACGTGTCTGCTTCAGTGCTGTGAGCGTGGGGTGGCCATGGAGTCCTGCCTTTGTCTCCCTGAGTCCCCTCCAGGGCTGTCGGGAGCTGGGTGTCAGGACCCTGGTGATGAACTGAGGCTGTTGGTACCTTCCTGCCTGCCTGACACACAGGTACCCCTCCCACCCAGCAGGGGGCCTCGGTGTCCTCCTCTGTACGATGGGGAGGCTGGGGGTGGGGGATGTCCAAAGTGGAGACAGGGGTGGGGGTGAAGGTCTCGGAGAACCTGGCTCTTGTAATCAGCCCTGTGGGCCGGGGCATGTTTCCTTCCAGAAGAGACTGGGGGTGGCAGGAACCTCCCTGGAGGCCCCAGGACGTCCTGGAGTCACCCTAGGGAAGGCACTAGAGGCAGAGACAGGAGACTGGGAGCCCCACAATCCCCAGCAGCAGGCTCTGAGTTTGGACAGGCGGCAGACCGCAGACCCGCCTCCATCCTGTGGGAGGAGCAAGGGCTGCAGGGATGGACCCTGAGGCTTCCACCCAACTGATATACGGGGCTGCTTCATTCCCTCCAGGGAACAGGGTCCCAGGGGCCTATCAGGGAGGGAGGCCTTGATTCCTGAGTAAAGGAACATGTATTGAGCACCTATTATGTGCTGGCACACCTCCACAGGCCTCTTCATTAATTCTCACAAGCTTGAGGTAAGCAGTCTATCTCCATCTTAAAAGTGGGAAACAAGCTCAGAGATCTAGTGTGACTACCCAAAGGTCACACTTTGGTGAGTGACTGAGTTGGGGTTCAAACACAGATTTCTCTGGCCCTTTGTGGATTCTACCAACCCACTGTTGGCTATCTGCTCCTGAATCCTGATTTCAAGAAATGGAAGTTTTGAGGTCAGAGAAAACGTTTGATTTTCTCCTTGAAGGGATGATTCTCCTGTCCCTGGGGTTCAAAGGGGCTTCAGTTACTCTCCCTACGTCATACTTCCCAGGATGAGTCAAAGGCACTAAATTTACTGTGTTTAAAGCGACTTCTTGAGCACCCCAGTAAAGGCTCTGATTTATATCCAAGGCGTTGTTTTAAACATGTAACAAATGATAAAAATCAGTCCTGCCAATGCACCTCAAGAGAAGTCATACTAAGGGAGGAAAAGAAACGGTGAGATTAGATGTTTCATTAAAAGATAGAGTGATGGATTAAGGCCCAGAGTGTGAATTTAGTGTGACTCACTGAAAGAAAAAGTTGGGGGGCAGTAAATCCAAAGTGACAACCTGTGTACAGTGGACCAGTATTTGTCACTTTTATTATACTTTGTTCAGAATTGGTGATGGGTCGTTATTTAAACACATACACACACCAACAATGCTCAATGAAGCTTTGAAGTGAAAGCTTCTTGTGCTAAGGATACAGGCTAAAATCTCGACTCCAACCCTCTGTGTCAACTCAGAGAACATTGCATAATGCAAGTTTCTTCCTGTCGTATCTAGAAAACATTCCAAAGGCAGAAAATGTGGGAAAGGCTCTCAGAAGATCCCCAACCACGCCCAGGAAGATAGGGAAAAGTAGCACCCACATCTTCCGAGTGGCAGAGCCCCACGCCCACCCATGCCAGCGTCCTCATCAATAACAATAGCAGTGCCAGCGATCGATCGGAGGGTCTGACATTTCTCCTGGTCACTCATTCAAAGGGCTCTGAGAGCAAAGGTGGCTGGAAGCCAGGGCATGCTGGCTGCTCTTCGCATTGGGAGGTCACAGGTCCCGGTCTCCACCAGAGATGTTGGGGTGGATTGGATTCTTGTTCCCAGTTCTTTCCTCCCTGTAACTGGACATGGACAACACATCCATGGCCTCTGCTCTGTGACTTGCAGCATTTCTCACTGTGGGTGGGGTACATGTCCCTGCCTGAAAAAGACAACCCCCTTAGTCCCAGCCTCAGCCATATACATGCCATGTAGGTAGCACCCCACTCTGCCTTCTATTTTTTTTTTTTTTTTTGCCTTCTATTTTAAGGTAACTCCAATCACCTCCAAATCCACCCCCTAGGCCTTGTCCTCCCAAGAGACTCATGGGAAACCTGCTTCCCCTAAGGATGTAACTTTGAGAATATTTCTGTTCCCCCAAATTCGAGCTTCTGTCAGTTTTGTCAAAGGAGTCTCTTTGTCATAGTATTTTTAAAGAACTCTAGAATTTCTCTACCAAGGTTCCCCCATGGAGCCGCAGACCCAGGCCTACTTATGAAATGTTATTAGGACCCGCAGAGGCCTGTGGAGGTGGGGCAGGGGGAGGGGAGACAAAATTGGAGGTCTAGTCAAAAAGCCATTCCTTCTCTTTCCCTCTGCTCTAGATTGGCACGTGGCCAGCGAGAGGACGGTTTCATGGGGGCTCCCGGTGGCCCATGCCCCCAGCATTCACACTTTTGTGTGGTCACCTCCCATACACTCTGGGCTTGGCCATGTGACCTGCTTTGATCAAATGGGATGTTAGCAAGCTTGACACAAGCAGAGTCTTGAAAAGGACCATGCAGATTAGGGATTGTGCTCTTGGAAGATTCCCTTTTGGAACCCTAATCCACCCTGCTGGGGAGAGAGATCTGCCCGGCCAACCCCCAGCTATTCCAGCCATCCCAGCTGAAGTGCCAGGCATGTGAGTGAAGCCATCTGGAAATTTTCAACCCCAATCAAGCCTCCAGGTGACTGCAGCTGCTTGGGGAATCCCAGATGAGACCAGCAGAAGAACCATGCTGCTGAGCCCTATCCAGATAACAGAATAAATAAATGGTGGTTGTTTTAAGCCAGCAGGTTGTGGGGTGGTGTGTCACACAATGTGGTGGATTGAAATGTGTCTGTAAGTTTTTTGACACTCCCCTCCAAAGAAAACGAAGCCTAATTCTTCTCCACTTGTATGTAGACTAGACTTAGTGACCCACTTCTAATGAATAGCATAAGGTGGAAGTAATTGTGTAAGACTTCTGAGACCAGGTCATACAAGGCATTGCAGCTTCCTTGTCTCTGTCTCCCATAGCTCACTTTGGGGAAAGCTAGCTGCCATGTTATGAGGACACTCAAGCAGCTCTATGGAGCGGTCCACACGTGAGGAACTGAGGCCTCCCACCAACAGCTGTGAGAGTGAGCCATCTTGGAAGCCAATCCTCCAGTCCTGTCAAGCCTTCAGAAGACAACAGACCCCACCAACATCTTGACTGCAACCTCTCAAGAGACCCTGAGCCCAAACCACCCAGCTAAGTCCCTCCTAGATTCCTGACTCTAAGAAACTGTGTGAGATAATAAATGTTTATTATTTGGAGCTGGTAAGTTCTGGGGCAATTTGTTATGCAGCAATAGATAACTGATACACACAGCAAGAGATGACTAAAGTAGCCAGTGTGCTCTCGTACCACTCCGCAGGTTGTCTACATACTGGAATATGACATGGTAAATGGCCTCTGCTCCAAGCTCTCTGAGGGCCACCCAGCTGTCCTGGCCATCCCAGAAACACCCCTGGAAATCCCAAACCTTCTTTTTTTTTTTCCAAACCTTCTTTTGATCCTTCAGTTATAAGGGGGTCCTCCTTGGCCTGGCAGAGGTCCTGCAAAACCCTGGACCCTGCCATGGCATGTGGCACAACTATTCTGACATCCCCCTGTCCCACTCATCCTGTTGGTGGAGGGATGCCCATCAGGGCATCACAGAAAGAGTCTCTGTGTTGACCTGCCACCCCATCCCCCCAAATCAGCCACTTTCATACACTGCTGACAGGAGTACATAGTGGTACAACCCTCCCACGGAAGGAATTTTGATCACAGCTAACAGAACTTCGGGCATTTTCCCCGAACCCAGCCATCTCACTTCCAGGAATCAACCCTGAAGATACACATCCAACACTACTACACAGAAATTCTGGGAAGTGATTGTAGCACGATCTGTAGAAACACTCATACCACAGAGAGCTGTCGAGAAACCTACGGTCTGTTCACATACTGGATGCTATGTAATTGTTTAAAAAAAAAGAGAAGATCTCTATGTCCTGATGTGGAGGGATTTCCAGAATGTATTGTGAAGTAAAAAAAAGCAAGGTAAAAAAGAGTATTTACTGTGGAGTTATTTTTTGTGTAAGAAAGAAAGGAAAAGAAACACATATACACATGTATCTGCTAGTTTTTACAAACAGAAACACTGGAGGATAATCTCAAAATTAATGAAATTGGTTACGCACAGGGCTGGGGCTGGTTGGGAAACTTCTCTGACTGCACCTTTCTTTTTCTTTTTCTTTTTTTTTTTTTCGGTACATGGGTCTCTCACTGTTGTGGCCTCTCCTGTTGCGGAGCACAGGCTCTGGACGCGCGGGCTCAGTGGCCATGGCTCACGGGCCCAGCCGCTCCGCGGCATGTGGGATCCTCCCGGACCAGGGCACGAACCCGTGTCCCCTGCATCGGCAGGCGGACTCTCAACCACTGCGCCACCAGGGAAGCCCCTTGACTACACCTTTTTAATACGGTTTTCACTTTTGTATCAAAAATTAACAAGGTTGGGGGAAATGCCTAAAAATAATTAGGAACATAAATAAATGGACCACACTGTATATCAAACTGAAAACATAACCATACAGAAGAGATTTTTTTAAAAAATAGTTAATAGTTACTCCAAGTTTTAAAAAATTCCCCTCCAGTTTCTTTAATGGACTAGGCAAGCCTAGTCCATAACAGACATCCAATAAATGCTTTTGGGAGTAAATGAATGAATGACTCAAGGACAAAGGCTGGAAGCTGAGAGTCCTGCTTTCCCCTCCCAGGGGTCTCTGCTTGGGTCACAATTTATATAATGTAAGGTCTGTTAAGATCAGTTTCATATCACGAAAATGAGCCACAGGTGGTGTCTGTGGCCCATACTCCTATGGCCCCCCGAACAAGATTTTAAAATCTCACCCTTGCTGGCTTCTTCCCCTTCCCTTTCCTGTTTCCCCCACCGCCTTACCAGCCTCCCATGGGAGACTTCCCTTAATAAAACACTTGCTGTTTTATTTGTTTGCTGTTTTTATTTGTTTGCTGTCATCACAAAGTACCACAGGCTGGGCAGCTTAAACAACAAAAATGTATTGTCTCCTGTTTCTGGAGGCTGGAAGTCTGAGGTCAAGGTGTTGGCAGGGTGGATTCCTTCTGCAGCCTCTCTCCTTGGTTTGTCAACAGCTGCCTTCTCCCTGGGTCCTCAGGCGGTCTTTCCTCTGTGCATGTCCCTGTGTCCAAATGTCACCTTTTTAGAAGGACACGAGTCATACTGAATGAGGGCCCATGCTAATGACCTCATCTTAACTGAATCATCTGCAAAGGCCCTCTTTCCAAATTCACATTCACTGGGATTGGGGTTAGGACCTCAGCATCTTCTGAGGACACAATTCAACCCCTAACACTTGCATATGATCCTGCCTTAGACAAGGGCATTGCTGGTCGCTAGCAGGACTGTTGTGAGGATTAATTACGTGGTTGTTATATTTATTATTATGTATCGAGGCATGGTCTCCACCCTCAGAATACCCTAGTGCTGGCCACTGCGCTGGTGCCGTCCCAATGGGACACCTAACAGTCATTTTTCATCCCGTCCTCAATCTCGGCTGCTTGCCAGGCTTACCAGTCCCACGGCCAAAAGTGAAGGTCTAGTTCTGTGTCTTTGAGCTTGGAAGAGGCAAAAACCACCTAGGAACAATCGAAGGACAACAGTAGTCTCCTTTCAGAATGCCAGCGGCCTCCACGCTGTGCTGTAGACGTGATCATAAGAGTTACAACGCTCCACCGTCCCCTGGTAACATTTACAAACGTACATGGGATTTAACATCAAAAAACGCCCAAGGAGGAGGCGCCCGGGCTGAGTCGGCAGATATCAGGGTCTTAAGGGATTGGGGCAGGAGGCTGGCACTATACATGCTGCTGTGAAGTCCGTGGGGGCCAGCTTAGGAGGAGGGCTGGGGGAAGGGAGCGGTCCTCTCTTCGCCCAGGCAACACACAGACTCGTGGCCACTTTGGCAGGGGCCCCGGGCAGGTATCCATCCAGGTCCACCCAGCAGGTACGTGTCCTGACCCCACGATTCAGTCGGGCTTTGAGAACCTTGCCCCCCACACTTGTCCCTCATCAAGTATTATTTCAATGTGGTTGGGCGAGGCAGGAGGCAGCCCTGAGTGCGTGGTAGTCAGGGCCGCAGCTCTCGGCTCAGTTCAAGGTCCAGAGGTTCCCTGCGCCGCTGCCAAATGAAATAACGCATTCGTGCATGAAAAGAGAAGCCTCAGAACAAAAGACAGAGAACGGTGCGTGTCCCACTCTTGGCCTTGGTGATGCTTGACATTTCTGGGAAATGAATTTAGTGCAAAACCCAACAATTCAAAACCTTGTGCCAAACAACCGCTGCGAATAGAACCGGTGGGAGCAGAAATAACGTGAAGAGGCAGCGCGTCCTAAAATAGTCCCCGATGGCTGCTGCGTGCACGGGAGCAGAGGGAGGCAAGTCGTCAAGGGAGCTTTATTAAAGCGGAGCCCGAGGCTGGAGCTAGGGCGGGCTATTGAGAAACGCGAGTGCGTGCGTGGGCGGCGGCGGAGGAGAGGAGTTGTTGTTCTGATGAATTCAGTCACCATCTGCGAACGCCCAGCAAACTGTCCACATCCAACTTCCGGTCTCCCCAAGGCCTGGCCGCTGGCCAAGCCGTGGCCACCGTGTCCCACGGCCCATCCCACAGGTCCCACCCACTCAACCTGCCCAGAATGGACTTCTCTCCCTGCCCCTACAGCACACCCAAAAGTGACTCCTCCCACCACGCCCCATCTTCCCCCCTCCACACCCCCAGCCAACCTGCCATCTCCATACCTGCCTTGTAGAGGCAGCCTTGGGCCACTAGGATGGGTACAGGCTTGGAAGCCACGTCGCCAGGGGTCTGGGTTCAAATCCTGCCTCTGCCACTTATTAGTCATGTGTCCTTGAGCAAGTTCATTTCTCTGAGCCTCAGTATCCCCTTCTGTAAAATGGGTGTAACAGCAGCACCTGCTTCCTATGACTTAAAATTTGTCACAGCGTAGAGCTGTGCCTGGTCCAGGTGAACTCAAAAAAAGTTGACTAACATTATTGTTGTTAGTATTAGTATCTCATCGATCTCAGTGTGCCCTGTTTCTCTGTCCCCACTGTCCCTTCCTGCAGAACCGCTCAGACCACCTCCAGTCATTCATTCATCCTTCCCTTCCCCTCCTGGCAGCCCGGGAAGGAGCCAGCAGGTGGGGTCCACTCCTGGCCAGGGCCATACCTACTCAGCATCTCAGAGGTCTGAGGAACAGCCCCTGCTCTCCTCTTAAGACCCTTCCAGCCCTTCCTGGCCCCCACATACTCTCACCTTGGAGGATGTAGTTTATTGAATAAGTGTCCCCCCAAAATTCATGTTCACCCCAAACCTCAGACTGTGACCTTACCTGGAAATAGGGTCTTTCCAGATGTCATCCAGTTAAATTCAGTACACACTAGATTAGGGTGGGCCCTAAATCCAAGGACAGGTGTCCTTATACTAAGATGGGGAGACAACACAAAAAGATACACTCAGAGAAGGTGGCCATGCACGGACACAGACAAAGATTGGAGTGATGTGACCACTAGAAGCCAGAAGAGGCAAAGAAGTCTCCTCCCCTAGAGCCTTTGGAGGGAGCATGGCCCTGCCCACACCTTGGCTTTGAACTCCTGGCCTCCAGACTGTAAGAGAATGAATGTCTGTTATTCGAAACCACTGGTTTGTGGTCATTTCTAACAGCAGCCCCAGGAAACTAAGACAAGGCCATTCCACCTTGTGAGCAACTTTGTCCCTCATTAAGTACCACTTACAACCAACAACATAGGAGTCAAACCATGTCCCTGCCGACTAGCAGCCTTACATGACATTTTGTAGATGTTTCATTAAACTTCTATTGATTACGATTTTGCAATTTCTTTTCCATATTTCGCAGCCAATGATTGCTTTCCCCAGGTTTCAAATGTTTCTTCGGCCTTTGAAAATCCTACAGCCTAAGGGCCCCATGCCTATGAGGCCTGGTAGATGGAACACTCCACCCACTACAGCCTGGCCACCTCCGCTCCTGCAGGTGCCCTGAGGACAACAGCCAGGTGACCCGGCCCTGGCCAACGGAGCCCTGTAGAGCCCCATAGAAGTCCGGCCGAGGGGCATGGGCTGCCGGTCAGCAAAGACCCTTTCGAGCACCACCAGCGTCCTCCAAGGCTCTGGAGTATGGTAGGGATGGAGACATGGGGAGAACAAAGGTCAATGCCTGACCTTGGGGACAGGCCCCCAGCCTGCCCTGCCTTCCCTTTGTTGATTCCTCTCCCCTACCCTTTGCTTCAGCAGCTCCCTCTTTGCAGCTCTCCTGTGCCCCTGAGCTTCTGCCTGTCCACCACCTGGAGGGCCCCTCCTGCCTTTCACTCCACTCAACACTGACTATGTTCGTGAGATCCTCCTGGAACCTCCAGCCGTGTCCCTCCAGAGCAGGCTCAAGTGACGCTGCGTTTTCTTACAGCAGCAGAGGAGAGGAGTGGGAGTGCACTCTCCAGCCCCTTGAGGTTCATCCACCCACAGGCCCGGATCCCACTCCACAAGGATGCAGCAATGGGAGGACCCCGACACTTCCCCTGGGGGGTCAGAAATACAGAAAGCTGGGAGGGCACCTGGGGGCCGTGGACACACCTGTTCAAGCAAAACAAAGGCACACACCTTGGGTCTGAATCAGGGAAAGCTACGGCCGCACAAGGTAATGAGCCTGGCACAGGCTGCGTGGGCTCCCTGTCTCTTAATAAAGAAGTGTTGGGCTTCCCTCGTGGCACAGTGGTTGAGAGTCCGCCTGCTGATGCAGGGGACGTGGGTTTGTGCCCCGGTCCGGGAAGATCCCACATGCCACGGAACGGCTGGGCCCGTGAGCCATGGCCGCTGAGCCTGCGTGTCCGGAGCCTGTGCTCTGCAGCGGAAGAGGCCACAACAGTGAGAGGCCCGCGTACCGCAAAAAAAAAACAAAAAAAAAAGTGTGGTGCTGGGTCTCAGGTGGCCGAGCAGGGATCAAATAGCACCTGGAGTGACCATTGTTTGTCTCCCATGCTTTCTCGCCACCTCCTGTGGCCATAACTCTCCTAACCATTATCTCACAGGCTGTGAGATAATGAAAATCCTACAGCCCAAGGGCCGCATGCCTATGAGGCCTGGTAGATGGAACACTCCACCCACTACAGCCTGGCCACCTCCTGCACGCTCGCGCACCCAGGCAGTAAAGCAGAAGCTGCGGGTTGAGGGCGGGCCAGCTGGCTCTGCCTGGCCAGTTCCACCTGCTCTTGTCGTCCTTGCATCCTGCTCAGCTTTCACATCCCTTCATCCTCCATCCTTCCTTGGGCATCACATCTGCCTCCTCTGTGGACCCTGGAAAGTTCCCAGCCACCCCCAACCCATCTCCTAAGAGTCACCTGTCTGCCTGCCGGCGAGCAAGTGCCTGGCCTGTGGCAGGACTGGGCCAGCGATCATGATACCTGCAGAGCGAATGAATGAGGTGGATCCC
Organism: Phocoena phocoena; assembly: GCF_963924675.1. Classification (NCBI taxonomy): domain Eukaryota; kingdom Metazoa; phylum Chordata; class Mammalia; order Artiodactyla; family Phocoenidae; genus Phocoena; species Phocoena phocoena. The sequence continues at coordinate 5,569,072 of NC_089233.1, forward strand.
CCCGAGCCAGGAGGAGGCCCAAGCTACACCCCCCAAGGGGGCCAGTTTGCTCTCTTCACTGCTGACTTGGAGCCATTGCTGGTGACGTGTGACCTCTCCCGGGGGGAGACAGAACCCCAGCTCCCACCCATCTTGGGACACTTAACCTTCCAGTCTCTCAGGGTATCCACCTGTAATAGGGGTCCTCACATCACCCTCCCAGCCCTGCACCGTGGCTGTGGGATGGGAGTTACCCCCCACACGTGGGTTGGCGCCCGCAAATCTTGCACCATTTTATTGGATTCCACTTGAGAACATGAAGATAAACGGCAGCTAGATGCCCAATCTCTACTGCTCTTTCCGTCATAAAGCTCCGAGATCTCAATGTCTACGCCAAGTCACTTTTAATTTCTTTTTAACTAAGAATTAGCTCGGAGGTAATTGCTTCCATCACGTTAATGGAAATCAAGATGAAGTAAATAAAATGAAAAGCAAAACTGAACCTGAACGTCTTCCTCGTTGCCTTTGAATAATACGATGACAAAAAACTATTTGACCTCCCAGGCTTGGAGTTTTTGTTGTTGGACATCTAGAAAGAAGATGTAATTATAGGGCCCATTTATCAAAAAGATTAAGGAAATCAGGGAATGGGAATTGGTTTGCGACAGTTCTGGAAATTATAACAACGTGACCCTTTGGTTCTGCATTTTTCACTCTGTGTCCAGCAAGGTTCTCGAATTCTGCAGTTTTCCTCCCTCCCTCCCAGCTCCCCAGATCAATACTCATGAATAAGGTTGATCCTGAGGGGCTGTAGGAGCAAGAGGCCAAAGAGAGGCCCCCGCCTCCCATCCCAGGACGGGGGTATGGAAGCCCCGTCAACTCAGTGCAAGGCTGGCTGGCAGGAGAAAGACTTGTTTTCCTCAAACTGTGTTACCAAGGATACAGCATCCAGTCCTTGGGATCTGAATGAAAGAGCCTGGTTTCCGGGGGTTTTTGTGCCTTTCATAATTTAGAATACGTTTGGTTTTCATTTGCAACCGGCCTGCCAGCCCGTCCTCCCCACAGCTCTGTGAACTCGCCCGTAACGTGAATAAATCAAACTCTCTCAGCTCCAGCTGCCTCATGGGGAGGAATTTGGGGTGTTAGGAGGATCAGAGGATTCTCCTGGTTTGGGGGTTCTCAAGACTTACCCTGGGAGTGTTTCCAAAGGACTTTTACAAAATGCACACTCCTGGTTCCCATGCCCTGGGTGAGGTCCAGGCAGGTCTTGTGGAAGTTCCCCGGATGGTTCTGGGGCACATCTTAAGAAACAGGTCCAGCATCCCTACTTCAAGTGAGGCAATGGAGGCCCTGTGGGGCTGGGGAGGGGTAGGGGGAAGTGGCCAGGGGCAGATGGTCATTAGCAGCGGCCCCTGACCTAACACCCCTGACAGTGCAGGGGAAATGGGAGCAGAGGCATCGTCCCTGGCTCTGCCTCTTGCCAGCTGTGTGACCTTGGGCAAGTTACTCGATGTCTCTGTGGTCAACTTCCTTAGCTGAAATATGGGGACAGTACAGCCCGTCCTTTTGCTGGGCTGGGGCGAGGCTCACGGGAGATTACCCCAGTGTGTAATGGGACCCCCCCCCCCCCCACCGACGTCCAGAATCATCACGTCCAGCACGTGTCTTTGTTGATCCTGCACCATAATGAAATGGGGCTTTGGAGGTGCTGTTCCCACAGTCCCCAGGGCTTCTGCCTTAGCCGGCCACTCTAGGCGTTTCCAGGGATGGCTATTTCCTGACACCATCTGCCCTCCAGGGAACAGTGAGCCAGGCGGGATGCCCAGAGGGCCCTGGCTGACGGGCCAACCTGCTTGATGGTTTCTGGGCCTGGAGATGGGCACGAGGTTTCCCCTCATTGGCTGCTTGGGGCGTCATCTTTGCACACACAACCCCTCTGTCAAAGGCTCTGAGAACCCCATGAGTGCTTTCCTGGAAAACAGTTCCCCAACCTGAAAGCTGTGTTTCCTAGGCCACCATGACAAATGGCCACAAACTGGGTGGCTTAAGACAAATTCATCTTCCCACAGTTCTGGAGGCCAGAAGTCCAAAGACAAGGTGTCAGCAGAGTTGGTTCTTCCTGGAGGCTCTGAGGGAGAATCCATTCCATGCCTCCCTTCTCTTTCGGTGGCTGCCAGCAATCCTTGGCATTCCCTGTCTTGCAGAAGCAACACCCCAATCTCTCCCTCTGTCGTCACATGGCCTTCTTCCCCCATAAGTCTGTGTCTTCTCTTTTGTCTCTTATACGGACACTTGCCACTGGATTTAGGGCCCACTCAGTGAATCCAGGATGATCTCATTTGAGATCATTTAATTACATATGCAAAGACCCATTTTCCAAAGAAGGTCACATTCACAAGTCCTGGAGGTTAGGACTGAATATATCTTTGCGGGCCACAATTCAACCCACTGCAGAGGGGTTTCAATGCCTGTATTTCCTTGATTCTAAGATTCTCTTTCCTCCCACATTTTAATATTTAACTCCACATGTATCTTAAAACCAGTGATCAACTCCAGCGCAGTACTTCTGCCTCCCCACAAGCTATTATTAAATCCATGGTAGTTGTGTTTCTCATCTATTGTGAATTGACATAGTTCCAGGCTCTGGTCAAAGGAAGGTCTCAGGGCCTCCCGGCTGGGGTCTCTTCTTGCTGGAGGCTGGAGATGGGAAGGCCCGAGGCCAGCCCAGTCTCTCTTCCTCTGCCTCAGCAAGGCCACTTGCCAGCCAAGGTGGGGCACCTCAGATTGAGTCTCCGAGGGCTCTGGACCAGATCTCCTCTCCAGTGGGGGCCAGCTTTGCTTTCTCACCACTCCTGACGGCTGTTGGTTCTGCTGCCAGCACCCCACACCCTACGGCTCTCCAGGCGCAGGGAGGTGGGGGGAAGGCCCTGCAGCAAACCCCACAGCAAGTACTTTCCATTAATTCTCTCATTTGTTCGCAGGAAGCAAATAAATAAGAAACCCAAGTCTAGCCAGCCAGCTTAATCTTAATAACTGGGTCTACATCCGAAGCCCCTCATCCTCTCAGAATTCACAACCACCTGATATTAATGTCCCTTTGATGCCTTTCACAGCCGGACCCTGATACTTCCTGGTTTGGGACAACAGGGCATTTGGATTTTTTCAATGGCAGCCTCTAGAAGCTAATTAGGCCATTATTCTTCAAAGATTTAATTTGCTTTGATGGGCCAATCTATAATTATATTTCCAAACAGCTTCTATTTAATTACTGCACAAAATGAATGAGGTCCTTGAGCAATTTGAGTCTGATAAACTCACTTCCTGTTTTAGTTCCCGAGACAAAGAAAGACACAGGGGGAGGGGGAAGGCAGATGGATGGGGTTAGGGATGGGGGCTGACTGACACCTAGGGAGGTAGCTGTCCCTGCCAGAAGCATTGCAGGGATCACGTGGCTGCAGCCACAGCAGGAAGGACCACGGTGGGAAAGATGAGGTGGGAATCAACAGATGTTTGGGGGTAGGGGGGGCATTGTCACTAGAAGGGAAGCCCCAGGAGGGCAGGGATCTTGATCTGTCTTTACTGCTATAGTCCATGTGCCCTGAGCAGAGCTTGGCCGCCAGTAGGTGCTCAGCGAACACCTGTTTAGCAGGTGCATTGGGTAGACTTGATGGGAGTCTGGGTTCTTACAGCCTGAGCAAGGGTGTTGCTGGGAAAAAGCAAGCTGGCCCTCGGACAGCTGATCCCCTAAGTGAGTCTTTTACACCATGGCAACTGTGGTTGAACAGCCCAGCATCCATTCCCCCTTTTTCTAGGGATGGCACCCTTGTTCTGTGTTGAGGGCCCACCTTGCCCCCTGAACTCTGTCCCAATGGATGTCATGGGTTGAATCGTGTCTCCCCTTCCCACAGTCATGTGTTGAAGTCCTGACCCCCCATTTCTTCAGTGTGTGACCTTACTGGGAAATAGGGTCATGGCAGACGTCATTAGTTAAGATGAGGTCATACTGGAGGAGGGTGGGCCCCAATCCAATATGACTGGTATCCCTATAAAAAGGGGAAATTTGGACACAGACACACATACACAGAGAGGATGCCATGCGAAGATTGGAATGATGCTGCCAGAAGCCAAGAAACTATCAGAAGCTCGGCGAGAAGCCTGGAACGGGTCCTTCCCTAATGCCTACAGGGAGGGAGAACAGCCCTGCCGACACCTTGCTCTTGGACGTCTGACCTCCAGAGCTGAGAGACAGTACATTTTTGGCGTTCAAGCCTCTCGGTTTGCAGTATTTTTAATGGCAGTCCTAGCAAACTCCTACAGGGAGAGTGTCAATCACCACCAGGATGCTACTCAGGTGCCCCCTCCCTGAAACGTGACTCCCATGGCCATCAGTGAGCCCTGCCCTTTTCCACCGACTGGGTAATTCTCCTGTGGGCAACTTCTCTCCTGCCTCCCCCTTCAACTCTCTGATCTACCCCCAGAACCTCCTGAGAACTTCTGGGGGCTTACTGAATTCAGAAGGTTTTTTTGTCTCGTTGTCAGTCAGATGTTCCTGATTGACACCAGAACCAAGAGCTGCCCCTTGTGAGGCAGGTCTCCAGGCAGGGAGGGAGCGAAAGCTCCCGGCCTGCCTGCGCAGCGGGCTTGCTCACGATGGCATCATCTGCTCCCTCTTGCCCCGACCACACACGTTATTCAGCTCATCTAGATCATGTGTTCGGTGCAGGGGATGCTGCAGTGAATAAGGCAGCAGGAAGGGACATGATCAAGTAAGCAATTTGAGTACAGTGGGGCGGGCATTGTGACAGGTAGGAGGGCGCCCTGTGGGAGCACAGATGAGGAGGGCGCCCTGTGGGAGCACAGATGAGGGGCACCTAACTCCTTATGGGTGGGGTGGGTGGTCAGAAACGAGGACGGAGCAGGGCTGCCAAAGGCAGGAGAGGATGGAACTAGGGTGACCAGCTGTCCCGTTTGCCTGGGACTGTCCTGATTGTAGCATTAAAAGCCCCAGGTGCTGGGAAGGCCCATCGTGCCAGGCAACCTGGGGGGTCGGTCCCCCGGGACAGAGCATGAAGGAGATTGTTTGTGGCTGTGGAGTGGAGAGTAGGGCGAAGGGGGGAGGGAAGTTGAGAAGAGGCAGCATCGCCAGGGGCCTTGCAGCCCAGGGAAGAAGGTGCAGATCTTAGAGCTAAGAGGCAGGAAAAGCTTTGGAGAGTCTCCTGCAGAAGCGTGATGTGACAGGAGCTGTAACTTTTCCGAGGACCCCTCTGCCTGCTGTGGAGGGTGGAGCGCACGGGGCAGGAGGGGTGGGGAGATGCCTCCACACGGGGACGAAGCTGGGGAGGCTCGAGCGGCCAGGGAGGTTGATTCAAGCAGTGATTCTGAGCCTTTCCTGGAGGAGGGGGTGGTGACAGACGTGCTCTGAGACGCTGAGGAGCGCCACGGACACTCTCCTCCAACAGATGCACACGGCTGCCCGCACGCATCGCTTTTCTCAGGCGCACGGACGCTGTTGCGGGCAGTTTCAGGGCTTGTGCAGACCCCCGAGATCCAGCCGCTCCTCACCTCCTGCCCATCTCCAGCCTGGCCCCTCTGGTCACCCGTCCCTCCAATAAACCTCTCTGTGCTCAAGCTAATTGCCAGGTCAGCTTTGTTCAAGTCAGTTTATACCTACAGCAAGTCGGTAGCGGACCCAGGGTTCAAAGGTGGGTAGATCCGCTGTCCAACACATTGCATTTTCTCCTGTCTCAATGCCCGCGGGGGGGTGTGTGTGCGTGTGTGTGTGAGAGAGAATGAGAGAGAGAGAGGTTTGACACTCCCCTTTTTATCTGAAGATAATATTACAGATGAAGGAGCAGCCTGCACTTGACTGCAACACAAACACGTAAGCAATTTTGTTCCATTGCAGAAGCTCCACTGAGGAAATAGTCCCTGATGTGATGTGCTGTGATGGGTCCTCAGGGCAGCTGGAGAGATGTGCTTTCTCTTCTCTAAGGGGAGGTCACCCGTCTCTGACTTTACCACCAGCGTGCAGAGCCCAGGAAAGAAATTGCATATTGAAAGTGTCCATCGTGACACTGTCCCCAGAAAGCAGACAGGGATCAACTAGGAAAACACACAGTAAATAACACGACCCAGGAAGGGAGGGGACTTCCCTGCTTACTCGTCAATGTGTCAGGTGTTGATTATTGGGAGGGGGGTTTAAGGTGTCTGGAAAGGAGTCACAAATGTTTGGGACTCCTGGGGAGGTGGATGTCACAGAGATGCTGATGCAGCCTGGAGATGCTGGATGCTGGTCAGGGGTGATTTCTGGGGGTCCTAAGACTGATGTGAACTATAACTTACACGAACAGAAAACTCCTAAGCTAGGGCTTTAGAAGCACTCGGTGTTTTAACGGCCAGCAGCCAGAGGTCTGGCATTCATCAGCAGGGGCTCGGCCTGGACAGCAGAGGGGCCCTCTCTGTGCCAAAATACTGTCACCACCCGCAATGCAAACCCACACGCTGGGATGAAACATAATAGGTCTGGCCCTGGCCCCTAGCCCTTGAGCCAAGCCACTGGCTGCCATCCTGTGTCCTGGACCCTTCAGGGACCCTCTGGCTGGGACTTCCCTGCCCTGAGCAGTGCTGTTGCCTCGGACACTGGCCCAGCTGCCCGGCCATCATTCTCGCTGCCTGCAATGGATGAACTGGGAGGCAGAGACATTGATCCAGCCCAAATGGTAACCGAGGACACAGGCAGTGCTTTCGGGTGTAGCTGGAGAAGAAATCGAACTTCAGCCACAGGTCAACGCGGAGGGAGACCCCAGCTGACCCAGCCGCAGCCTTGCCAGCCCGGAATGATCCCAAGAAAGGAACTGACCCTGCTGGAGGCCACAGGGAGAAGTCAGCAGCCACTGGCTCCCGCTGGCGCTGCCAGGCCATCTCAGGCAAGGGTCTGACCTCACCGAGGCTGGTCCTCCCCATTCTTCACGTCACCCACCTCCCTGGGCTGTTAGGGGACTAAATGATGGATTCTTTTGCCAGGGCTGCCATAACACACTAACCCAGACTGAATGGCTTACACAACAGAAATTTATTTTCACACAGGCTGGAAGTCTGAGATCAAGGTGTCAGCAGGGTTGGTCTCCCCTGAGGCCTCTCTCCTTGGCTTGTCGATGGCCGTCTTCTCCCTGTGTCCTCACGTGTCCCTCCCTGTGTGTGTCTGTGTCCTAGTCTCCTCTTCTCATAAGGACACCAGTCGTACTGGATCAGAGCCCACCCCAGTGACCTCCTTTTAACTTAATCTCCTCCCATCTCCAAATACAGTCACCTTCTGGGGTACTGGGGCTTAGGACTTCGATGTGCAAATTTTAAGAGGGCATCATTCAGCCCATAACAAATCAGATGCTGCATAGAGACGCCAGACACGGTGAAGGTGGTTAATAAACAGAGGCGAGTGCGATTCGTGGGGGGCTGAGAAGGCAAGCAGAGACAGAGTGTTGAAAACTCTGCCGAGTTCCGGCATCTTAGCCTTTCTCTCCACCGGGAAGCCACCCTGGGCTTCCGCTGTTGATCCTTCCAGGGAGGAAGGAATTCACTTCGCAGCCTTGCGCGACCCTACATTTCTGGCTTGGCTCAGCTGAGCTAGCTTACGGTTCCTTGAGGGCTTCCAACGGTGGGCTCACCGCGCCCTGAGACAGGAATCCCAGGCCCACTCCCCCCCTCCCCACCTCCAGCCAACAGCTGGTGCCAGTCTAGCAGTGTCAGTGGGCCCCGTAGCCCACGTCAGGGGTCCCGGTGTCGCTGCCTTCCTTCCGGGCTGCCCCCCGCTGACATCATCAAGTGGGGAGGAATGATGCCAAGCAGGAGATTCATGACACAGCCTTCCCGTGTTTGATTCCATTGGGTCCTTGAGACAGGGATTTCTGCCCCTCTGACTTTTTTCTTTTTCTGACCTGAAGCTATTGGGAGATTTTTCTCTGATCTGGACACCCCACAGGCACTCAGGACCGTCTGCTCAGGAAGGGACACCTTCCCAAAGGCCAGAAATAGGCTCTCTGGATGCCATTCAGACCCAGGAAAGGGGCTCCCCGCAGCCCAAGAGGGATCAGAAGAGAGAGGGGTTGGGTTTCTGGTGAACTGGCTTCAGTGAAAGGCAAGAAGTGGCTTAAAAGCACCTCCATGACTCTTTTTCTGGTCATGTCCTATTCTCCCCACAGGGTTTAAAAATCTGCCTGAGCCCAAGACAGGGCTTTGATGATCGTTGTGTCAAAGGCGGGGGCTTCCTGGCATCTGTTGGCCCTTCTTCCCACCACACACTTCTGCCCTTATCTTCCCTAGAACCTTGACATGTTGTACCAAGCAGAAGATTTTCTCCAAAACCATCAGCAAATTGGTGATAATTTACTGCAGCAAAAACACCACCAAGGCTTTTCTGGTAACATTTCAAAGTTGGATTGCAGTAGACACGCCCGCCCCCCGGAGTCTGGGTGAATGAGAGCAGGCGTTTTGAGTCGAGGCAGTTTGATGCATTTTACTGGCTGCTGCCCCTGTGTCCTGACGTAGTGGTGTCATCACCCGCGTTTGTTCGCTGTGCACAGACAGGGCTCTTGCCCCGAATAAGCCATACTGTTGAATAATGGAATTATTCTTTTCCCGTCCTGCCTGCTGGATCTCAGTAGCTGTAGGACCCGCACTGGGGGCGAAGTTTCAGGACCTGAACTGTGCAGAATGGAGCAGAAGCTCCCCCTCCAACTCTCTCCCTCCCCAGTCATGAGATTTCTCCCGAGGAGCCTCCGTGTCATGTTGCTACCCATTAACGCTCCTTTCTTCTTTTTCTTGGAAATCAAAGTGTCAGCTTTTGCCAGCAACGCCTGAAGAAAGTGAGAAGGCAGAAAGGTCCAGCCCACCTCCACGCCCCCGTGCCACGCTGCCAGTACCTCTGGGAGGAAACGCTGGACCTTTCCTGCTTGGTACCCGCTTCCCTGCAGGTTCGCAAGTGGCAGTGCAGGTAAGAGGTGGATGAGTGCCTCAAAAGTGAGAAATAGAATTCCTCTTCTGGATCACGCCCCGAATAATCGAAAGTAGAGGCTTGAACAGTTATTTGTACACACATGTTCATAGCAGCATTTGTCACAGCAGCCAAAAGATGGAAGCAGCTCACATGTCCATCAGCAGATGGATAAAGTGTGGTCTGTCCACACCAGCGAGTATTATTCACCGTTAAAAAGGAAGGAAATCGCGTATCACATGCCACAGTATGGGTGAACCTTGAGGACGTGATGCTGGGTGAAATAAGCCAGCCACAGAAAGGCGGATACTGTAAGATTCCACTTACCCGAGGTCTCTGGAGCCAGACTCACAGAGACAGGAAGTAGAAGGGTGGGCGCCAGGGACTGGGCTAGGGGGAGGTGGGGGGTTCGTGTGTAATGGGGACAGAGTGTCAGTTTACAAGATGAGAAAGTTCTAAAGGTGGATGGTGTAGGTGGCTGCATAGCAATGTCAGTGTTCTTAATGCCTTAAACTGAACTGTTTACCTAAGAATGGTTAAAACAGTGCATTTTATGTTATGTGTATTTTACTAACAGTACAAATGAAGCAGCTCAGAATTGGTTAAGGGGTTTTGCTCTCCCTGGGATGGGCAGCATGGCCCGGTGGGCACCCTCTCTGTGCCTGGGCAAACCCGGAGTGGGCTGGCCCAGGGGTCCTGGTGCTGCGGCCACCCACCCGGGGTCTGGAAGAAGCCCCACTCTGTCTCAGTAAACCCCCAGGCAGAGAGAGCTCTGGGTCCCTGTCATGTGAGATTAAATTCAGAGATCAAGGCCCCAGGGAGGCATCGAGACCGATGTCACACAAGGAGGCCCAGTTGCTGTGTCCGTTCTTTGTGTCCAGCTGTGACAGAAGCCAGGGGAGGGGGTGAGTGGTACAGGCCAGTCACTGCATGTGGGGACAGAGGTGGGCAGGGTGGGGACACTGGGTCTGGGCGGAGGGCTCTAAGGACCAGATGTGGCCGTGAGGAGGGCTACAGAGCAGCTCTGCGTCCATGGGGCCTCTTTAGGGCCATGGGCTGTGGCTCAGCGTGACCTCAGGCCTGTCCGTCCCAGTCCCCGGGCGGCAGCTTCCTCTTCTGTCACATGAGGGTGGATGGTCGCTAAGGGCTGTCCCAGGACAGCGGACGTTTATGGTTCTGTGTGAAAAATGAGCATGTCCTGAGTAGTGGAACATCAGAGCTCTAGGAGTGTGGGAGACACCTGGGTGGTCACCTGGCTAGCACTGCCCAGTGACCTGGAGAGCTCGGCACGTGGGAAGTGCCCCCTGCCGCCCTCCCACCCACCACCAAGTTGGCTCTGGGGGCTTTGTGCGGGGGTCCTGCTCCTGGCTTTGCTCAGAGGCCCTTTGGCAGTTGGGACACCTACCTCCTGGTGCTGCCGTGCCCGGGTTCGCCCCCGCCACTCACTTCCCAGATGAGGCCCAAGAAGGATGAGCTGGGCGCCAGGAGAGGTTTTCTGAAAATGAATAATCTTGGGGAGGCAGGTCCTGTTCCTTTCATTTCTTGAGAAGCCAACTGGGCAGGGCCAGGCGGGAGGTGGGGGAGGGGAGCACAGCAGGGACCCGGTCTGGGAGCCACCGCTGTCCTCTGTAGCATCTTCTTCGCCATGACAGCACTAGCCACCAGCTCTGGAGGTGTTCCAGGCACCAATGCTTTACATGTGATTTCTAATCCCTCAAGACAGCCTTTCAAGATACTTGCTACTGTCCCCACTTTATGGATGAGAACATCGAGGCTCAGAGCAGCTGAGAGACTGGCTCAGGGTTACACAGCAGGGAGGAGGTGGGGCCAGGATCTGAGCCTACGTTACCCTCCCACATCACGCAGCCCCGAGGTCCGAAACTGAAGTGGTGCCCTGAGCGTGGCGGATGGATGACAGGAGCCGGGGAGCCCCCGATCATGGCGGCAGGGTCCCCGTGGGCAGCTTCTCAGACACCAGGCTCAGCGAACGCTGCTGGTTGGAAAGCCCAGGAGCTGCCCCTGCCCCAGAAGCAGGGAACACACAGTGGAACACACCCACCAGCATTTGGATCCAGAGCTGTGCCATCCAGCCAACCGGCCAGCAGGCCAGCAGCCAGCAAGGGCGCCAGCTCTCCCAGGCTGGGCACATCCTTTCACGGTGAGCCACGGAGAGCGAAACGCAGGGCCTGCGCAGTGGGTGCCTCCCCTCAGCGGCCCCGTCCATCCCCGCTCCCCGTTTCCCTAGGCTGGGGTCCATCCTCCCCGGAGCTGCTCGGTTCTGCCCACAGGCCTCGGCCCAGTTTCCAGACATCTCAGGGAGGCTCGGAAGGCTCTCAGCGGGCCCAGGCTTGGTCTGAATTAGGTTGCTGTTGATGGTATTGTTTTGGAGAGAAATGTTCATTTCCAGCCCCTACACTGTGCACACAGATTGGGGCTCCTGTCCCGAGCCAGATGCTGACTGATTCCAAGGGGAAGGGGGCGGGAATTTGATTTGATTCCTGTGCGAGGGCAGAGGGCTCATGCTCCGGCCTGGCTGGGGGACTCTGGGGGCTCTGGCATGTAGGGTGGGCTGCTGGGAGTGTGTCGGGGGCTTCAGAGGGGAGCAGACAGGCGAGCTTGCCCAGGGCTGAGATTTGGAAACTACAGCAGGGAGTCTGGGGGCCACGGCTCAGTTTTGCCTCCCCCCAGCCCCAGGTCCAGTGTCGGAGTCCCAGCCCCTGAACAGACGATGGGCATGGAAAGTCGACTTGCCCTGAGCACGAGGCACAGGCTATGGGGCCAAGGACCCAGGGCGAGAAAGCAGGCAAGATCTTCCTGCTGCTCCTTCCAGGATGGCTCCTCCCCTCCAGCCCTCCCTGGGGCCCTCCCCCCAGCTCTCCCCTCCAGGTCTGTCCAGGTCTGTGCTCTGGAGGCGGGAATCCCCACACGTCAGCGGTGCCTGGAATAGACACTGCCTAGTGTATGCCTCCTGGACACACAGCTAGATGGCGGTTCATGGTGGGAAAGTGAAGTACCTACCCGCCCCCCCCCCCCCCCCCCCCGCAGGCCTGGCCGATCACACCCTCCTTCCTTGGATTCCAGGTCTCTAGGGGAAAACGGGTCATCTGATGGAAGGAGCCTGGGTCCCTGCATACCCACGTGGGGCAGAGCATCCACAAAGCCCACTTCCAGCTGAGACGTGAGTGAGAAGTAGCCTTTTTTGTGGGGAGGCCCTGAGCTGCAGACTGGTTTGTTGGCTTCATGGTACCTCTTGGGGGGCCTGGAGAAGGCAGCTGACCTGAGGGCTTCCCATGGCTCCATAAGCAGCACGGCTCCAACCAAAGGAGAGGCAGGAAAAGGCAGGTGCTTCCTTGTGGGGGCACCTGAGGACCCCAGACCTGCTGGAGGCCTCAGCAGCGGTGGGGTCCCACAGGACAAGTGAGGCAGCGGCCTGCACAGAGGAGGCCACTGCTGAGAGAGAGGTGGGGCTGGGACACTTCAGCGTCCAGCACAGCAGTTCAGGAGGGGGCGTCTTGTGGAAACAAGACTGGAGGGGACCCATGGCAGCACCCCTGCGACCTGCAAAGGATTGTGGGTCCAGAGCCTTCCCTATGTGTGGCAGGCAGGCTGGAACACCCGCCCTCAGTCCCCACTGCTCCAAACAGGTAAGCAGGTGGGCCGAGGGCAGAGGAGGGGTTCTGCCAGCTAGAGGCAGCTGGACCAAACCACATCTGGTTCAGAAACGCTCTTGTCTTCAAGAGCACGTGTGGGCCAGCACCCCCGGGCTCCATCTTCGCCCTCAGTGTCCCTGCCCCACCTTGGGTTGGAAGGGAGGGTCTTCCGACACTGCCAGGGAACCGAGCTTCTTACCTTCTCCATGCCCAGAGCCCCTCCCTCACCCAGCATCGGCCTTGACTGCTATGCTCAGCCCTGACCGAGCCTGGAGAAAGGGGGTGCATTGGGGGGTGGGGTGCAGAGTGGGGGATAGTGCCCAGGTTGGAGGAACAGAGAGCCCTCCCAGATAAACTGGGTGCCACAAAATAACGTGTCTTCCTGGGAGAGCCATGGATACACTGAGATAGCACATCACAGAAAGAGATGTTTAAAGTTTAAAAGGCGGTCCATTGCCTAGATCTGTAACCCAAACATCTATCCCTGCTCTGGGCAACTCAGCCCCTGCTACTGCTTACACACCCCTAGTGATGGGGAACCCACTACCTCAAAAGGAGGACATTTTAGTTGTCAAAGAGCCAAGACCAAGTGTTTATCCTTTCTGAAGACAAATGCTTCTTGCCAGGCAGAGCAGGGGGAGTCTCTCCTGGTTTTGGTGAAAGACAAGGGCTCTGGACTCAGACTGGGCAAGTCCCAGCTCCACTTCTCACTGGCTGTGTGTTATTGGACAAGCACTCAACGTCTCTGGGCCTGTTTTGTCATCATCATTTTTTAAATGGGTGTAATAATTGTACCTTCTTCACGAGGCTATTGTGAGGATAAAATGAAATAACCCATCTAAGTTACGTGGCACAGTTTCTGCCATGTGACACGTGCTTGATAAATGTTAGGGATTATTACCCAACTCTATGAAATATAAATCCTTTAAGCCTGAAAGTAGGGATCTGAATCAAATTGGAGCTTGGCCTTGTGGCTTCTACAAACGTGAGTTCCCTGGGAAGGTGAGGGGTAAAGCTTTTCATGTCTCTATTTTGGGTAACAACAGCGACCATTACTAAGTGTCCATCTCCTGCAGGCCCCGTGCTCAGCACACGTGTTCACGATCGTATTCCATCCTCCACGGACTCTGTGAGGCTGGGCTCATTAACACCTGCAGTGGGTTGAATAGTGTCCCCCCCCTCACCAAATTCATGTCCACCCAGGACCTCAGAACGTGACCTTATTTGGCAATAGGGTTGTTGCACGTGTAATTAGTTAAGATGAGGTCTTACTGGAGTAAGGAGGCTCCTAAGTCCATTGACTGGTGTCTTTATAAAAAGAGTAGGGGCTTCCCTGGTGGCGCAGTGGTTAAGAATCCGCCTGCCAATACAGGGGACATGGGTTCGAGCCCTGGTCCGGGATGATCCCACGTGCCGTGGAGCAACTAAGCCCGTGCACTACAACTACTGAGCCTGCGAGCCACAACTACTGAAGCCTGCATGCCTAGAGCCTGTGCTCTGCAACAAGAGAAGCCAACGCAATGAGAAGCCCATGCACTACAATGAAGAGTAGCCCCCGCTCGCCACAACTAGAGAGAAAGCCCGTGCGCAGCAACGAAGACCCAACGCAGCCATAAATAAATAAATACATACATGCATAAATTTATAAAAAAAAAAAGAGGGAGGAGACACAAAGACACACACACACACACACACACATAAAGACAGAGGCAGACATTGGAGTGATGCAGCTCCAAGCCAAGGAACACCACGTCACCGGGAGCCCCCAGAAGGCAGAAGAGGGGGAGAAGGATGCCCCGCTAGAGCCTTGAGAGTAAGTGTGGCTCTGCCAACACCTTGATTTCGGACTTCTGGTCTCCAGAACTGTGAGAGGATCAGTTTCTATTGTTTAAGCCCCTAACGTTGTGGCAATTTGTTACAGCAGCCCCAGCAAACGAATACGTACATCCCCATTTTACAGATGAGGAAACTGAAGCTCAGAGACGTGGTCCGGGTCCCATGTCACTAAATGAAGAGTCAGGATTTGATGACTCTTCAATGTCGAAGCTCGGGCAGTTCTCTGCAATCACGCCTCAGGAGAAATATCCATTGTCTCGGGGACACGGAGGACAGCGTAAGCAGTGCACCGGGGCTGTCCTAGCCCAGGTTTTCTAGAAAATAGAACCTGAGGCAAGACTTGAGTGCTAAGGGGTTACTGGAAGGTGCAGTCCCAGGGCGGTGAGAGTGAGACAACAGAGGATAGTGGAGACATAAAATGATACGCTCCTAGGCGCGCCACTGCTTCACCCGCTGCAAGAGGTGCCCCAGGGATGTTTCCCGCCAGGCTTGCAGAAAGACAGCCAAGCCTCAGAATGACATTTCCAAAGGAGGAAAGGAGAAGAATTTATCTGCCAGCTTCATCCCATCTCCCATCTCCTTCAGCCAAAGTTGGACACATGGGACTTAACTGCCCCAGCTGCCATGTGCATCGCTTGCTACCTTTAGGTGACTGTTGGGGGGAGCCCGGGCCATGCATTCACCCACGGGGGGGTCAGGACAGCCCGTGGTACTGATGGAAGAGGTTACGAGGGCAGCAGAGGCAGCAGCCTGGGCTCTCTGTAAGCAAATAGCACAGTCCCAGGAGACCAGGAGGCAGCAGGGACCCAAGGCAGCACGTCCAGTGTCCTTCCCAGTCCCTATTCCTCTGTCACCCCCAACTTTGCCCTTTCTTTCTTCAAAATGCTGCAGAGAACAGCTGCCACAGGGTCCCCTGAAATTCGCCATGGAGATGTGGCAGAGTCTTGGCTTGGGAGCCTGAGCAATCTGGATAGGAATCCACACTCCACAAACAACTCACTTTGGACACCTAACCTTTGACTTCTGCCCTCACACGGCTTTGTGTGTGTGTGTGTGTGTGTGTGTGTGTGTGTGTGTCTGCGCGCGCCTGTGCGCGAACGCATGCACACCCACGTGAGTCTGGGTCCCTTCCCCTCCCACAGGGACACCAGTCACTGAGTCAGGAGTGAAATCACATAACCCATCTGCACCCAGTTCTCTCATGCATGGGCTGGGGAGGTGGGCGGTCTCCTAAGACGGCCTGGGTGAGCCATGCCTCCTAGAGTTCACACCCTCATGCGGGTCCTTCCCACGCTAAACCAGCAGAAGTATGCCAATTCCAGGTCTGGCCTGCCAGCTTCAGCTTCCTCCCTCTTGGGTCCTGCACATTGGGGTGCTCAGGGCCACCACCTAAAAGTCCAGGCCCCTTCCAGGAAGACAGCATGGAGAGGCGAGACTCTGGTACTACATGGAGCAGAGAGAAGCCCAGCCGTGCCCGGGCCCAGGCGAGCCTACGGATGACACCAGCCCAGCCACTGTCTGACAACGACATGAGAGGCTTGAAGTGGGATCAGAGGAAGAACTGCCATGCTGAGGCCGGCCAGCCCACGGCACCATGAGAGATAAAAGGATGCGGCTGGGGGTGGTCCGTGACGTGGCCATAGGTAAGTGAAACAGCAGTGATTTATGCTCTCCGTCCCACAGGGCTGAATTCTGCCAGAACACCTGTGAAATGTCAACGGGAGATGAGTTCAAGAAGCATGTGAGGGTCCGGAACAGGGCACGGGTGTAGGAGGCTCCCATTTCCAACCACCTCCGCTCCGCTCTCCCTTCTGACATTCAGAACTAAGAACTGTGGACTTGCCAGCAGCAGGGCCCAAAGAGATTGCAAGCTTGGGGGCTCTGGCGTGACCCCATAGGTGGCCCTTCTGATGAGGGTCTGCAGGGACACTGGGCTGTGTCAGAAGAATCAAGAGGTGTAGCTCCTCCACTGGAGCCAGCAGTGTCACAGAGAGGCCCCTCAGCCCAATGACCCGGGTCCAGGCCCTCCCGGGGCCACAGGGAGGGGCCACAGCCCACGCCCAGCCTGGAGCTGGGCAGAGGAGAAAGGGCTGCAGGCACAGACAGTGCTCACATCTGCACTGAGGGGAGGTGGTTCCTCCCAGGAGCCTGAGGGCCCTGCAGCTCGGTGGCCCAGCCCAGCTTTGTAGCATAAGCGGGGCCCAGAGAGGACACGGTCCTGCCCAAGCTCACACAGTAAGGCAGCGGCACGGTCTGGCCCGCTCCTAGGCCCTGGTCCCCATCCAGGGCTCCTCCTGCACCCTCACTTCCCTGCTGAGGTTGTCCAGGCAAGAGGAGTGGCCACCTGGGGCACGGTACTCCAGGCAGGACCCTAGATGGGCAGAGACAGAGGCAGGAGGGCCGCCCCCAGTCAGCATCCTGTCCCCTCTGGCTGTGAGCGCAGCTGGACAAGGTCTGACTTGCTGTCGTGGTTGTCATCTGCCACGGCAACAAGCCAATGCTGTTATGTGAGTGCCATTGCCATGGAAACCATGAGTCAAGTCCGCACTTTAGCAGAGCCAAACACGCAGTTGGGCAGGGGCGGGGGGGCAGTGTTGTCTCTCAGGGCCTCTGCCAGTGGGAAAGGCGAGGCATCTCCTTAGACTCTCCTTAATGGGGTGGAGTGGGGGTGATGGGGAGGGAGCAGGGGTGGGGAGAAAAGGAGAGGAGGAGAGAGGAGGAAGTTAGAGGGACAGCGCAGCCCTGGGACCGGCTCGGGGGCTTCCAAACCCAGATCACAGGGCAGAAGCGTCTCTCCTGCCAAACAGCCAAATCTGCCACTTACTGAACCCAGGAGGCCAAACTTCCCGAGCCCAGGGCTGCACCCATAGATGCAGCCTTTTAGCAGTGATGGGGAACTGGGGGGCCTCTAGATCGTGGGGTTCCAACTGAGAGGCCACTCAGTACAACAGCGCATTCCCCAGGGGAGCAGGAAAGTTTGGGCCCCGGGGTCATGCGGTGGGTCCACGTGGCGCCAGGAAGGCAAGAGGAAGAGGGCGCTTCTCACCCACCAAAGCCTCTTCCAGCTCACCACTGTCCAGTGGGCAGGTGGGTGCAGGCCTGCCGGCTCCAGAGGAGGCCGGATCCACACTGGGACACCCGTCCCCCGCGGCCTGGGCCCAGCAGAGAACAAATCCCTCCCCCAGATCTGCCTGGGGCACACACACTGCGTTGGTAAGTCAGCTGGCAGCATCATGGCACATGGACAGCCAGGATCCCAGTCTAGCCCACGTAAACCTCACTACCACGCCCTGTGGTATTCCCTCCTGCCCCCTGGTCCACAGCCTCACACTTCCTGAAAACAGGGCAGACCCCACCCCAGGGAGGGAGCCTACCGGTGAACTGCAGGTAGACAGTGGGTCCCTGCTCACCCTGGGCAGCCATTCTCTCACGTCTTTACTGGTAACAGCCAATGAGGCCATTTGCCAAAGGCCACAGAGCTTGCAAAAGGGAGAACCGTGCTTTGAACCGAGGGCTTGGTGATGACAGAGTTATCACAGCGGTTAGCCGCCGTGCCACTGAGCACAGGCCCGGTGGCTGAGCCACCCGTGGGAAGCATGATGTCAGGTCAGCCCTCTCACGTCTGATGTCGGGAGGCTGCTGGCTACTGCCCGGCTGCCACTGTGAGCACTTCCAGGGCAGGAGACTGTGGGACCCGGCATTGGAAGGGGAGAGGTGAGTTGTCCTGGCCGGCATGCTGGGCCAGTTTCCCAGCAGAGGACAGTTGTGTGGTGACCAAGCCACAGACAGGGCAGGACAGAGCTAGACATGTGCCCCCAGCTCGTGTCTCTCCACAGTCCCAGCTTGGTGGCTGCACACTTGTACCTTCTGCTGTCGGCGAGGTTCCATGGCAGGTGCTACCAGCATCGCACCTGTGTCCCCTCACGTCTTACCACTGCCACGCAGGCCAGCAGGCTTCCAACTGCCAGCCTCCGCGTCTTGTGGCCAGAGGGCTTTCTCTTGGACACCCAAATGGCCAGAAGTCCCCAGGGGCAGTTGTCCACCACTGAGCCCTGAGAGTGTCAGTGCATCAATACCCCAGCTCTCCTGCCCTGCAGTGGGGGCAACGTGCACGCTCCATGCTATCTGCCACGACTTCACAGCAGCTTTCAGCTTCAGACGCCCGCAGTGGTCATTTACTGGGTACTTCACCTTTTATTGAAGCCTTCCAATCCCCGCCTCACAAACACCTCTCCTGGTGTTTCCTGGGACACCTCCCAAGTAAACCACTTGCATTCGACTCCTTGTCTCAAGGTCTGCTTCTAGGGGGACTCAAACTCAGGCTCCCATCCTGCCTCATTCTGAGACTCCGTTGGTCTCAGTGGTTACCCGTTGCTCTGTGGATCACAGTCTGAGAGCCAGGGTTGATTGTTGGCCACTCTCTGCAGACAGGCAACAGGGAACGGAGTTAGGGGAGGCTTAGCAGAGGACCACTCGAGCGAGGTCTTGAAGGATAAATAGTCTGTCTGTGGAGAGGGAAGCCCGGCAGCACCACCTCCCCCATCTTAGCCCTGAACTATTTGCACAATGTACCTGGGCACCAGCACCCGTCACTCAGCTGTGGGATTCTGAAATGTGAACCTGTACGGCTCTGACTGGTCACTCCTTAGCTCTGCAACCTGCAACGTCTCCCCTTTGCCTGCACCAGGTCCAAGCTCTTTGGCTCATGGAGAGAGGCTCTTTGTAAACTGGCTCCGCCCCCACTTCTATGCTGTTACTTATGTCATTGCAGCTGTCCTACTGACCTCCCCAGTGAACCCAAGCTGGTAAAATTCTGTCTGTCCTATTCTGTGCCATCAAAACACCCTCTCCTCCAGGAAGCCTTCAGTGGTGGCCTCAAAATCACTGCTCTCATCTTTGTGCCACTAGAGCACCATTGCCAGACTCTAGGGCACCGCCCAGCTCCAAACTGGGGTGAGTCACCAATCTGGGTCAGACCAGAAGCTCCTTGAGGTCAAGACCCATTACCTGGGCTCTTCATATCCCCCCATCACAGCAGTAACAATGTAACAGCACTTCTGGAACATTACAAAGCTCCCATACATCTCCCCTTTGACCTTGCATGGAGAACACATCTCCACCAACACAGGCTGGTTTGGATGGGCATGAACGGGGCTCCCATGCAGCCCCAGGGCTGGATTTATGATTTGATTTATGGTTTACAAGGGAGGGAACAGAGCTCATCAGGAAGGCCACAGTCATCCCAACTGCTTCTTAATTAAGCGAAAGATGAGGGTCCAACTCCCTTAAAGAGGAGCCCCTCCTTCCCTCTTCCCCAAAACGTGGCATCATCAGAGGCGCGGATGGCAAGGAGTGGGGGCCACATCGAGAGTGGGCAGGACCTCTGCAATCGCAGCAGCTGGGGATAGAGGTGATGCGCCCGCGGATGAGCTTAAAGCCCAAATCGGAAGTTTTAACACATTCCTTAATTAGAACCCTACTTTGTTCCCAGCTGGCCACCCGGGCGGCCCCAACAAGACCAGGCAGCATTGTTGTCTGTACGCCCCTGAGGCAGATCCGCTGGAAGAGCGCATCCCAAATGAGATTACATCTTTTACATGTTTAATGTACTCTTCTCGCCATTTAAAATGTGGGCCTATTAAAATAGCAGGGAGGGAAAATTGACTCTCAGAGCTGGGTGTGGAGAGAATAGATCACTAGTGAAATGAATAATATATTAACAGAGTGATGATGTCGCTTCTCATATTAATCAAATAAATCACAGGATTCTCGGGTTGTCAACAGAAGGTTAAAAAAAAAAAATCCGACTTCTAGTTTTCCAAAAGACTGAGGCCCGTGGGGCATGGGAGCTGGTTGCCTGGTGGCCACAAGGGTCATGAAGCTGAGGTTTTCTGGGCACTCTGACGAGGCTGCCGAGGGCCTGGGACTTCCCCTGGAGGTGGCGGCAATGTTGTGGGAAGATTGTAACTCAGCTTCAGCCTGCATCCCTTACCCATGCCAAGGATACAAGAACTGTGAATGAGATGTGGTCCCCTGCCCACTGGCCAGAGGGACGGGAACATATACAAAGGGCCCAGAGCAGGCACAACCCACCCACCATTGACCCACACAGCCATTCTAACAATCGCCAGGACCACATCTCACCTGGGAAATCACTGGCCGGGCATTGCTATTGGGTCATTGAATATGCTCGGGGCAGTGTCCCCCAGGTGTCCATAGCGGAGACTGGCCAGGGTCTGTGGCTGCAGCCTTGTCCTCCGATGGCACCCACCTCCCAGGATGGTAGGGGAAGCACGTCGGGTAGTTCACAGAGGTGCTTACAGAGAGCCAGGCCTGGGCTAAGCACTCAGCCCATCTGAGTTACCGTGACTGTTGCCGTTGGTGCAAAGCTGGACTCCCTACTGTCGTATGTTTCTCCCTGTGTCCCTGGCAGGGACCACATCTGAGTGTGGAATTCTGCCCAGCAGGGCCAACTCTGTCCTGGGAAGATGCAAGGGGCAGAGCTCAGGAATCAGCTGGCTGAGCGGTAAAACGTCTCCGTGGCAACCAAACCCACCCCTTTAGAGGGGGTCACTGGCTTTGGTTTTCCAGGCCCTGGGAGGGCAGCTGGAACCCATAAGCTGGAGAAACTAGGGTGCAGACCAAAGGCTCACTGCACTGGATCACAAGCTCCCTTGGCCCCAGGGCAGCCGTGGAAAGTAGGCCAAAGCACATCTCCCCCTTCCTCAGGCACTGGGAAGGCTCTTAGAGCCCAGAGCCCTGAGGAGGTCTCAGGCCCTGTGTCCAGACGGCTGTGAGCTATGACGTGGCAGGGATGCTAGTCTCGGGCTATGGCAGCAGGGCGCAGGCAAGGGATCCCGCAGAGCTGTTGAGCGGGGAGCATCTCCAGGTGGAGGAAAGAGGAAAGAAACCCTTGCCTCCTGGGGCTTTTCACTCTGGGAGGTTTCGAATGCCCGTCTCTGGTAGCCAGGGGGCGACTGACCATCAGTGTCTCCAGTGATGTAGAACTGATCACAGTGTATGTAGTTCTGCCTCCATGTAGGGAAAATTAGGGAAACTGGGCCTCAGAAAGGACGCCAGCTGTCCTCAGTGTCACCCAGCGAGGCAGGGGTAGAGGGGGAAGAACACAGCTGTCCTGATTTCCACACCAGCCTTGTTCTACTTTGCCAGTGAAATCATCTAGGGAGATTTTAAAACTCCCAACACCCAGGCCCTTCCCCAGGCCAATGAAATCGGAGTCTCTTAGGGACAGCAGCGTTGGGATTTTGTCAACCTTCAGATCATATCACTGGGCAGTCAGTGTCGTTCTGCTGCTGCCGGTCTCCAGCCTGCTCCCCGACTGGCCTCATCCATTGACTGCAAAGTTCTCGACGGTGCTTGAAAACACTGCCTTAGGAGAAGCAACTCGGGACTCCCCTGGCGGTCCAGAGGTTAAGGCTCCGCGCTTCCAATTCAGAGGGCGCAGGTTCAATCCTTGGTCAGGATCTAAGATCACACGTGCCACGCTATGTGGCCAAAAAAAAAAACGAGAAAAAGTAACTTATGCACCTTCTCCCTGCAATTTTGTCTACACCATTCGCTCTCGTGACAGACTGCCTCTTCATAGATAGTTCCAGAGTCAAATCTAAATGATCAGAAGTTCTCAACTAGTGGAGAACATTCAACTTCCCTTTTTCTGCAACCTCCACTGAGTTACCCAAACATAAAAGAAGGAGCTTTGAAACCCTCTGACCCTTTGGGGAACTGAAGCCCTATGAACATCTGTGCTCTGAAAAGTTGTGTGTAGCTACTTTTGGTCATTTTAAGAAGAGTCTCCAGTTTCCTTCACCCTAATTTACACAAAGTGCTTTAGCGGTGCTGCAGACTGAGCGTTTGTGTCCCCACCCCAAATTCAGATGTTGAAATCCTAACCCCCCAATGCGATGGTATTTGAAAGTGAGACCTTTGGGAGGTGATTAGGTGATACAGGTGGAGCCCTCACAAGTGAATTTGCACCCCTATAAAAGAGACCTCAGGGAGCTCCCTCACCCCTTCAGCCACGTGAGGACACAGCGAGAAGACAGCCATCTGTGACCCAGGAAGCAGGTCCTCACCGGACACTGAATCTGCCTTGATCTCGGACTTCCCAGCCTGGGAACTATGAGAAATAAACTTCCGTTGTTTATAAGCCACCCAGTCTCTGGTAGTTTGTTACAGCAACCCAAGTGGGTCAAGATGATGGGTCTACAAAAGACAGCAAGCAACCACAATGCCCCCGCAAAACCGCAGGCTCTGTGTCAAGTACTCAATGGAAATATAAAATAGCAGAGGCTTCGCGTGATCAAAGGAAACTCGCTGCCAGGAAGGCAATGGTGCGGTGGGGCAGGGAGAGCCGAAAGGTCGAGGTCTTGATTCTGGTTGTGCAACTTCCTGCCTCTACGGCCCCGGGCTCTGCCTCAGCACACAGACGCCCACTCTCCTCCAGGGGCCGCCTGGGGTGCTTGGGGGGAGGGGCGCGATTGTGCCCACGTACAACGACTCCGCGGGCTATAGGCGGCTCCATGAGGCTCCACTGGCCGGAACATTTGCAAACACCGTGCCCGGGCCTGCTTTCGGCTGAAGGAGGAGAAGAGGAGGCCTCGGGCCCGGCTTGTATATGGAAAGCCCAGCGGGGATCCAGGTAGCACCTGAAAGTGGTTTGGAGATGGACAGCATCCTCCATATTCATGCATGGAGTAAGTGGGGGAAGGATTCTCCTCCCACCCGGGCTCTGAGCTGACTGCGCGCCTCTAAAGTCCAGCCACGCCCTCACCCTCCAGCCTTGATGTGTCCATCAGGCCCTAACGTTCCTGTCTAGGACGGTTTCCTCCAGGTGCCTGCCAAGGAGCGTGTGGCCCAGCCCCGGGACGTGGTGGAGACTCAGGGCGAGTTGGTCAAACAGAATCAGTTCTTGTGGATGCAGACCGGCTCCTCCTTTGCACCCGGCAGCCCACGCTCCATTCACTTCTCGCCAGGTCATCAGCAAAGGATGCTGTGAGCGCTGAGCCCGGTAGCTGTTCAAGCCGGGACGGGCTGGTCAGAGGCAGACTGGGACAAACAGCGTCCCCTCGGCCCATTGGATCTAAAGGGAGATGGAAGCTTGGAGGATTGGGAAGGGTTAACGGAACATTCTAGGTCTGTTTGAACATTTGCAGCAGGCTGGAACTGAAGAAATAAAGGAGGGGCGTTCTATCCCAGTCTCATACAAAGGCAGTGCGAACCGTCCTCAGCTGCTACTGGACACATTAAAAGCCTAATTTCCATTCACCTACAACTTTATTAGGCTGCTCCGAGCTATTCCTCAGAATAACCTGTCTTGAAAAGGGTGTGTAGTAGCTTTTATTAAAATGTCTTCTCCGTGGCTCACGCATTAGATTTTATGGCGCCACACACAGATCCGCCTTTACAATGGGAAATAGCTCTCTCACTGTTGCTGGAACCCACAGAGATTACAGGCGAGATCCTGGGAGACAAGATGTCCAAGCCACCCATCCCCGTACATGGGCCTTGGTGTCTGGAGCGGGTCCTTGGGAGTCTGGGAGTGGGTCCAGCGGGTCTCTGGGAGTTTGGGTAAAATTTCCCATCCCAGAGCTGCCAGCTGACTCTCATACAGTCCCACACCCACCCCGCCCCCCACTCCCAGCTGCCCTGCCCTTCAGTCACACGCTGGAGCCAATGTGATTCTTGGAAACTGGTCCCTGGGTAGAGCCTGGAGAGTCTGGATAAGGCATGGCCAGGCCGCTAAAAGACTGTGACGGGCAGTCCTGGGAGCACAGGGCTTGGCAGGTTGTGAAAAATGTGGAAGGGAAGGGACTAGACGGATTGAGAGGTCCGAGGTGGAATGCCAGTGCGTCCAGCACCCCGCAGTGGGGAAGGGAGGGGTGTCCCTGGCACACCCGTGAGTTTGCAGGTCTCTCTGCCTCTGAAAAAAAGCCCCGTGAGGACCAGTGGGAGCAGGTGGAAATCAGCGCCAGCTCTGCAGCTTTGCCGCTGAGTGACGATGGAGCAAATTACTCAGCCTCTCCCAGCCTCAGTCGCCTCACCTGTAAAATGGGGATCACGCCCCCATGCTGCTGAGTCGTTGTCAGGATTAAGGCAGACGGATCTCAAAAAGCATGTAGGGACTTCCCTGGTGGCATAGTGGTTAAGAATCCACCTGTCAATGCAGGGGACACGGGTTCGAGCCCTGGTCTGGGAAGATCCTGCATGCCGTGGGGCAACTAAGCCCCTGCGCCACAACTACTGAGCCCATGCGCCACAACTACTGAAGACCGCGTGCCTAGAGCCTGTGCTCTGCAACAAGAGAAGCCACCGCAATGAGAAGCCCACGCACTGCAACAAAGAGTAGCGCCCGGGCTTCCCTGGTGGTGCAGTGGTTGAGAATCTGCCTGCCAATGCAGGGGACACGGGTTCAAGCCCTGGTCTGGGAAGATCCCACATGCTGCGGAGCAACTAGACCCGTGAGCCACAACTACTGAGCTTGCGCGTCTGGAGCCTGTGCTCTGCAACAAGAGAGGCCGCAATAGTGAGAGGCCCACGCACCGCGATGAAGAGCGGCCCCCACTTGCCGCAACTAGAGAAAGCCTGCGCACAGCAACGAAGACCCAACACGGCCAAAAATAAATAAATAAATACATAAAATTTATTAAAAAAAAAACACTAGTGACGGGCCTGGCACATAGCCAGCCCCATGCTCAACTGGGATTTGTTGACAAATATATGTAGTGTTTGAAAAAGAGAGGTTGGTCCAGGGCGACCTGAAGGTTTGGCTTGAGACACAGGAGAGATGGACTTGCCACCAACTGGGATGGGAAGGCAGGGAGGAGCGGGTCGCATGGGACCAAAGCTGAAAGGTGGCCAGGGGTTCACCCTGATCTTGTTGAGAGCCCATTTCAGGACAGGAAGGAGGGTGGAGGGCAGGGAAGTGGGAGTTCCAAGGACACCCCGATGCCCACTGCCCACCACCCATCTGTCTTCTAAGCACTTGTCTTCAGGAAGGGCTGCCCAGTGGAGCCCCCACCAGAAGGCCAAGGCCACCCACTCCTGCAAAGGCCCATGCCTGTCAGCATATTTCTCAAGGGAGAGAGAAAAACACCTTCAGGGAGGCGATCACCGTGACTCCTTCTCACTGCCAGCAGATACCACAGCCCGAACTTCTGACACTGCAAGAGTCCCCTAAAAGGAACAGCTGACACCTGGTCCTGCCTCTCGCCTTCCCCTTGATGGAGACCCCTCTCTCCTGACTCAGCCCCTCTCAGCCCTGAGCCTGCTCGGTCATTCTGCATGAAGGTGCAGCTCTCCCGGTAGAGAACCAGAATTCCTCTCGCTTCAGAAGTAAAATGTATACGTCTGCCGGTGGCCTCACATCTCTCCCTCTCCTTTGTCAGCATGAGGCTCGGGCGCTTTATAATTTATCAAAAAGGCCACACATAATGAGCTCAGCGCTTACTCTGCAGCCAGGGCTGTCAGCTCACTTTTTAAGAACCCCACACCCTGGCTGAGGACACTTAGATCTTGTCATCCTGAGGCCGGGGATGAATCACCTGTGAGTCAGACATGGGGCTGAGCCAGCCCACCCTCCCCTTCTTGGGGACCAATTGGGTGCAAGGGGGCTGGGCTGGGGGCTTTCATAGATGCCATCTTACATAATCCTCTTGACAACGCTGGAAGGACGATGCCTGCCTGCCCATTCTGCAGTTGTGAAAACTGAGGTACCATGAAGTTTAGTATCTCGTCCGAGGTCCTTGGCAGGTGTCTAGTAAAGAATCAGCCTCATCCAAAGAGACGTCTGGCCTTTGCTCTCAGCTCCTAGAAGGTGATCTCTAAACCCTCAGAATGTCCTGCCCCATAAGGGTGTCTTTGTTTACCTGGGGGCCTTGGACCATGTCAGAAAGTCTCACATGATTTAGGGTGGGGGCTTTGAGGCATGCAATACCAGCTTGACCTCCAGAGGGGCTGGCAAACAAGGTCAGCCGCATAAGAGGTCAACCACATGTGGCTATGTGATGGAGCGCCAGTAAAGACTCTGGACACCAAGCTCAGGTGAGTGTCCCTGGTGGGCTGTATCCACGTGTGTGGTCACTTGTCACTGCTGGGAGATATCACACTGTCTATGACTCTACTGGAATGGGACATCCACACATCCTCCTGGACTCAGCCCTGAACATCTCTGCCCTTGGCTATATCCTTTGCTGTAATAAACCATAACTGTGAGCACGACAGCTCTCAGTGAGTTCTGTGAGTCCTTCTGGCAAATTATCAAACCAGAGAGTGGCCTTGTGGTCCTCAAATCTGCAAATGTTGTCAGAAATGAGAGTGGTCTTGGAGACCCCTGGACTCTGCCATGGGGTCAGAGGTGAGGACTTGTGACCTGATCCCTAATGAGTCTCCTGGACTGGAAGAGAATACATGTCTGTTGTTTTAAGCCAACAGAATCTCAGGGCTAGGACCCCAGCAGCTCTGCAGCTCACCAGCTGGGAGTTTGTGGTAATTTTATGGCCACCCTAGGAAACAAATACAAGCCCTCTCCCTTCTAGTGGATTCTGCCATAGCCGCTCTCCCTGCCCCCAAAGGGTTCAGTCCTTCTCAGGCCAACAGCAGCTCCCCTTCATTTGATCAACGACCGTGGTGGCCATGAGAATATGCCCGGAAGCCCCTAACAGCTGCAATGCTCTGAACCCCACAGCTGCATTTGCCCAGGCCTCCCTTCCCACAGACGGCTCCCAGCCACCACTGTCTGCAGCAGACCCATTCCTGGGGCAACCCTGGGGCCGACAGCCAACTTTGGCTCAAGGATTCCTTAAGACCCTCAATGAAACTTCCGGAGGCTGCACACCAGTTGAGCACAGTTCCCTGCAAACCTCCCGCCCTCTCCCCTTCCCTTGGGGTCAGATTGTACAAATCCCAGCCTTTCCAGCTCCCTCCCCAGTTCCTCTCATCTGAGCCGCATTAGTCTCCTGGGGCTGCCATAATGAATCATTACAAACTGTATGGCTTAAAACTACAGGAATTTTTTTTTTTTTGGCTGTGCCAGGTCTTAATTGCAGCATGCTGGATCTTTCGTTGTGGCATGCAAACTCTTAGTTGCGGCATGTAGGGTCTAGTTCCCCGACTAGATCAGTGATTGAACGTGGGACCCCTGCTTTGGAAGCACAGAGTCTTAGCCAGTGGACCACCAGGGGAGTCCCTACAGGAAACTATTATCTCACAGATCATGAGACCAGAGTCCAAGGTCAGGGTGTCTATGGGGTTGGTTCCTTCTGGAGGCTCTGAGGGGGAAGCTATCCCATTCCTCACTCCTCACTTCTGGTGACTGCCGGCAATCCCTGGTGCTCCTTGGCTTGTAGACAGGTCACTCCAATCCCTCCTCCATTGTCACATGACCTTCTCCCCTGTGTTTCTCTGTATCATCTTCTCTTCTTCTAAGGACACCAGTCATTGCATTTGGGATGATTTCACCTTGAGGACCTTAACTAATTATGTCTGCACAGACCGTATTTCCAAATGTCACATTCTGAGGTCTGGGTGGACATGAATTTTTTAGGGGTAGGGGACACTATTCAACCCACTACCCAGACATTTCCTAATATAACCCGATCTTGGCATCTGGTTGCCAGTGGACCTGCACTTACACACCCTCTGTGGGCCGGACACCGTGCTAGGTGCTGAAACTACAAATGTGGACCATGCAGATGTGGCCCCTGGCCTTACAGGACAGAAGATTTGGGAATGGGGCAGGTGGGGAGGATCAGGTTGGGAATGGAGGTGTATTGGGCACTGGGACACCCACCTCCACCCTGCTTCCCTGCCTCCCAGGTAGAGGCTCTGGTCCAGAGGCAGAAAGACCCGGTTCTGCAGCAGCCTTGGCTTCCAGGGTGTACGTGCTTGGGAGGCTGTCGTGTGCATGAAAATACCAGGGAGGCGCTTCCTTTCTCTGACTCTCCGGCACCCAAAATAAATGAAAAAGAGACATTCCTGGCAGGGTCTGCGGAGGAACTCCACGGCAGGAATGAAAATTGGCTGCAGCATCGAAGAAATCCTCGAATGGAAAGGGATTTCTAGGACAGCACGCCTCGAGGAACAGAAATGTCAGTAGTAGCTGGGGTGGGGGTGAGCCTGCCACCGAGCCTGTCTGCACGTGTCTGCAGATGTGCCTGCCGTACGCACACCTGCACAGGTGTAAGCGTGTGGGCGAGTGTGGGGAGCCCAGCTGAGAGCACAGCATAGGCTTTTTCTACTGTTTGCCCATCTGCCATCCTCTCCCATCACCCCCAAGCCCACTGACCAGCTGTGGTCACCTTGTCCTGTCACATCTCCACAAAATTGGCCTTGGCCCCTGTCCAGGGTCTGGGAGAGACGCCAGCCTCCGGCCGCTCCCTGGGGATCCTCTGCAGGTTGACATGGCTCCAGTCCCACCTGGCGCCGAGTTCCGGCTTTCTCTGAATCCTCCACCTGCCCTGTGCCAGTCGTCCCTTCTCCTCCAGGCATCACATTCACACAGCTTCAGGGAGTCACTACCGTGGGGGGCATTTTCCAGCCTCCATCTCAGCCTCCGACATCTTTAAAGTGAAACAAAGCAACCCTGGCCCAAGAAGTGCCATGGCCAATCCTCCTCTGGGAGTTTTCCTGGCCAGGGACCCTCACCTCCCATCCAGAACTCACCAAGGCTGCTCTTTCCATCAGAATGGCCCACCAGGGGTTTGTGAAAACAAAGACGGTCCCTCCCCCATCCCCAGCCCTTTGCCCCTCCAATCCCCCATCCCAACCCTAAGTGGAATCTGCCTGATCTACAAGCTTGGTGAACCACTTGGGTCGGAAATGTGCCCCCCTCCCAGACCAGCTCTGGGGGCCCTCCCAGCCCTCTTGCAGGCACCTCCTCCTTTGGTCCTTCTAGAAACAACCTGGAGCCACCTGCTGGTGTTTGTCCCAAACTTGCGCTGCAGTAGTGGGAATCCAGGAATGTGTGTGCCGGGCGACCTGATCCGAAATCCTTCGTCTTACAGAGGGGGCCAGAGAGAGAACAAGCTTGCCTAAGCCATGCCATGAGTCAGTGTCTCCCCGAGGGAATGGGGAGCCCAGGTCTCCTGACTTAGCGTGAGGGCTTCATCCCAGCCTGTGGGGCCAGCAGGTGCTCCCAGGCACAGAGCCATGACTGTGGCAGGGGGATGGGGGTCCTTAAACACCCTGAATCCTCTAAGAACATCTCTCTTAGTGAGCAGCTTTTCTTGCCTGGATGCCTCCTGTGCCCCCACACTCCCCTCTCAGCAGGGGTGGGGACCGTGAGGTGGATAGAGCTTAGTACCTTCCTGTCCTGTTGTGTGCTCTTCTCTCCAGTCCCCAAAGTACTCCACAGCCCCATCCTCCTCCCCCTCAAAGGAGGACATCTTTGCTAAAACTATTGCATTGTTACAGACTGAATGTTTGTGTCCCCCTAAAATCCATATGCTGAAGCCCTGACCCACAAATGACTGTATTGAGAGATAGGGCCTTTAAGGCAGTAATTAAGGTTAAATGAGGTCAGAGGGTGGGGCCCTGATCTGGCAGCATTAGTGCCCTTATAAGAAGTGACACCAGAGAGCTCTCTCTCCCTAAATGCATGCACAGAGGAAAGGCCATTTGAGGCCACAGTTAGAAGAAAAGGCAGCCATCTGCAAACCAGGAAGAGAGCCCTCACCAGAAACCAAATCTGCTGGCACCTTGACCTTGGACTTCTAGCCTCCAGAACTGTGAGAAATAAATGTCTGTTGTTTAAGCCACTCAATCATAGGTATTTTGTTATGGCAGTCCTAGCAGACTAAGACAAGAATGGAAATATTTACAAATTAAATGAAACAAACTCTGAAAGTTGCTTCAGAATAACACAGAAGAGAAAGTGAGCAGGGGGTAGAAATGAAACAAAATTGGCTACAAGCTAATAATTGTTGAAGTTGGGCGATGGGTTTGTGGGGGGGTGGTTGTCATTATTTACTTTTTTCTACTTTTATGTGTTTGAAATATTCTCTAGTAAAATGTATGTAGAAATAGTATAGTGGAGTGGGTCGTAAGATCAATGCAGTGGGTCACAACTAGCATTTTTTAAAAAAAGATAGAGGGACTTCCCTGGTGGCACAGTGGTTAAGAATCCACCTGCCAATGCAGGAGACACGGGTTGGATCCCTGGTCTGGGAAGATCCCACTTGCCGCAGAGCAGCTAAGCCCATGTACCACAACTACTGAGCCTGCCCACCACA
The DNA here is from genome assembly GCF_963924675.1 of Phocoena phocoena. Lineage (NCBI taxonomy): Eukaryota > Metazoa > Chordata > Mammalia > Artiodactyla > Phocoenidae > Phocoena > Phocoena phocoena. The sequence goes on from NC_089233.1 coordinate 5,599,773, forward strand.
ACTACTGAAGCCCGTGCACCTAGAGCCTGTGCTCCGCAACAAGGGAAGCCACCGCAATGAGAAGCACAGGCACCACAACAGAGTAGCCCCCGCTTGCCACAACTAGAGAAAGACCGCACGTGGCAATGAAGACCCAACACAGCCAAAAATAAATAAATAGATTTATTTATAAAGTAAAAATAAGATAGAATAAAATAGAACAGGCTAGAACATACCAGAATGTAACACATATAATAATGTAATACTTAGTGAAAATTTTTTTCAGGGGTATGTGTGTGGTGTCCTGGCTCTGAATGTAAAATGTACTTCTTACTGTGGATCATGATCAGAAGAACTGGAAAGTCATTTCTTGTAGTTGACTTGACCGTGGCCTCCACGGTCAGATTGCCTTGGTTCTGGTTCTGCCACTTACTGACTGTGTGACCTTGAGCAGGTTGCTAAACATTTCTGTGCCTCAGTAGAGCTGATAATACTGCCCCACCATAGGACTGATGTGAGGATTAAGTGAATTAATGGAGGTAAAGTGCTTCTAGCAATTCTCTTAACACATTGCAAGTGCTCAGTAAATAGTAACTATTATTATAGTGTTGGGAATTTGTTGGCCTGTAAAGGGAGCACGTGGGTTTCATAGGAAAAGAAAGGCAATGGTTAGCCGTGAAGTAAATCACTCTCTAAGAGTGGGTTCCAGCCACTGTGGCACTTCATTCATTCATGAATATTCATTCATCCATCATTCATTCATTCAATGACTATTATGGAATGCCCACTACATACCTCATTTTACTGCATTTTGCAGATCCTACATTTTTTACAAATTGAAGATTTGCGGCAACCCTGAGTCAAACAAATCTATCGGCTCCGTTTCTCCAACAGCATTTGCTCATTTCGTGTCTGTCTCACATTTTGGTAATTCTTGCAATATTTCAAACTTTTTCATTTTTATATTTGTTGTGGTGATTTGTGATCAGCGATCTTTGATTTTACTACTATGACTCGCTGAAGGCTCAGATGATGGTTAGTATTTTGGGGCAATAAAGCATTTTAAAATTAAGGCATTGCATTGTTTTCTTAGACATAATGCTATAGCACATGCAATAGACTATAGTATAGTGTAAATATAGCTTTTATATGCACCGGGAAATCAAAAAGTTCATGTGACTCGCTTTATTGCGATATTCACTTTATTGCAGCGGTCTGGAACCAAACCCACAATATCTCTGAAGTCAGCCTGTACTAGTCCCAGGACACAGAGAGTGATGAACAAGACAGATGTGGTCCATGCCCTTGTGGAGTTCACTCTTTACCTGGGATGGAAAATTAAATAATTAATTGTGATAAAAATGTCATTATTGGGATGGGAAACAAAATAGGGTATGGAGGACCACAGAGGAGGGGCAGTGATCTCATAACAAATTAATGTTTAAAACTCAGCAGAGAGGAAGACCAGGGGAGGTCGGATAGAGGGAGCAGCGGGTAGCCAAGGCTGGGATGCTAAGAGACTGAGAAATGACAGCAGTGTCCCCAGAGGATACCCACGCCCACGTGTGGCTTTTTAAACTTAAATCAATGAAAATTAAGCAGAGTTAAAAGTTCAGTTCCTCAGTGCTCAAAACCCATGCCACTCGTATTGAACATTTTTGTCATTTGCAGAAAGCGAGACCCCACGTTGCCCTGTCCATTGTGACAACCGCAAGCCACAAGGTGGGGCTGCTGAGCGCTTGAAATGTGCCAGTGAGGGACTGAATTTCAATTTTTATTTCATTAAATTTCAATTAGTTAACATTTTAAAATGGATCTTTAATGCAGTCATTGGAAGACTCTTCATTATATTTGGAAGAACTCGGGTATGTGGATCTACTTTTCCAACTGTACATTTTATGAAATCTAAACACAGTTCAAATTGGAAGATGCTATAAGAGGAAAGTACACAACCAGACCGTGAAGACACAGCACAAAACCATGAAGGTTAAATGACCTCGTTAATAAACTCTGCATTGATTACATGCTGGGATGATAATATTTTGGGTATAGTGTGCTAAAGAAAAGATAGAATTGAAATAATCTGGCCTGTTTCTTTTCATTTTCTAGTGTGGACATTAGAGCATTTAAAATAACATATGTGACTTGAGTGTATTTCTAAGGTTTGGAGGGAGCTAGATGGTGAGCTGAGAGGTCGGCAGTAGGTATGGAAGTCTTGCTGGCTCAATACTGATGAAATAAAATTATTTTTAAGGCAGGACAAGAAAAATTTTAAACATAAAATTCTCCCTCTGCCCATTTGAGCCACTGCCCCCTCCCCTTTAGTGAGCGCTGTGCCTCTGCATTACACATTAACCAGATCCCCTTAGAAGACACAGGAATGCCTACTCGCCAAAAATAAAAAAAATTTTAAAGAAGAGAAAGAAAGAAAGAGAAAAAGAAACTTCTTCCTGGCACCAGCAAGGTAACTCCTTAGGAGGTAACAGTCCTTTCTCAATCCTGTAAGGGGTCACAATAACTCACTACTCACCTTGTTACACTATGTAAACTGTCACTATATTACTTTGTCTCAAAAACTTAGATAACTGTGCCTTGATCTGTAACAGTCCTTGGAGCTTTCTGAAAGACTGTCTCCCGGGTTATAATCCTCCAGTTGCCTGGAATAAAAATTTCCATTTCTCTCTTGGGTTGACTATTGATTCATTTTTCGTTAACAACACAGAGTTTGAACATCTTCCTGGGTAATGGGGAGTCACAGCACGTGTTTGAGCAGAATAATGACACAATGAGACATGGTTGCCTCACAAGGATCCCTCTGACCGTCGATTTGGGGGGAATGGGGGCAGCGGGACACCCACTGGAAGCCATTGTCATCGAGCTTATCAGACATGACCATAGCTTGGATTAGGGTGGTGGCTGCAGGGATGGAGAAAAACTGCTTGTCTCCCATTTAAGGGGGTTTTGCAGACATCTCACCCAAAACTTCTGCTTTTTTTTTTTTCTTGTTTCCTGAAGATATTTATTACCATCCAGACGTATTTTCAACAGGGAAAGGCATGATTCCCAATTTTCCCGGGATTCATATTTTCAAGGTCTCCCAGGGAACCCATCTTTTATGGAATCCTCTGAAGACTCGGTCTTTGCAAGGGGTAAACTAATTCAGACTCCAGTTTCCTCTGCCGATTTCCAGGCTGACCTGCAAATTCCATCATACCATTTCCCTTTAGTCTCTGGTTCCTTTTTGCCAAAACTTCTGCTTTTATCTCATCAGCCACCCCCAGAATGTACGGGGGACTGGAAAAGTCACTTAGTTGGGCTCAAGGCTGTTCCAAACAAAACTGGGACCCTCGCCCTAAGGAAAATGGAAAGAACGGAGGCTGGATGGACAGCCGGCCACCTCCATTAAGAAAGCCAAGGAAGAGGGGAAAGGAGGCACTGCCAACCGGGTGGGAGGGAACCAAGGAGAGCGTAGGGTCTGCGGGTTTCAGGCAGGACCAGCTGCTGCCCAGGAGAACCCAATGCTGTTGAGCACCAGGCGGGATGAGGGGGGAAATCTGCGGGCACAGAGCCTGACTCTCAGGGATGCTCTACAAGTGTTTGTTGAATAACATGGGTTTAGCCATGTGAACATTACTGATAACCTTGGGAAGAGCAGTTTCAGAGGGGATGGGGGAGGGAATTCTTGCCAGAAGTTTGGCTGGGCATGGGAGGGTGGGGTGCGGGCAGAGCCAGAGAGAGGACGGTTGATGGAGGGATCGTGTCCTCTTCGGCTCTGAATCCCAGGACTTGGCATTATTATCATCATCCCAACATACATGTGAGAAGACTAAGCCTCCAAGAGGTGGGACGTTTGCCCCAAGTTTCCAGAGAGGACCGAGGCTTGAGCCTGAGTGGCCACAGCCCAGCCCGGCTCCCCGACCCGCGCCCTCTCCCACTCCTTCCCCGCATCCTATTTTTCTTTAATGAGCAGGGACTTTAATACTCGGGCCTTTCACGAGCTAAACAAACCAAAGATGCAGAGTTTTGTTTTGTCTCTTAACAGAAGAACTCATTGAATAAGCAATGGGCTTTTCTGCAACTATTTTAAAAGATGGAGCTGCAGGCAAGGCTGTGAGGAAAATCACAGAGAGCAATCTTCTGAAGGTCACCCAGCACTTAGGGGAAAAGCCAGAGCTGGTCGGGCACCTCCTGGACCCCACAGGCTGGGACCCATCAGAAGCCAGAGGTCCTGGGTGCAGCTCCTAGAACACAGCTCCATCCCGCCATGGCCCTCTGTTCTCTGCAGTGTCCCCAGCCGTGTCCCTTTGGCCGAGGTACTTTGTGACCCCAGACACTGCTGACCTCGACAGCACGCCAGGCTGCACGCTCTCCAAGAGGAGATGCTGTAACTGCCCCACCCCCTCCACTGTCTCCACACATTCCTCTCTCCTCCAGGTTCCCACCTCTGGCCACACAGATGACTCTTTATCAATCCACTCCCCACCTCTGCCCTCCCTGGACGTGGCTGCACATACTGGTACCTGGTCACCACACACACATCAGATGCCCTGTCCAGACCTCCGACCTGGTCCCTGCCCTCCTGGAGCTCCAAGGTGGGGTCAACATTCCTGGGAACAAAGGGATTTCATACACATCCCTGCACCTAATTCCCAGCCACTTCCCAGGCATTATCTCTGGGGAAACTGAGGCTCAGAGACGTCAGCGGCTGCATGTGCCCTAGTGGGGGGAGAACCCGGAGCTCCTTCTGTCTCTGTGGTTCCAGCCTTCCTTACACAATGCAGGGAGCTCCCTCACCTCCATAGATCTCTGGTTCAGGGAACCTGGAAGGTTCTGGAACTTCATGTGAGGTCGTGCCTGGGAGGTGCTGCCAACGGGATAGTGAGCCATATCCAGGTGGGAAGGTTAATTCCAGCTTTTGTGTGCCTGTAACCCTGACTCTCTGGGGCTCAGTTTCCTTGGCTGTAGAGTGGGTTGATAACAGTAGTAGTAGTAGTAGTTATTATATATATTTTTTAATTTTTATTTTATATTGGAGTCTAGTTGATTTACAATGTTGTGTTGGTTTCAGGGGTACAGCAAAGTGATCCAGTTATACACATAGCAGTTACTATTTACTGGGTCCTAACCACAGAGTACGTGGCAGAGTCCTCTAGGAAGGCACCCTTGTTTCCCCCAAAGGAGACAAGGAAAGCAAGATTCAGAAGAGCAAAATGACTTGTCCAAGGTCACATACTTGCAAGGGTTTGAAGCCAGGCAGCCCCACCTGGGTTATCTTGCAGGGCTGCTAGGAGGATGCGAGAATGTGGGGGAGGGGCCTTGAACTCTCCACTTCTGCTTTCCGCCCAGCAGCAGGGGCCTTCCTTTCCCCCTCCTTGGAGCCCTGGTGTCCCCTGGTGGTCGGTCCCTGCAGCTCCACCTCCATCCTGGCCACACCTGGGACAGGTGGGCCCCTCTGAAAGCCTGAGGACCAACAGCTGGGGAGCCCACCAGGGCGGGTGGAAGCCAGCAAGCTAGGAAGTCAAATCCCAGCCCCACCGCCTCAGCCCGGCTCTGCAAACTTGTGCAAACTACTTATGCAGGAGAAATCACTGAGTAATTAATTTATGTTTTCTTTTTGTTAATTTCCCTCTTGTGGGAACAGAGCAGGCTCTGCGTCCCTCTGCCTTCAGGTTTTTGTATGAGACAATCCCTGCTTCCTGGCTTTTATGGCGAATGCTGAATGGGAGGGGATTGTTCTGGGCCAGGCCACCAGGGCAGATGGGGGTGGGAGAGGGTGGATGCAGTTCAGCTGTGCTATGTTCCCAGGAATCAAGCACCGTTGCCTGTTTCCACACAAAAGCACTTCTCCCCAACAACCTAAGCTCCTGTTTAGAACCTAAGGTGGGTGGGCAGGGTTCTGACATCACCTGCTCAGACCTCCTGAAACTTACATTGAGTTATCAGCAGCTGTCTCCCAAGCACGTCAAATAAAAATAAATCCAGAGACAGGAAGAGAGATTCTGTTCAAAAGGATCGGCCAGCGGAGACAAGCAATTCAGGTAATCATTATGAGGCAAAGAAAAGGGATTTGGAGCATCTGCATCTAGCCTTGTGTTGTCACAGGCAAACGGGTGGAGGGCGGAGAAGGGTGGGTCTTTGCAATAAACCATTTTCCCCAAGCAAAGTGTGGGGCAGGGGTGGGGTCCCTTTAACCTCTGCCGTTTCCCAGGAGCTCAAGGCTCCTGTAAAATCTAACATTGTCAAGAATGAGGACACTATTGTCATTTGTGGGTTGAAGCTGAAGGTAGCAAGAATGTTAATTGTGTCCAAGGTGAAACAGAAGAATAAATAGATCACAGGCAATAACCTTTTTGCTAATAACCGTTAAAACCAGGCAGAAGCGCAGTCAGTCGTCCTGGGTAGAGCTTATGTTGATGCTTCTAATGAGGCACTGCTGGGCTATTTGCTGCTTCACCCCCTCGAGCTCAGAATCCTAGAGCATCTCCCGGGGAAGCCTCGTGATTTTCTGCCAGAAGAGCCACATGTGGTCACCAGAGCTCTCATGGTTTTGGTCTGGGCCGGAGTCAGGAAACTTGGCCTCATGCTGGCCACTGGGCAGGTTTCAGGCGTGTTCCCCAGGCAGGACATGAAGAAGAGGCACCAGCCCCTGACAGCTGGTGGCTCTTTCCGTGGTTTATGGCCGGATGTTGGTCATCTACAGGACAGGAGGGCCCAAGAGGCCGGGTTCGCTTGGTTGGCGGCTGCATCCCAGCATCGGTCATCGTGCACACGTGCCAAATGGATGAAGGTGAGCCCTGACAGCAGTGGAGGGGGGGCGGGGGGTCGTGCTTAGACCACATGCGTCGTGGGGAAAGGGTGAATCCATACTATAGGGAATAAGGCTGGAGAGAGAAGTGGGAGCAGCTTGAGGGCGGAGAGTTTGGACTTGGTGTTAAAGGTTGTAGGGAGCCCTTGAGCTTTTTGAGCTGATCCCACCTGTTTGGGGCCAGAAGCCTGCGGTTTCTGTTTGAGAGAAGACGCAGCATATCAGCACCTGCCACACCCGGGCTAGGAGTGGTCCGGCGCCGGTCGACACCCGTTGGGAGTCTGGGGGTGTGGTGACCAGCCAGAAACTACAGCCTGAGCCGGAGCAGTTGAGTCTAGAGGGGTGGTCAGGCCGTCCATTCCCTGCTCTGCAGCTGGCTTCTAGCACCCCCTGCTGCCCATTCCTGGAAGCACACCGGGGCTTTGGGGAAGAAAATGAAAAGAAAGCAATGGCTGCGTCCCCCTGCGAGGTGCGCCGGGACCGCTTGCTGCCGCGGCCCCTACAATCCTAGCTCACCACTGACTCAGACTTTGAAATGTGCCCAGCGTGCCGGGAAAGAAGGGCATGTGTCCGGGGTCTGCTGGGCCCCTGTGCAGGGCTTGTCGATGCTGCCCGAACGTTCTCTCAATGATTGCCTGGAAAACGCACCCATTCGTTCTTTTCATTTTGTTGGGAAAAAAAAATATGTTGAAAAAAAAAGATGAAATTCACATAACATTCAATTGATCGCTTTAAAGTGAGCAGTTCAGCAGCATTCAGTGCATTCAAAGTGTTGTGCAACCAGCTCTCCGGAGTTTCCAAACTTTTTTCACTTTCCCCAAGAACACCCACTACCCTTTAAACAATCCCTTCCCCTTCCTCCCTCCCCCACCCAACCCCCTGGCAGCCGCCAATCCGCTTTCTGTCTCTATGAATTTGCCTATTCTGGACACTTAATATAAACGTGTGTAGCCTTCTGTGGCTGGCTTCTTTCACTGAGCATAATACTTTCGAGGTCCATCCCTGTTGTAGCAGGGTTAGTACTTCATTCCTTGTTAATGCTGAATAATATTCCGTTGTGTGTATTACCACAATTTGTCCATTCATTCTTCTGTTGATGTATATGTTGGCTCTTTCCATCTTCTGGCTCTTGTGAATAGTGCTGCTATGAACCTTCGTGAACAAGTACCCGAGTATCTGTGTTCAGTTCTTTTAGGTGTATACCTAGGAGTGGAATTGCTGGGTCATATCGTAATTCTGTGTTTAACCTTTTTGAGGAACCGCCAAATTGTCTTCCATTTTACATTCTCACCAGCAGTGTACGAACGTTCCTATGTCTCCACATCCTTGCCAATACTTAGTATTTTCTGTTTCGCTTTGATTGTGTTGTCTGTTATAGCCATCCTATTGGGCGTGAAGTGGTATCTAAGGGTGGTTTTGATTTGCATTTCCCTGATGACTAATGATACTGAGCATCTTTTCATGTGTTTATTGGCCATTTGTATGTCTTCTTTGGAGAAATGTCTATTCAAGTCCTTTGCTCATTTTTCATTAAGTGGTTTGTCATATAGTTGTTGAGTTGTAAGAGTTCACTCTTTATACAAATTGTGCAACACAAAGAAACTAGAGCTTGGACACATTAAGTCACTTGCCCAGGGTCTGGGCAAGACCTCAGATCTCCACTTCTTCCACCCACTCCCTACCTTGGCTGCAACTAGATTATTTTTGTGGCTGGAGTTACTGGCTTGTGCTGACCTGTGGACGCCTCAGAAAAGATATCAGGGAAGGAGAAGGTGAGGAAGAACAAAGGGGGTCCCCTCTTCTGAAAGGACTTCCCAAGGCAAGAGTCCTGGAAGGGCCAGGATGTTCTGGAAGCTGATTCCCAGGTAGGCTTCTCCAGCTGTCAGTGTGAGCGTGCACATGCATGTAGCGTGTGTGCGTCTGTGGGTGCCACAGCTGCCAGGACCCACGCTATCCGTGTCCCCTGTATTCTTGTGGTGCCCACAGCCAGCACTAGGAGGAAACTACAGAAGCGTGGCTGAGCGGGGCTGCCACCTGCTGGTTGCGCTGAGCACTGCAGGCCTGTGGGGACCCGGCACCTGGTCTCCTGGGTCAGATACCCAAGGGAAGGATCCTTCCCTCTGGCCCGAAGAAAACAAAGTCTCCTGTCACCCCTGTGCCCCTGAGGATCTCCCCAGAGAACAGCTACAGGGGCCTGCTAGCCTTCTTGGTACCATGAGCCCCCCTCCAGTCAGATCAAGCCATCAGAATAAGGGTTTTAAAAGCATAATATTAAATAATAGGATTTCAAAGGAAACCAGTTATCAGAATAGCAATTGTAATATATGTGCTTAGTGAAATAAGATCCAAAAGCAAGTCTAATAGCAACGGTAATTTTGAACACATGATCAGCACAAATGACATTTTGAGAGATTCACAACTGGAGTGTGATGTGAACATATTTTTGATTGTTACTGATGGCAAAGTCACAGGAACTGCTGACAACACTGCCATTTGGGGCCACTATGGTGGAAGGAAATGCCTCGATTGGATTGAAGGTTTGTAACAATGGAGATGTCATTTCTCCCATCCAAGTTCATGAATTCTCTCCATGGATCCCTTGGGGGTCGGGCACCCCAGGTTAAGAGCCCCTGGCCCGCATCCTGGCTGGTGGCCCCAGTTCCTCCTCAGCCCCTTAGCCAGGTTCCAACCCAGCTTGCTCCTTCGGCCCCTGCTGTGGCCTCCACAGCCTGGCTCCCCACTACCCTCTGACACCCCCCCCCCCAACACAGAACGAGGCATCATACTCAGAAGACAGCCAGGGGCTTCCCACTCTGATGATGAACAAGCACCAGAGCTGGTTTCCGGAACACCATCACACTTTGGGGCAGCTTCAGGTCCTCTGGGCAGGGAAGGACACCCCCAGACAGTGGTCCTTCTCTCCAGGATACAGGTACAGAGGCCTCAGCATCCTGTCACCTGGACATCACCACACGGCCCAAACCAGGGCTTCCATGCCATTTGTCCTTCTGGACAATCTGGGGAGACACTGAGTCCTTTCCTCAGCATTTTCTCTTTCCTCTCCTAAATCCTAGACATTGCCAGGCCATGCATTTGAATGGGGAGGTGGCATTTCTCCTCCTTTCCTCGATAATATTTAATGAACACCTGCTATGTGCCAGACATCATGCTAGGTGCTGGAAATAGAAATATTGGACACAGTAGGCAAAGTCCCTCCATTCCTGGAGTTTTTATTTTATGGAGGGAGGCAGAGTAAATAAATAAATTCATAAAATTAATAGTATGTTAGCAAATGATCAGTGCTCTTGGGGGTAAGGGACGTAGGGTACGGGAGGTGGGGGGGTGTCAGGGTCGGTATCACTGAGCAGGTGACCTTGGAGCAGATGTGAAGGAGGCAAGGAGGGAGCCCCAGGCATGTGTAGGGAAAAGCTCCCGGCAGGGGGAACGGCCCTAGGGAAGCCCTGAGGAGGACCAAGCTGAGGCAAGTGAGGTCAGAGGGCCAGGTCGTGCGGGCCTTGAAGGCCCCTGGAAGGCCCCTGAGCTGGGAGACATTGAAGGGTTTGGGTAGAGGACATGGACTTCGTGTGGGTCTGAGAACATAGCTGGGGTGAGATGAGGGGCAGTGGAAGCCAACAGGATGGGGATGGCCCCGCCAGGGAGGCGGGTGGCGGCAGAAGCAGGGAGAAGTGGTTCGATTCTGGATCTGTTTTGAAGGACGTCCTGTTGGATGGATGCAGAGTCTGAGAGAGCTGCCAGGATAGACATTGCAAAGTGTATTTGTTTCCTGAGGCGGCGGAAATAAACACCACAAACTGGGCGGCTTAAAACAACAGAAATCTCTTCCCTCCCAGTTCTGGAGGCCAGAAGTCTGAAATCAAGGTGTTATGGGTTGAATTTTGTCCTTCCAGAATTCATCAGTTGAAGTCCTAACCCCCAGCACTTCAGAATGTGGCTGAATTTGGAGATAAGGCCTTTTAAGAGGTAATTAAGTTAAGACGAGGTCATTGGCGTGGGCCTACTCCAATCTGACTGGTGTCCTTATAGGAAGGAGAAATTAGGACACAGACACACACAGAGGGATGACCAGGTGAGGACACAGGGAGAAGATGGCTGTCTACACACCAAGGAGGGAGGCCTCAGAAGGAACCAAACCAACCCTGCCAACACCTTGATCTGTGACTTCCAGCCTCTGGAACTGTGAGAAAATTGATTTCTGTTGTTTAATCCACGCAGACTGTGATACTTCGGGATGGCAGCAGGAGCGTATTAACACACAGCAATCTGCTCCGAGCCTCTTCCAGCTTCTGGGGTGGCCAGCAATCCTTGGCATTCCTTAGTTTGTAGATGCATCTCTCTAACCTCTGGGTCCATCACGTGGCCTGTTCTGTGTCTCTTCTCTGTTTATAAGGACACCAGTCATTGGATTTAGGGCCCACCCTATTCCAGTATGACCTCATCTTAATTTGATCACATCTGTAAAGACTCTATTTCCACATAAGGTCCCTTTCACATGTTCTGGGTGGACATGAATTTAGGGGGAGTCACTATTCAACCCAGTATAGGTGAGTTCGTGTACGTTTCCTTGGACACCCACTTTAATCCTATCAGGCTTAAACCCTCAGAACCCTTCCAAAACACCCGAGTATGTCCAGGGTGATGGGCTTCTTAAAGGAAAACATGGCTCTTATCAGGTACCGGCAAAAATACATTCAATTGATTCTGCTCCTGACACCCCGTGGTCATGGGAACCCACAGCCTCTCATCAGCAACAATCTGGTCCCTCCTGGAACTGTAGGCTGATGGGAATAGCTGCCCAGCCCTCCTGCCATCTGGACCTGGGGTGTGGTTGTGGGGCAGGCTAATAGAGAATCATGACAGTGCTTATAAGGATGCTCAGGTGAGATGTAGCTGTGCTGGACAGAGCTGGACACTCGCTGCTACAGGCCTGGAATGGGCCGGTGACCAGGGGCTGGTAAGGATATACAGTGAGTTCCCTACAGGCTCCTCACTTGGGCTACAGCTCTGGAAGCCTCCTGCAATCCTCCAGAGGAACGTTCCAGACAGCCTAGCAAATCAGTGAGCACGGCCCTGGAAGGTGTCCTTGCCTGGGGTTAGGAGGGAGCCTGGAAGAGCCTGACTCTGCTGCCTGACCCAGCCGACTGCCCAACAGCCTGCGTGCTCCCAAACTTTGCAAGTCAAATACTCTGCTGAACTGTATTGCAGCTGGTGGATCTGTGCTTGGCAAAGTGAGCTTCCCTCCCCAGCTCTCAGGTTTCTGGGGTTTTTTTTTATCCCAAGGGTTCTTTCTACCCAACCTCTTAAATGTGGCTGACAATTTGTTTTTCAAAAAAAAAATTTAACTTCTGTGAGACAAACACCTGATTACCCCCATTTTTGCAGAGATGTAGCTCCCTTTACAGCGTGAAACACCACTTTTAAATTCTTCTGGGTGAGTTGAGATTTTTTTATCCTGGTTCCCTTGAAGGCATGCGGAGATGGGGAGCTGTGTCTTCTGCCAGCAGGAAGTGGTTCTAAAATGATTTCTGTCCTTGTCTATTAAGAATACTTTAAAGTAACTCAAGGTTTCATTTGATCCTCTAACCAGTTATCCAGGGCATGAGGGTGCCCTGCTATACCCAGGTTCCTTCCCGCCCTGAATCATGACATAGCTGACCCCCGGGTGGGAGGCCAGAGGAAAGGTGTGTGTGGCAGTATCCACCCCACATGCCAGCGATGCTGAAGTCCAAGAAAGTTCCCTAAATGACTTTGCTCATTGAAAGTGGGGCCTCCAGGGTGGCACAGCAGGGGTGGGGTCAGGGTCTACCCACACCTATGTCCAGCTCCTCAAATCTTGGTGCACACCCGCTGGGTGCTGGGTGGTGGGGGCGACGGGAGAGCAGAGGCAATTAAGAAAAAATCCTGAACCTCTTATAGAAGAAAAAGAGCGCAGGAAGGGTGTAGACTCAGAGCTTTGCAACTCGAAGTGAGGTCCTGGGACCGGCACCATCAGTAGCATCTGGAATCTTGTTAGAAATGCAGAATCCCAGGGCCCATTCCAGACACCCTGCGTGAAGCTATGTCATTTAACAAGACCTCCAGTGACTCTCATCACATCCAAGTTCAAGAAGCCCTGCTGGAGATGGGAGGTTCTCACACTTGATGCACCAGGGCTGCCCCCTCCCCGGGAGCTGATTCACGTGTGGCATGGGGCCCAGGGATCTGCATTTCCAAGTTCCCAGGTGTGCCCTACATCCCCCTCTGATCAAGAGTCCACCCCAGAGTCTCAGACTTGGCTACACATTGGAGTCACCTGGGGCGCCTGGACCCACTTCCGGGAGGCCCTCAGGAGCCAGACTGTCTGTGATGCAGCCTAAGAGGCAGTTTGAGAACCACTGACCCAAACCACTGACCCAGACCTGAGGTCGTAGCCAGCGGCTCCATCCAGGGCACTTGCCAGAGAACACGACGGAACGTCCCGCTTCATCCAAGAAATCCTCTTGCTGCTTGCGAGGCCCAAACATCCACGCACGGAAAAGAAAGAGACTCGGGCCACCTGGCATATGCTTGGCTATACTCAGAGCACACAGGCTTTATTCGGCAATAATGGCAGTATTTCATGAGTCGGAGCTGCATGACAGTGGGAACGCTGTTTTCAGCACAAAGTCTGAGAGCAGACGATGACAGCAACGAAGCTCAGCCCCCACGGCCCTGCCTCCCCTCCCCAGGCAGGCCCAGGTTGCTCCCTAATCCTGCACAGTTCGATGGGGGCCTAATCGTGGTCTCCCTCTGCACCCATAACACAGTCTCTGCACATCCTCTGCCTCCCCCAGGCTGCTGGGCCAACAAAGAAAGAGGAGTGGGCTGGTCCCCCGCCCCGGGTTCCATCCAGTCCTGCCTCTTCCTTCTCAAGGCCACCCTGGGAGCAGCTGGGGCGGCAAGAACACTGTCCCCTCCCCCTCCGGGTACCCAAGTCCCCGTGGCTTGACTCTTTTTTTGCTGCAAAGCTGTTTCTTCAATGAAAGTTTAACATGGACTCAATAAAAGAAGGTGCTATTTATAAAGCACTTTGCACTCACAAAGCATTAGCCCTGCCCCCACCCAACCCCCAGCAAGCAGAGAGGGAACAGGGTGTCCCTAGAAAGGGACCCAGTAGCCACAGGGACAGCACACAAAGGGAGGAACCAGGCCCAGGAGCCGTCAGGGCCTTGTGGGAAAGGTCAGATTTCATTTTAGTGCTGATTCAGGGTACTTCCCAGCAACCACCTAATTGATACAGAGGAAATCATCTGAAATGTCTGTGTGGCGTGTGTGCACGCTTGTCTCTGTATGTATGGCCTTTTGTGATGCAGCCTTAAATTATCCATTTGTGACCTTCCTTCCAGCTCTCTGACCTGGGCAGTGCTGCCTGGGGGAGGGAACTGTGAACGCAAGATAGACAGCAAATGTGCCAATAGGGGAGGAATGGACGAGGAGTAGCCAGGCACACTTAGGAGAGAACAAGGACCACGTCTGGTGTTGCAGCCCCACTTGGGGCCTCTTCAAAGCCAAGGAGTGGGACTGACTGAGAGGGGCTTACAACCGTATAGGTGGATGGATGGATGGATGGCTAGGGGGTGTGATGGAGGGGGGCTTGTGGAGGCAGCTGGACTGTAAAAATGGATGGCCGTCCAGGGTGGACAGCCCTGCACACATGAACCCCTCCTGCTGGGCAGCGTGCACCACCCTGCCCCGCCCTGCCCGAAACTCCCAGTCAGCAGTCAGTTAACGCTGAAACCGGGTCGGGCATGGGGGGCGCTCACACTGTGTAAGTTTTGACAGACTTGTAGAGGGGCGGCAGCAGCCCGTGGTTCTCGCGGACAACTTCCAGGTACTCGGATGGCGTCTCCAGCAAGAAGGGCCCACAGCACATCTGGCAGCAGCACCTGACCCCAGTGGGCGGCTCCGGGTTCTTGTCAGACATGGGGGAAAAGTCAAAATCAGCCACCTATGGTGAACAAAACCCCACTGGTCAATCACCCGCCCGCCCACTGGGAGTCCCATTAGGTGGCCTTAGGAGCTCAGCTGCCTGGCTAGGTGGCCTTGAGCTCAGCTGCCTGCTGGCAGCGTGCACAGAAACACCTTTCTGGAGCCACGCAGCGCTTCCCTGTGCCTTTGGCTTTTCTGCTCTGTGGGTCTTTCCTGCTTTCGGTTGCCCTCTCCCTTAACAGCTCACGGGCACAGCTGCCAAGCAAGGGGCGAGCATAGAAGGAGGTAAGTCACATTGGCAAGCAGCTAAATCATCAATCGGGCCCCATCTACGGATGCCTCTTGGGCACATTACCCCCAGCCTCAGGGCCTTGCTCTGACATCCAGACCACCTCCAGGCTCCCTGGTCTAGCCCCCTCTGCCCTCTCCGCATATCCTCTCCTGTCAGGGCCCAGGAGTCCAGCCCCCACCCCACCAAGCACCCACCTCCACCATGTCCTTCTGATGAGCAGCGTTCCGCAGGGTCATGTACATGATGAAGGCCAGCATCATGGTGATGAGTGTGGCACACGGGAAAGCGAAGACAGCAGGCTGGATGCCTGGGAGTGAGACAGGCTAAAGTCACGAGCCTGGGTAGTTGGTGCCGAGTACTAGCCTTCAGGAGGAGATGACACAGGGGAGAGAACACAGCCCACCAGAGCTGTCTTCCTCCTTGTGTTCATGCATCCCAACTAGGCAACCCCAACAGGCAAATCCAGGATTTCACAAAAACCAAGCTGGGGTATGTGAGGGTTTTCAAGTTTTACTTGAGAGTGACTTTCAAGGGGTGCAACTAAATTTCCCACCAGAGTGTGGGCTGCTCCCAATGAGACAGAGTGATGACGTACAACTTCTGAGCCTATGCCATGAAAGACCCAGCAGCTTCCTCCTTGGTCTCTCTTGGGTGACTTGCACTGGGGAAGGGAAGCCAAGTTGTGAGGACACCCAAACAGCCCCGTGACCTCTGGCAGCTCTGGGCTCACTCCCTTATCCTGTTACCAAGAAGCAGCATGGCAGAGCAGGAAGAGCCCAGGGGGTCTTGGGTTCGAATCCTGGTTCTGACCAGTGACCTGATGGCAATACTGACCCACAAGGCTGCCACGGGAATGCAACCAGGTGAGGCAGGTGCAAGGCAGGCGATCAGCAAGTGTGGGTTCCTTCTCCCTACTCCCCCACCCTCCTCCTGGTAGAGCCACCGCCATACGCCATGAGGATCTGTCTCCCAAGAAAAGGCGGCATTGATTACCTGTAGTGCTGTCTTTCTCTGCAGAATTCAGAGGGATCCCAGACACCCAGTGCCCAGGAGATGTTGGGGGAGGTGGGGCCCAAGGCCGCTGATGATGCCAACAGGTCACAGAGTCTGCCTGGCCCACAACATCAGCCGGGGCCAGGAGCGGAGAGTGGTGTCTGCTCAAGGTCTCAGAGGGACGGGAAAGACTGGAGGGGGCAGTGACAGCATCTGGTGCACTTACAGGGCCAACCTCGGGGATGAGTGCAGCTGGCGGGGTGTCCCCTTTTGTTCTGTATGGCATGGAACCTGGCTGGGCATCTGAAAGACCATCCCTAGGGTTCTGGGATCCTACTTTCTCCTCTACGTAAGAAAGTTCTTTTCTGGGGTCACAGAACAGCCCCCCTCCCCGGAGATGAAGGGTAGGACCTGACGCTGTCATCAGCCAGTCCTGTGGCTGTAAGCCAGTGGCAGGACCTCATGATGTGTTGGGGAAAGGGTATTCCAGGGGCGATGGTTGGGCACCCTTATGAACGAGAGAGACTGTACTGCACTTTCTGAGCTGGTTACCCTCCCTGGGAGACTCACAACAGCCCTGTGAGTCCAGCACCGTCACCGTTGGATATGCCTGTTTTAGTGGCAGCAACAGCGCCGAGATGGAGGTGATGGGGTGGCGGTGATAGCAGTGAAGGAGGGAGGGTTCGTGTCGGGGACAAGTGTGGCAGTGGTTAACGTATGGAGAGACACTGACCACTGTCAGTGGTGGCGGCAACAGGAGAGCTGAAGTTGGGATGATGCTGGGGTAGCACGGGATGGATGGTGTCGGTCCAAATGGTCGGTGCAGGGGCTGGTGGCAGGGGTGTTAACGGCAGTGCTGATGGTGGTAAGGGTGGTCGCAACGGCAGCGCCGTCTCTGGCTATTGAAGATGCTAGAAGAACTGTCTGTAGCATGTGGTGATGGTGGCAGTGGCGCTGGGCAAGTTAGCCGGCAGTAGCTGAGCTGTCTGTTGTTACTGCTAGTGGTGCTGGTGTGGAGGGTGGTGGTGGTGGAACTGAGGGGTTCTGGTAGTGGGGGCTAGAGCAGTTGTTGATGGCACTACAGAGTTTCTAGTGCTGTGGGTGGTCAGTCAGTGGCGTTGGTTGGGGACCGTAGGGTTATTGATGATGCTTGTGTTGTTGGGACTGATGTTGATGGCTGTTGGTGGAGCTGGCTGGTGGCAGCACACTGGCGGTGGTGGCAGGGTTGACTGGTTTTTGCTGCCTTTGTAAGAGCAGAGGCGAAGTGTCACTTACTGGAGGGCCAGACCTGGATCTTGTGGTACTGATGTGTCTTGCTGATAATGTTCTCGGCCTGGATGCTGAAGCAGTAGTCCCCAGGATCCCTGAAGATGTGGGTCAGGTTGTAAGCCGTGCTGCCCACTGACACAGGGTGGCATTCCCCTTCCCCCAGCGGGAGGCACTCGGGCTTAAGACGCCAGCACACGTTCAGAGGGGGGCTGCAGGGAAATGGGGGCAGTTTTTTAGCAATGGCTCAGAAAGGAGTGTGAGCATAGACTAAGTCCAAGAAAGCCCAGGCAGTCATGAACTTCAGTGTCCTTTCCAGGACAGAACACCCAGCTTCCCTGGCCTCCAGGGAACAAAACAGTACATAAGAGATGGCTCGGGACTCCGAGGGGGTCAGTGAGGCAAACAGGGACATACACAGACTGCTGAAGGAGGCAGAATGAGTGCCCCAGTGACGCACTTGGTGCACTGTGGAAGCACAGGGGACGGAGGAGCGTGTTCTTAATGAGGAAGTCAGGGAAGGCTTCCTGGAGGAGGTGGCATTTGAGTAGGCCCTAAAAGGATAAGTCGGCTTTTGACAGGTTTGAAGGGGTGAGGGCATTCCAAACTATCCACCTGCCACAGCACAGGCTCAGAATCTGGAAAATGCAGGTCCATAAAAAGAATTCCAAGTGAGCATTCCTATCTCACACGACGTAGACCAGAGTAAAACACACACTCATGCCACTTCAACGATCAGGTCCACCAAGCACAAGTAGTTTCCCCCTCTGCTCTCTAAGTACTGAGCTCTTATCTCCAAAGCCCCCTGAAAGCTTCAGGAGCCACCTCCAGCCCCTTGGCTTGTCTTCCTCCTTCCTTGGCTACTTTGCCCCCTCCCGGTCTAGCCTTATTTCCCCCTGACATGTCCCCTTGTCGGGGGATTGGGTGGGGTTGGTCTTCCCCACTCGAGTCTTTGGAGGGCTGGGCCCTGACCACTATTTTTCTGCAGCCCCGTCCATCCCAGTGGCCCCAGAGAGGGGCTCCCTTGTGGGGAGAACACACCCAGCATCTCCTCATCTCATCACTTACTACAAACTCAGCTTGATGGTGTTCTTGGCAGGAGCTGAGCCAGGTCCTACCCAAGATGGCCTGCTTTCCAGGGGGCTGGAAAGCAGGCCCAAGTCACATACAGGTCTTTTCACAGGAGTGGTCTCTCACCTGCCTCTGCCTTGATGCCCATGTTGCCGACAGCCCCAAAAGGCCACTGCTCCCTCCTCTGGACCCTGAGAATGGAGCCATGCCTGTGACTCTCCCGTGGCACAGTCAAGGGTGGCATCATCCCTCCGTGAGCTCCTTAACTTGGGGCCCCTCAGGGATGGAGCAAAAGGTCAGGAGCCTCGGAGGGGGAGTACGGGCAGGACCACAGGTCACGTGCAGTGTGCTCTGGGCTTCACTCACCTCCCCAGGAAGTTCAAGGTCACTATCATCTTTTGGAAGGTCTGAATTAGGGTAGGCCCCAAGACCTGGATGCCTCGAAGGGTTTCTGAAAGGCAGAGAAGACCTCATTATATCTGGTGGCTGACGAAAGCTGTATCAGGGCTCGTGGAGTCCCGAGGCTGTGTGACCATCACCCCGTCCTCCTCCTGGCCCTCCCCAAGGGCAGGTCACAGGTCACATCCGGGGCATACCCGGGTCCCGCCTCCCTGCCAGCAGCAGGTGCTGGAGCCAGCTTAGAGTGAGGGAGCCGGAGGAAGCAAGCAGGGCCCTGGTGAGCAGGACCTGGGGCTGACTTAGGGTACCGCCGCCTCCCCGCATCATCTGTTCCGTGTGTGGGGTGGGGGAAGCAGCACCCCATTAGCACGACCAAGAAATCTGCTGCAGCTGCCCCAGCATCCCCTCTTGCCAAAGCCGGTCTGGCTGTTCCCTCCCTGTGCAGCCGACTGAGGCTGTCCCAGCCCCAACAGGACGGTCCTTGACGGGAGGCAGATGTAGCCGGGAACGAGGAGTGATGGGGATGCGCCAAATCACAGCAGTGTCTGGGCTCTGCCACCTGGTGGCCACCTGACCTCCTCCATGGCCTGCAGTGCCCTCTTGGAAGCAGGGAATGACAGACCCGCTCAGAGGGCTGCCAGGGGAACAGAAGAGAGGCTGTGCATCTGAGCTCAGCCCAGTGCCCAGTTGGAGCCACCCTGATCTGCAAGTGACCCAGCCCTGGAAGGAGTGGTACCCAGGGCTCCCTGATGGGCCAAACGCTCAACCCACACCAACCCCCAGAGACTCACCCTGCAGCTTCAGCGAGGCGGAGAAGTCGCCCGTCTTCTGCAGAACGCCCTTCCCGACGTCCGGTGTTACCTGCTCCCACTCCGCCACAACCTTGACCTTCACAGTGAAGGATCCAACGATGGAATAGTTATAATAGACTGTAGCGTCTTTGGTCACCATCTGGGTGCTATAAGGTGACAGGGAGGAGATGACAGAAGTGACTCACGTGCCCTCTTAGAGTGGTCGTACAGTGACACATTCAGACCAACGCCTTGCAAGCAAAAACATCATCCCAGCATCAGTCCCCAGAGCCAGCCAGGGCATGAGGTCAGCTGTACCTGGTAGAGTGGCTGCTGGTTGTCTTTGTATTTGTAAGTTACAGGTAGGAGAACTCCTAGCAACAGGTGCCTGTCACCTGCCAGGAAGTGCTCTGCACCCCGAGCCAGGAAACTGGGAAAGGCTGTGTGTTAGACAAGGACAATCTGGGGAGGGGAGAAGTATGAACTCTGGAGTTCAGACAGACGTGGCTTTAAATCTCAGCTCCAGAATTCCTATTTACGTAACTCTAAGCCTTACTTTTCTCATCTGAAAAACAGGAAGAGTCATACCTCCATCACAGGTTATGATATAACATATTAAGTGTGTAACATCATGCTTTTTCCCTACAATTACCTGAATCACTTCAAAAGGAATTCTAGGGCTTCCCTGGTGGCACGTGGTTGGGAGTCCACCTGCCGATGCAGGGGACGCGGGTTCGTGCCCCGGTCCGGGAGGATCCCACATGCTGCGGAGCAGCTGGGCCCGTGAGCCATGGCCACTGGGCCTACGTGTCCGGAGCCTGTGCTCCGTAGCGGGAGAGGCCACGGCGGTGAGAGGCCCGCGTACCGCAAAAAAAAAAAAAGGAATTCTAGTAACAATAAAATATTTTTGTTGATTTGTTGATGCTCTTTATATATGAAGTTTATCAAACCTTTACCTATTACATATCTTCCAAATATTTTCTCCCAGTTTAACCTTTATCCTTTGGTTTGATTTACTTCTTTCATTTCAAATTTTAAATCTGATGATGCCAAATTTAGCATTTTTTCCATTCTAGTTTCTGCCTTTTATTTACAGAAATGCCTTCCCCACCGCCAAACTATCCAATCTCAGGGGATCATCTACATTCCAATCTAGTCCTGGTTCATTATGTTTACTATTTTAAATCTATCTGGAATAGCTTTTGTTAGGGATTAGATTATTTTTCTCCCAAACAGTTAACCAGCTACCCTAGTATCATTTATCAAACAATCTATCCTTATTCACTGGCTGGAAGTAACATTGTTATCATACACTACATGTGTATATAAACTTAGGTTTTTTTTCTGCTTTTTCTATTCTGTTCCATTGAGCTGCCTTTTCTTGCTGAAAATTATTTGTAGCTTTCTAAATACGTTTATGTATGTATTTCTAGCCCCTTTCCCCATCACCATTCATCATCATTCTGCTTTTCTGATCATTTCTCTTTCTTCTTACAATATTGAGAAATTCTCATCATTTTTCAAGTCTTTTTAAGGTTCTCAGTACAATCTGTGATTTTATTCACATAAATCCTACAATTTGAGGCTAAGTTTATTCTCTCCGTTTTTATAAATATTATGAAAGATTTTTTCGACAGCCATTATATGGAGAAGATAAGAATCTTTGTTTTGTAACCAGCCACATTATTAAAATCTTTTTAGTTCTAAGATTTTTCAGTTGAGTCTTTTGTGTTTTCCAGGTAAACAGTACTGTCATCTGTGTACAATGACTTTTGTCTCCTCCTTTACATTTATATTTCATTTACTTTTCTTATTTTATTTCATTGCCTAGTCAAAAATGTTCAATTGCAATAGAAATAGTGAATTCCCTGGTGGTCCAGTGGTTGGGACTCTGCACTTTCACTGCCAAGGGCCTGGGTTCGACCCCTGATCGGGGAACTAAGATCCTGCAGGCTGCAGCGCAACCAAAGAAAAAAAAAAAAGAGAAAGAAATAGTGAATATAACTTTCTTTAACGTGAAAATAAATGCCCCTAATAAATATGGAGGCTGTGCCCTGGTTTGAGACAAATATTCTTTATGTTATAAAACCATATATATACATATATATATAAGCGTATATGTGTATTTGTATACATGTATGTATATATGTATGTATATACATTATGTGTATATGTGACGTATATGTATACATGTATGTGCACATATGTGTAAAACTGTGTATTTATACACAAATTTTAGATGAACTGTAAAATCTTTGTCATGTTCCAGAAATTATTCTTATTAGGATTTTTATTGGTTTTGCATTAAACTTAAAGAATGACTGGGGGGAAACGGACATCTTTACAATATTAAGACTCACCATCCCGGACATGGTGTTCATACCCATTTACTCAAATCTTTTCTACTTCTGCGGGTGGGGGAGGGAGGGCTTGGGAGTTTGGGCTTAGTAGATGCAAACTATCATATATAGAATGGATAAACAACAAGGTCCTACTGTATAGCACAGGGAACTATATTCAGTATCCTGTGATAAACCATAATGGAAAAGAATATGAAAAAGAATATATAGGGCTTCCCTGGTGGCACAGTGGTTGAGAGCCCGCCTGCCAATGCAGGGGACACGCGTTGGTGCCCTGGTCCGGGAAGATCCCACATGCCGCAGAGCGACTAGGCCCGTGAGCCATGGCCGCTGAACCTGCGCGTCCGGAGCCTGTGCTCCGCAACGGGAGAGGCCACAACAGTAAGAGACCCGCGTACCGCAAAAAAAATTTTTTTAAAAAAGAATATATATATGTACATAGCTGAATCACTTTGCTGTACAGCAGAAATTAACACAACATTGTAATTAACTATACTTCAATGAAACAAATTAAAAAAACAAATCTTTGCTACTTCTCAGTAGCTCTGTAGCTTTCTTCACGCAGGATCTTGCCCATTTCCAGATATGCCTGACCGGCCCCTACTTCCCGACCTGCCTCCCGCAATTGGCTTGTCTGGAGAGGAGGTGTAAGGAGAATGAAGCTGGAACACCTGAATTCTACCATGTGAGTATAACAGCGTGTGTCATTGGCTGGCCAGGTCCCTCCAGAGTCAAACAGAGAAAAATCTACCTACCTTGACCAGCCTTAAAGGGCTGTTTTGGGCACCAATGACCCCTCTACTAGGTTGCAGGCACCTTGAAGGCAGGTCCCATGACTGGCTCACCCTGGTCCCCATGGACCCCGAGCTTGGCACAGAGCTGGTGTACAAGGCATGTTTGGAGTGAGAAAGAGTGAGCAGGTGAAGATGGGAGAGTACAGAGCACCCCGCCTGGGACGACAGGGCCACCAGCCATGAGCCAAGACTTTGGGGCATCAAGGGGGGTAAGGACATACCCATCTCCGAAGTCCCAGCTGTAGAGAAACGAGGCGGTCTTGAAGAAGTTGCTGGGGTCGTGGAGGAGGAAGGAAACTTTAAGGACTGTCTTGGTGAGGTAGGAGCTGGGCCAGGGCAGGGAGGTGTTCTGGGTGACAACGAGGTTCCCCACGAGGAACTCTGGGACAGAGACCACGGGAGGGTGAGTCCACTGAAGTGGAGGAGGGCAGAGCCACGTGCCAGTTGGCAGGGCAGCCTCTCCCCCACCCGACCTCCTGGCTGTCACAGCCAGGTGGTGGCAAGAGGGGACGCTGCAGGTCACCAAACACAGAGGCATATGCCCCCTCCGTGGACGCTGGTGAAGACTCACTCCATGTGTTACATGCATAGCTCTGCTCCTGAACCCCTTTCACCAAGACCCTGAACTTTCTGGCACAAAAGATGCCCAGGACCAGAAGGAAATACACAGGCTTTGAAAGCAACTCTTGGGAAATATTTCAAAGTATTAGATGAGCCTAGAAAAAATGAGCAGTTCTACTGACCGCAGGTCCACACCCCATGGGCTGGGCTGGGTGAGGAACACCATTCCATGCTGCCTCCTCTAAAAAAAAAAAATTAAAAGCTGATTTTTTAAGCAGAAAGTGAGGTGTGCTCAATAAAGCTCATTTGGAAATTGCTGAAAAGTGGAATGAAGAGAAAAGAAACTGCTTATCACGCAAACACAAGCATTGTTGATGTTTTGAAGAATTGCAAAGTATACGTGTGTACATATTTAAGGTATACACATATTAAACACAGTTGATCAAACTGGTTATAGAATTTTGTTTTGATTTTTTAAATTTTACAACCATGAGTACTCCCCCAGGCTACAACAAACTCTCTGTAAAGGTCATTATTATTCATTATACAAATTGTGTCAGTATACTTAACCAGTCCCCTTATGGTTGCATACTTGGCTTGTTTCTGTTTTCTTCTGTTGTTATAAAAACTGTGATGAACATCTTCGTGCATAAACCATTACCCAAATGGAGGTTTATTTCCTGAAGATAAGTTCTTTAATAGACTGTAAACTCCAAGAAAGCAGGGACTTCTTGGAAAGAGAGAGATGGGAGAGGAGGGAGGGAGGGAGGAAGGAAGGGAGGAGAAGGGGGAGAGAGAGAGAGAAAGAGAGAAGGAGAGAGGGAGAGCGAGAGAGAAGGAGAAAGAAGAGGCCAAAGACTAAAATAATTTATAACCATTGATACATATGTATCAGCTGCTCTCCAAAGGGTTGTATTAATTTACACCCGAGTAGCAATAGGTACTTTAAGTGTCCATTTCAGCACAACCCTGCCAGCAGTGCATATTACCGTTTTCTGATCCTTTGTTAACTGACAGCAGCGAAGGAACCATGGGTCTAATCTGCATTTATGTGATTACCAGCCAGGAGTCTGAAGACAAATCAAGTAGGAAAGGTCCTCACCTGTAATGGGGAGGACGAGGACGCTCCTGGCCACAGGCTGGCACATCCCGCAGTCAGCGGCGGTGACCCAGACGGAGACCGGGAAGTCCCCGGGCACGTTCCCCACGACGCGGATGGTGGAGCTGAAAGCCTCATCTGTCTTCCCCGTGAGCAGCAATGGGGTGTGAATCCAGCGGAAGCGGTAAAGGCGGGTGCTGGCGGGCAGGACCAGGCTGCCATTGTCATCGGCCACCAGGCTGGCCGTGATGGTCACCTCTGCCCCCGTGGTGGCAGGGCCATCGGGGGTGAGGTGAAGTTCATACACGCCTAGGAACCCAGAAACAAAGGCAACAAAGTCCGCATTTCACGAAGGGGCGTGGCCAGGAAACCCACCGCCACCCTCTGGGCCGGCTTCCGTGAGTCTCTTTTACAGGTGGAGAAATTGGGGCCCAGGCAGGTCAAGTGACCCGCCCAAGGGTCATATGATTAGTTCATTGCCCAGCTGGGATTCAAACCCAGGCCCAACTGACTCCAAATCCCACGCCCTTTCCCGTGTCTCCAGTTTGTTTTATTTTTTCATGCCAGCCAAGCAGGGCCTTACAGAGCATGTGTATGCTGACCTGGCCCCGCTTCGTAGCTGTGAAAATGATGGCCAGTGCATGTCACAGGAGGGGCCACTGCAGCTGATGCCAAGAAATGCCCACTCTTTTGGACTAACCTTCACATGTGAAACAAAATTCCAGCTGGAAACACAAAGCTGAGTTTGGACCCTGTTAAGGCCTAATACCTTGATGGTGGTAGGCCAGCCTTGGGAGGAAGGGCCACTGTGATCCAAGCCAAGCCCCCTTCTCTTTGGTCTCAGTTTATAAATCTGTAAGGTGAGAGTTTCTAGATCTGAGCTGTCCAATATGGTAGCCACTAGCCACGTGTGGCTCCTTAAGCGTCAATTAAAGTGAAACAAACTTAAAACCCACTTTCTCGGTTGCACTGGCGCATTTCAAGGGCCAGTCACATGTAGCCAAGGGTCACTATAGTGGACACTGTGGATACAGATCTTCATTATCACGGAAAGTTCCACTGGACTACACTGCTCTAGGGAACCTCCAGGATTCCTGCCGGGGCCAATGCTGGAGCTCTGTGATTCCAGCTGGGTCAACTCCTTGGGGAACCTGAACTGAAATACTGGGGATGCAGCTCTTACAGGGAACCCAGGAATTAGTTTTCTAGGTTGCAAGCAGAGAATAGGGCCTGGAGCACATGGAATGGAGACCAAATAGGAGGCCTTTTCAATAACACTCCCCATCTGACCAACACATTGAAGGTAAGACTAATTGTAATCTGAAAATAGAGAAAGGTATAAAATTAAAAAATAGTTTTTAAATAATTAGTAACAACCACTTACTATATTGGGTCATTTCCTACTATTCTTTTAAATGCTGCTTACTCTGAGATTATATGCTCCATTGCTGTTTCTGTTTTTTCAATTCTGTATCATAGGCATTTTCCTAAGTCATTATTCTTCACCTGCTTTAGATAGCTGCAGATTTTATCATACTCAGAAGGTAAGATTTTAAAAATCAGATTTGTTTCCATCATAAAAGTAATACATATGCATAAAGAATATTAGAAGTGTCCTATTACCCTACCCCCCAAAGACAACAGCTGCTCTCATATTGCTGTCCTCCAGCTCTTTTTCACGCACGGAAGTTTTAAATTTAGTCAGAATCAGCCTCTGCACACAATTTTGAATTACTTTATCTCTACCTGACAATACATCAGAAGGATGTCTGCAGCGGCACTAACGTGAACTTCACGATTTGCATGATAATCCCTCAAGCAGGCATATCTTAATTCCCAGAACCCTTCACTCCTATCAATAGCACTACTGCACGTCTTATTAACTATTTTCCTGTGATTTGTAATTTTCTTTTTCAGGTGAGACTTCTGAAGGGCCTGAGGTTAGAGAATGTCTAACAGTGCACACCTGGGCAGAAGAGGTGATGCAGAAGGAAGGGAGGAGGGCCCACAAGCCCCCCCTCTGCTCATTTTACTCCCCCCCACCCCAATTCCTGGCAACATACGCCCCCTCCCTTGGCTTCCAGTACCTCCTTAATGCTGATAGAAGCCAGTAACAGACTTCATTTCTACTGAGCAAGAATACAATGGCTACTAACCACATGCAATTAAATTTAAATTAATCAAAGTTAATGACTTCAATGTATAATACTAAAATTCCAGTCCCCCCATTGCACTAGAGCCACAGTTCAAGCGCTCAACAGCCATAGCTCTCCCGGATAGCACAGATATAGATCATTTCCTCCATCATCTAAAATTCTGTTGGCCACTGATGCTCTAGACGCCCTGGATTTCTCCCCTCCCAAACCTACCATTCTCTTCACCTTTCATTCTCTGCCGGGTCAGAGGACCAGCTGTCCCAAGAATCAACCCCCGGGCCTCTGCCACTAATTCTCCCTCTCCGTTACTACCAGCATTGCTTAAGGTAGCACTCTGCCCCATCCGGATGGATTACCGATACATCCTGAACGTGACCCTTGGCCTCCAGTCCTGCCCTAACTTCAGCCACCCCAACAAGCAGCTTCCTGCACAGTTAATCTGATCATGGGCCAGCCTCGGGGTGGAGGGAGACCACATTCACATTTTAGTACATCCATGCTGTAGCTTTAACCCTTTAACACCTGCAGTTCCCTCCAACATGCTCTGTCCTTCCTAGCCTCAGGGCCTTTGCACACACTGTCCCCACTGCTCTTCTTCACCTATCTGTCTGTGGATATAACCTCTTCCAGGAAGCCCTCCCTGACACCCCCCCACCCCACCTCCTCGGCACTCTCCCAACAGCCTGAGCACACAGTTGTCTCCCTGGGTTGGGATAAAGGTTTCCTTATTTCCCCCACTGCACTGCAAGCTCCTTGAGGGCAGGGCAGGGGTCATCCCCATCTCCCCCAAGCCTAGCCAGGTGCTTGGCACATAGTAGGGGTTCAACACTATGCTGTGGAGAGGCACCTGGAGAGAAGGGTGTGGCAGAGGGACCAGGCCACACGGCACTGCCCCAGGAAACTCTTCACCCAAGTGCTATGGACTGAGCCCCAACCCGCAGCTGCTGGGGGGACCCAGAAGTACAGGATGTGCTCCCTGCTCTCAGGGGGCTCACGAGAGACCTGCTGGACTCAGCAAAACTGGGAGGTGAGCGAGTGTGTCCTTAACTGCACCCCATTTGCCTTGCGGCGATGTTGCCTGCCCCCACTGGGGACTCTGGCTCCAGCCTTTTCGCTCACCCAAGTTACACGTTCCCTGTTCTGAATCCCTTTCCTTGGGGCCATGATTTGGATTATAAAGTCATTTGGGCTAGCATTGCAAAAGGGACCTGCAGCACCTTAATCCCAAAGAGAGAATTCCAGACACGTAAGTTTCTCCAAGATAACACAGTATGTATTTTACACTGAAGGACCTGAGTCCCCAGAGGTCCCCAGGGACTAATGCTACTGCCGGGGACCACACAGCAATCTGCATTGCCCTAGGCTGAGTCCCTCTGGCTGGGAGGCAGCCTTTGGCCAGGCTGCTGCAGAAAGAGGTGCTTAGAGGAGAGGCCATCTCCTCCCTTCCCTCTCTTGCTCCTGCCCACACCCGCCAGGAGAGGAGCGTGGGCCACAGTGAGGCTGGCAGGTGGCAGGGACATTCAGCTGCATGCTAATGGCCATCCAGCGTCTGCAGCAAGACAGGCGCATGTCAGCACGACGCAGATCCGTTGCCAGGGGAACAGAATCAGGAGGGCAGCCAGCTCAGCCAGGAGGCGGGATGGGGTGGGGGTGGGGAGGGGCTGTGGCTACAGCCAATGTTGCAGCAGACGCTGGCCCGGCTCCTGGGAGCGCCCCCCATCCCGACCTGTCCACACGCCAGAGGCTCCAAGGGCACTTTTCTCAGGCTTGTTTTTAAAAAGCAGGTATTTCACAGCCCCCGGGTGATGCTGCCCCTCGTCCTCAGGGCCTAGAAAGCGTCCAGAACATCCAGGCTGAAATGGACCGGGAAGGCTTTGCCACCTGTGGCTGAAGGAACCAAGCCCAGGTTTGGTTACCTACCCATGCAAATCCATCTTTCCAAGTTTGGGAGCCCAGATGACATGGCCTTGGAGTACAGAGCAGCCCAGTCAGGGGCTCAGGGGCGCCACAGGTGCCCCAGTGACCCAGAGCTGAAAGGGCCAAAGCAAAAAGTGAAGTGACAGCAGCCGCAAAGTTTGACCCGTGGAAGAATGTCCACCAGCAGGCTCCCTGGGCTTCCACCTGGAGCACGCACATTCTCCCTGACCACACAGCCTGTAGGGCCCCAGAACAGTCTAGAAAAGGGCTGCATCAGCCTTTTCTCACTGCACATGTACACAGCCCAAAACACTTCCCAAGGTACCTCTGAAGTCTGGACAACACAACCTGGAATTAATGAACGGTCCAGGACACGGACTTCTGACTTCAACCCCTGGTGTAGGAAGCATGTCGTGCAGGCTGACCCAGACCCAGGAAGGGTGGAAAGGGCTTCTGAATCTCTCTTTTTCTCCTGTGAGCTTTCCCCAACCCCATTCCCAGCTATTTGGACTGTATCATGGATGCAAGAGGCCAGGCTGGGAACCACACATGACTTCCAAAGAATTAATCCTCCACACCTTTTTTTGTTTTTGGCAATTTAGGCCGTGTTGATAATTTCTGGACACATGTAAACCTAATGGACAAGAGACCCCATTTCCAGAGGCAAGCAGATGCTCCTGACCAAGCCAATTCCCACAATTCCCTTAATTCATCCTTAAGATGCAGGTTTTTTATTTTACCTTGTGGCTTTCATTTCACAAGTTTGCTTTAGATCTCTTCTTCTGTCTACCATTCTTTCAAGGTGGGGGGGGTAATGAAAATCTTGGATAATATTTAACA